>NC_052165.1:44653051-44953051 GCF_902713615.1 Scyliorhinus canicula | reverse complement strand
CTCTCCCCCACAGCGTCCAGCTCGCCCCCTGTCCCTCCACACCCTCCGCTCGCCCCCTCCCCACACCCTCCGGCTCGCCCCCTCCCCCCCTCTCCTCCCCCTCTCCCCCCACACCCTCCGGTTCGCCCCCTCTCCCCCCACACCCTCCGGTTCGCCCCCTCTCCCCCCACATCCTCCAACTAGACCCCTCTCCCCCCACACCCTCCGGCTCGCCCCCTCTCCCCCTCTCCCCCACACCCTCCTGCTCTCCCCCACAGCGTCCAGCTCGCCCCCTCTCCCCCCACACCTTCCGGCTCGCTCCCTCTCCCCCTCTCCCCCACACCCTCCTGCTCTCCCCCACAGCGTCCAGCTCGCCCCCTGTCCCTCCACACCCTCCGGCTCGCCCCCTCCCCACACTCTCCGGCTTGCCCCCTCTCTCCCCACATCCTCCGACTCGCCCCCTCTCCCCCAACACCCTCCGGCTCGCCCCCTCTCCCCCCCCACACCCTCCGGCTTGCCCCCTCTCCCCCCACATCCTCCGACTCGCCCCCTCTCCCCCCAACACCCTCCGGCTCGCACCCTCTCCCCCCACATCCTCCGGCTCGCCCCCTCCCCACACCCTCTGGCTCGCCCCCTCTCCCCCCAACCCCCTCCGGCTCGCCCCCTCTCCCCCACACCGTCCGGCTCGCCCCCTCTCCCCCCACACCCTCCGGCTCGCCCCCTCTCCCCCCCCACACCCTCCGCTTGCCCCCTTTCCCCCCACATCCTCCGACTCGCCCCCCTCTCCCCCCCAACACCCTCCGGCTTGCCCCCTCTCTCCCCACATCCTCCGATTCGCCCCCTCTCCCCCCAACACCCTCCGGCTCCCCCCCTTTCCCCCCACACCCTCCGGCTCGCCCCCTCTCCCCCCCACACCCTCCGGCTTGCCCCCTTTCCCCCCACATCCTCCGACTCGCCCCCTCTCCCCCCCAACACCCTCCGGCTTGCCCCCTCTCCCCCCACATCCTCCGATTCGCCCCCTCTCCCCCCAACACCCTCCGGCTCCCCCCCTCTCCCCCCACACCCTCCGGCTTGCCCCCTCTCCCCCCACATCCTCCGACTCGCCCCCTCTCCCCCCAACACCCTCCGGCTCGCCCCTCTCCCCCCACATCCTCCGGCTCGCCCCCTCCCCACACCCTCCGGGTCGCCCCCTCTCCCCCCAACACCCTCCGGCTCGCCCCCTCTCCCCCACACCCTCCGGCTCGCCCCCTCTCCCCCCACATCCTCCGGCTCGCTCCCTCTCCCCCCCACACCCTCCGGCTCGCCCCCTCCCCCCCCCCCCCCTCCGGCTCGCCCCCTCTCCCCCCACACCCTCCGGCTCGCCCCCTCTCCCCCCCAACACCCTCCGACTCGCCCCCTCTCCCCCCACACCCTCCGGCTTGCCCCCTCTCCCCCCACATCCTCCGACTCGCCCCCTCTCCCCCCAACACCCTCCGGCTCGCCCCCTCTCCCCCCACAACCCTCCGTTTCGCCCCCTCTCCCCCTCTCCCCCCCACACCCTCCGGTTCGCCCCCTCTCTCCCCACACGCTCCGGCTCACCCCTCTCCCCCCCCACACCCTCCGGCTTGCCCCTCTCCCCCACATCCTCTGACCCGCCCCCCCTCCCCCCCCAACACCCCCCGGCTCGCCCCCTCTCCCCCCCACACCCTCCGGCTCGCCCCTCTCCCCCCCACACCCTCCGGCTCGCCCCCTCTACCCCCCCACACCCTCCGGCTTGCCCCCTCTCCCCCCACACCCTCCGGCTCGCCCCCTCTCCCCCACACCCTCCGGCTCGCCCCCTCTCCCTCACACCCTCCGGCTCGCCCCCTCTCCCCCCACACCCTCCGGCTCGCCCCCTCTCCCCCTCTCCCCCCCACACCCCTCCGGTTCGCCCCCTCTCCCCCCACACCCTCCGGTTTCGCCCCCCTCTCCCCCACACCCCTCCGGTTCGCCCCCTCTCCCCCACATCCTCCACTAGACCCCTCTCCTCCCCCACACCCCTCCGGCTCGCCCCCTCTCCCCCTCTCCCCCCTCTCCCCCACACCCTCCTGCTCTCCCCCACAGCGTCCAGCTCGCCCCCTCTCCCCCCACACCTTCCGGCTCGCTCCCTCTCCCCCTCTCCCCCACACCCTCCTGCTCTCCCCCACAGCGTCCGCTCGCCCCCTGTCCCTCCACACCCTCCGGCTCGCCCCCTCCCCCACACCCTCCGCTCGCCCCCTCCCCCCTCTCCTCTCCCCCGTCCCCCAACACCCGCAGGGCCCCCCTCTCTCCCCCAACACCCGCAGGGGCCCCCCTCTCTCCCCCAACACCCGCAGGGCCCCTCCTCTCTCCCCCAACACCCGTAGGTCCACCCTCTCTCCCCCACACCCCCAGGGGAGTCTCCCCCACACCCACAGGGGAGTCTCCCCCACACCCACAGGGGGGTCTCCCCCACACCCACAGGGGGGTCTCCCCCACACCCGCTCCCCCCCAACACCCGCCCCCCCACCTCTCCCCCCCAACACCCGCAGGGCCCCCCTCTCTCCCGCAACACCCGCAGGGCCCCCCTCTCTCCCCCACACCCCCAGGGGGGTCTCTCCCACACCCGCCCCCCTCCTCTCCCCCCCAACACCCGCCCCCCTCCTCTCCCCGCCCAACACCCGCCCCCCCTCCTCTCCCCCCCCAACACCCGCCCCCCCTCCTCTCCCCCCCCAACACCCGCCCCCTCCTCTCCCCCCCCAACACCCGCCCCCCTCCTCTCCCCCCCCAACACCCGCAGGGCCCTCTCCCCCCCAACACCCGCAGGGCCCCCCCCCCTCCCCCAACACCCCCCCCCTCCCCCAACACCCGCAGGGCCCTCCTCTCTCCCCCACACCCCCAGGGGGGTCTCCTCCACACCCCCAGGGGGGTCTCCCCCACACCCGCCCCCTCCTCTCCCCCACACCCCCCCCCTCCTCTCCCCCACACCCGCCCCCCCTCTTCTCCCCCCCCAACACCCGCCCCTCTTCTCCCCCCAACACCCGCCCCCCCCTCTTCTCCCCCCCCCCAACACCCCCCCCCCCTCTTCTCCCCCCCCAACCCCCCGCCCCCCCTCTTCTCCCCCCCCAACACCCGCCCCCCCTCTTCTCCCCCCCCAACACTCGCCCCCCCCTCTTCTCCCCCCCCCCAACACCCGCCCCCCCGCCCCCCCCCCCCTCGGCAGTGTCAATTTCAGCGGCCGGCTGATTGTTTTCAGTGAGAGAGCAGCTTCCCTCTCTGGATCAAAGTGAGCCGGCCGCTGAAATTGACACTGCCCGCTGCTCTCTCCCTCCAATCCAACTTTTAAGTTTTAATGTTTCTGATTGGAGGGAGAGAGCAGCGGGCAGTGTCAATTTCAGCGGCCGGCTCACTTTGATCCAGAGAGGGAAGCTGCTCTCACTGAAATAATCAGCCGGCCGCTGAAATTGACGCAACTGACAGTTGGGGTCCATAAACCCCCCCGCGGTATATCGCGAACCGCGGTATTGCGGAGCGCGGTATAACGGGGGACTACTGTATACAGATAAATTCAAAGATGCCAGACAATGCTCAGAATGTGAGCATTTGCAGGTAATCAAGTCTTTACAGATCCAGAAATAGGGGTAACCCCAGGTTAAAGAGGTGTTAATTGTCTCAAGCCAGGACAGTTGGTAGGATTTTGCAAGCCCAGGCCAGATGGTGGGGGGTGAATGTAATGCGACATGAATCCCATGTCCCGGTTGAGGCCGCACTCGTGTGCGGAACTTGGCCATAAGTTTGTGCTCGGCAATTCTACGTTGTCGCGCGTCCTGAAGGCCGCCTTGGAGAAACGCTTACCCGGAGATCAGAGGTTGAATGCCCTTGACTGCTGAAGTGTTTCCTCCCCCGAGCTGGAAGGGAGACAGTCCTGCCTGGTGATTGTGTGTGAAGCCCGTTCATTCGTTGTCGCAGCGTCTGCATGGTCTCGCCAATAAACCAGGGGCTCGTTTAGCTCACTGGGCTAAATCACTGGCTTTTAAAGAAGACCAAGCAGGCCAGCAGCACAGTTCGATTCCCGTACCAGCCTCCCCGGACAGGCGCACGAATGTGGCGACTAGGGGCTTTTCACAGTAACTTAATTGAAGCCTACTCGTGACAATAAGCGATTTTCATTTCATTTCATTTCATGTATCACTCTTCGGGACATCCTTTCCTGCAGCGTATGAGGTAGACAACGTTGGCCGAGTCACACAAATATGTACTGCGTACCTGGTGGGTGGTGTTCTCACGTGTAATGGTGGTCCCCATGTCGATGATCTGGCACGTCTTGCAGAGATTGCCCTGGCAGGGTTGTGTGGTGTCGTGGTCGCTGTTCTGAAGGCTGGGTAATTTGCTGCAAACAATGGTTTGTTTGAGGTTGCGCGGTTGTTTGAAGGCAAGTAGTCGGGGGTGTGGGGATGACCTTGGCAAGATGTTCATCTTCATCGATGATGTATTGAAGGCTGCGAAGAAGGTGTCGTAGTTTCTCCGATCCAGAAAAGTACTGGACGACGAAGGGAACTCTGTCGGTTGTGTCCCGTGTTTGTCTTCTGAGGAGGTCGGTGCGGTTTTTTGCTGTGAAGCGTTGGAACTGTCGATCAATGAGTCGATCGCCAGATCCCGTTCGTACGAGGGCATCTTTCAGCATCTGAAGATGTCTGTTACGCTCCTCCTCATCTGAGCAGATCCTGTGTATATGGAGGGCTTGTCCATAGGGGATGACTTCTTTAATGTGTTTCGGGTGGATGCTGGAGAAGTGGAGCATCGTGAGGTTGTCTGTGGGCTTGCAGGAAAGCGAAGTGCTGAGGTGACCGTCCTTGATGGAGATGAGTGTGTCCAAGAATGCAACTGATTTTGGAGAGTAGTCCATGGTGAGTCTGATGGTGGGATGGAACGTATTGATGTCATCGTGTAGTCGTTTTAGTGATTCTTCGCCGTGGGTCCAAAGGAAAAAATGTAATCGATGTATCTCGTGTATAATGTTGGTTGAAGGTCCTGTGCGGTAAGGAAGTCTTGTTCAAAATTGTGCATGAAGATGTTGGCATATTGAGGTGCGAATTTGGTCCCCATGGCTGTTCCATGCGTCTGGATGAAGAATTTGCTGTCAATGGTGAAGACGTTGTGATCTAGAATGAAGCGGATGAGTTGCAGAATTGCGTCTGGAGATTGGCAGTTGTCAGTGTTGAGGACTGAGGCTGTTGCAGCAATGCCGTCGTCATGGGGGATGCTGGTGTAGAGTGCCGAGACATCCATTGTGACGAGGAATGTTCCTGGTTCAACTGGTCCATGGGTGCTGAGTTTCTGTAGAAGACCGTCGTGTCGCGACAGAAGCCGGGCGTACCTTGTACGATGAGCATCTACAGAGGCTGAAAGATGCCCTCGTACGAACGGGATATGGCGCTCGACTCATCGATCGACAGTTCCAAGTGCCACAGTAAAAAACCGCACTGACCTCCTCAGGAGACAAACACGGGGCACAACCGACAGAGTACCCTTCGTCGTCCAGTACTTTCCTGGAGCGGAGAAACTACGACATCTTCTTCGCAGCCTTCAACACATCATCGATGAAGATGAACATCTTGCCAAGGTCATCCCCACACCCCAACTACTTGCCTTCAAACAACCGCGCAACCTCAAACAAACTATTGTTTGCAGCAAATTACCCAGCCTTCAGAACAGCGACCACGACACCACACAACCCTGCCAGGGCAATCTCTGCAAGGAGTGCCAGATCATCGACTCGGATACCACCATTACACGTGGTAACACCACCCACCAGGTACGCGGTACATATTCGTGCGACTCGGCCAACGTTGTCTACCTCATACGCTGCAGGAAAGGATGCCCCGAAGCGTGGTACATTGGGGAGACCAGGCAGACACTGCGGCAACGAATGAACGGGCACCGTGCAACATTCACCAGGCAGGAATGTTCCCTTCCAGTCGGGGAACACTTCAGCAGTCAAGGGCATTCAGCCTCTGATCTCCGGGTAAGCGTTCTCCAAGGCGGTCTTCAGGACGCGCGACAACACAGAATTGCCGAGCACAAACTTATAGCCAAGTTCCACACACATCAGTGCGGCCTCAACCGGGACATGGATTCATGTCGCATTACATTCACCTCCCACCAACTGACCTGGGCTTGAGACAATTCACACCTCTTTAACCTGGGGTTACCCCTATTTCTGGATCTGTAAAGACTTGATTACCTGCAAATGCTCTCATTCTAAGCATTGTCTGGCATCTTTGAATTTGTCTATGTATATGTTTCTGAACAATACCTCTTCATTCACCTGAGGAAGGAGCAGTGCTCCAAAAGCTAGTGTTTGAAACAAACCTGTTGGACTTTAACCTGGTGTTGTAAGACTTCTTACTGTGCTGACAAATTAGACGCAGGCCCCAGTACAGCACTAGAAGATAGGAACATGAAGGACAAGAGGAGGTCATTCAGCCCCTTGAACATGTTCTGGCATTTATCTAAAATAATAAAGCAAAATACTGCAGATGCAGGTAATCTGAAATAAAAACAGAAAATGCTGAATAAACTCAATAGGTCTGGCACCATCTGTGGAGAGAGAAACAGAGTTATCTAAATCACCCTTCTACAGAACTGACAGTTAACTATGGCTGACCTGAAGCTGAACTCAATCTATCCTTTGTTCCATATTCCTTAATACCCTGACCAATAGCAGGAGGCAAAATTCCAGACTTAAATTGTTCTTTGTGTGAAGAAGTGCTTCTAGATTTTCCTCCTGAACAACTTGGCTCTAATTTTGTGCTACCACAGAGCTAATGAAAGGCCACAGGTTTGGAGGGATTTGGCGGGAAGCTCCAGAGTGAAGGGTAAGGAACAGTAGCATAAGACAGAGAAAGAGTTGGCAAAGCTTTCCGATGTAGGCTTCAGCGGACCTCATGCATAGTACCAGCCATGATCCAATAGGTAGCATCTTGCTTTAGAGGCAGGAGATTCTAAGTTCAAGCCCCTCTCCAGAGCCTCTAGCACAAGTCCAGGCTGAGATTCCTGGTACCATTAGAAACAGGAGTTGGATAGACCATGTAGCTCTTTGAGCCGACTCCACCATTCAACAAGAGATAGTGCTGAACTGTATAAAGTGCGATCGTATAGATGAGGTTAACCCGAGGCCCCAACAGGTAAAAGTGAAAGAGCCCACGGCACTTTTTGAAGAACAGATGAGTTCCTGTCAGTGCCTTAACCTTATTTCCCTCAAATTATCAGGCCATTTATCTTATTGTTACTTGTGGGGCCTTAATTTTTAAATATAAATTTAGTGTACCCAATTCATTTTTTTCCAATTAAGGGGCAATTTAGAGTATTCAATCCACTTAGCCTGCACATCTTTGGGTTGTTGGGGCGAAACCCATGCAAACACAGGGAGAATGTGCAAACTCCACACGGACAGTGACCGAGAGCTGGGATCGAACCTGCGACGTCGGCGCCGTGAGACAACAGGGCTAACCCGCTGCGCCACAGTGCTGCCCTTTGTGGGGCCTTAATAATGCAAAAACTGTTTGCTACATCTCGTACATAACAAAGATGATTAAAATGGGATACGCTAAGGATAGGAAAGCTGCCATATAAATGCAAGTTCCTGTTTTCAACACCAATTAAGGTTTTAAATGAAATATGTGAAGGAATGGGCGATAGTTGGTTGCAGTGAGGAATGTTTTTTTGCAGGATGTGTAGGCTTCACAGGCGAGGCCAGCATTGGTTTCCCATCTCTAATTGCCCTTGCGAAGGTGATGGTGAGCTTCCTTCTTGAACCAGTGCAGTTGATGTGGTGTAGGTACACCCACTGTGCTATTAGGGAGGGAGTTCCAGGATTTTGACCCAGTGACAGTGAATGAACGGCGGCGATATATTTCCAAGTTAGGATCCCAAGTGACCGGGAGGGGAACCTCCTCATGGTGGTTTTCCCAGGTATCTGCTGCCTCGTCCTTCTAGATGGTAGTGGTTTGGGTTTCGAAGATGCTGCCGAAAGATCTTTTTGCTGCAGTAGATGGAACACTGCTGCTATTGTGCATTGGTGATGGAGGGAATGAATGTTGGTGGAACAGACCTCAATCAAATGTGCCGCTTTGTCTTGGATAGTGTCGAGCCTTTGAGTGTTGTTGGAGCTGCACTCATGCAGGCAAGTGGAGAGGATTACATTAAACTACTGACTTGTTCCTTGCAGGTGTGGTGGACAGGCTTTGGGGAGTCAGGAGGTGAGTTACTGTGTTGCAATATTGCTTTAAGAGAGAATCTGATCATGAGTAAGTAGCCAGAATAAAAACCATGTGAACAGCACATATTGTTCAGAAGAGTTTTTACTTTACCTAGCTGCACATCTGTGAAGAAATTGCAGCTGTATGCTCCGGTTCACAATAGCTGTTGAATCTTTATAGTAAATCTGAGTGCTGAGCAATCCAGTACTACATCTTCAACTAAACTAAACCTACAATTAGCTTAGTCCTGAGAGAGTTTGGAAAGTTTGCATTCAGAAAGGGTAGTAATACAACGGAGAAGTTTGGGATAGGATGCAGGTAATGGTACTTTTAGACTTGCAGTTTGCATTGGGTGCATCATAGGAGGGCCAGAGAGTGTTGGGGAAGTTGTGGTTGGAAGTGATGAACAAATGGATGAGGGTTCCAGCTATGGTTTGGTGACTACAAAGTTAAACATAACTTCTGTACCTGGCAGGATGGAGACTTGTTCCCTTACCTTGGCTGAAAATTGTTTCCATTTGTGCTCACAACGGTAATACCAGAGCCATTCATCCTTTGGGGAGTTAGCAACGGTCTTACGCTGAACTTGGAGATCTTTTCCATGGACTTGCATTTTATTGAAATCTATTGAGATCATGCTGAAAAATACAGAACATTCATTGACTGTAAGCACTATAGAGTACATTGGCTATCAGTCACTGAGTGGAATTTATGACCTCTCTCATGGCAAGTTTGGTGGTGGATATTTAACAAAGATGGAGATAGCAGGTGGGGCCCCACCACCTTCTCATTAAAAAGTAAGATTAAGGGACTCAGCATTGAAAAGGGGGACCTTGAGAGCTGCAACCCTCCCCTGCAGCCCTCACCCTGTGACCCCCCCCCCCCCCCCCCCAAACTTCATATCATTATTCACCTGTGCCTGGGTCCTAAGCCTTAGATAAAAGTACCACCAATGGCCATCACAGCTTCCCTGGGGTTCCAAATCCAATAGAAAGCCTGCTGATGCCCAGTTAACTACCTGATGGGCGAGACCCCCGTAGCTTCCATTAGACGTCACCCAGAGAGTTCCACCTCAGTCCCATAGAGTGAGGCAGTGGACAATGACCCTTTTAAACCCGACCTGTGCCACTAGAGGATGGTGCCAAGGAAGGCCTCTCCTTTGAAGAGAAGTATTACGGCATCTAATTAACTGCTTCTTTTCAGCTGGAGGGCCATGAAATAAGTAGGTCATAATTAAATATGGATCTATATACGATCAGAATGATATAACACACCTGTAGGGCCATTCAGCCCATCATGCCTCCACCAACTCTTTGAAAGAGCTATCCAATATCCAATCCCATTCCCCTGTTCCTTCCCCTTCACCTTTTGAGTCTATCTCTCTGAATCTGCTCTCACTGCCTTTTCAGACAATGCATTCCCTATCACGGGAAACTTTATTTCACTCAAATTGTCATGTGTTGCCTCAGGTTCTTTTGGCATTATTCAATTAATATCTCCTTCATTGTTTACCTTTAACTTTAAATCGATCTATCCATGAATCCATATGTAGCTGATTTCATCCCATTGGTTATTAGTCATCACCAAAGGTGGAATTAATACAATTGTCGGGGTTCCTTCCTGGAATGGTCAACAATTTCTCATCTACTTTTCTTAATACCCTGGGATGGAAACCATCAGGTCCTGGGGCATCAATTATTCAATTTTAAAAATATTTTTTCTCAGTTTATTGTGGTCAATTCGTATCTCATCCCTTCAAACTCAATCATACCTGAATGTAAACCACAGTTTATGAATCATCCTCCTTGTCAAACCCAATTTGAAATTCTATCACATTATGGTCACTGTTAACTAGTATAATTTGATTGTCAAGTTTAGTACTAAATCTATGATTATGTGATGACTTTTGGTTCAAGAATATATTATTCCATCACGGCGCCGAAGTCCCAGGTTCAGTCTCGGCCCTGGGTCACTGTCCGTGTGGCGTTTGCACACTCTCCCCGTGTTTGCGTGGGTTTCGCCCCCACAACCCAAAGATGTGCAAGGTAGGTGGATTGGCCACGCTAAATTGGCCTTAATTGGAAAAAATGAATTGGGTAATCTAAATTTATATATAAAAAAAGAATATATTATTCCAGAAAATCACTCCAAATATATTTTTAAAAAATCTCTGGGTTTGGGACTCATGTGGCTCTGCTTCCTCTAGCCTATAAAAAAATAAATTATAACCACTCTGTGTTTGCAACAAGATTCCCTGCTCTCCATTTTTATGTTTCCTGCTACTTTCTCACTGCAAACTGGAACTAGACCTCTTGCATTCTTTTTGAAAAAAAAGTATTTTTATTCAGGTTTTGCAGAATTTTTCATAAAAGAACAGTAATAACAATAATAACAAAACTAACTAGAGTGAATATTAACATAGTGTAAAAAGAAAATATAGAATAACAATTAAATAGACATTACCCCACGCGACCAAGTCTTCCCACACCATCCCAATGAAGCACTCCCCCCCCCCCCCCCCCCCCCCACCTACGGTGTTTAGCTCTATCTTTTAAAAAAAAAATTTTTGAAATGATTTTTATTCAAGTTTTCAACAACAAATTTTATCACAACAGAGAAAAACAGTAACCCCTCCCCTCCAATACAAAAACAATAAATTAAAAAGAAAAAGAAATAAGCATAAAACCATGAGAACAAACCCCCATAACGAACCCGTAGCCCTCCCCGCCCCCGGCTACCTTCCCCCGATTCCCGTCCATTTTCCCCTGATTCTTGGCCACCCGACTATTCTTCCTCTTGTTCGTTGGCCACAAACAGGTCCCGGAACAGTTGCATAAATGGCTCCCACTTTCTATGGAAGCCGTCGTCTGACCCTCGGATGGCGAATTTGATTTTCTCCATTTGGAGAGATTCCGAGAGGTCGGACAGCCAGTCTGCAGCTCTGGGTGGTGCTGCTGACCGCCAGCCAAACAGGATTCTACGGCGGGCGATCAGGGAGGCAAAGGCAAGGGCGTCCGCCCTCCTCCCCAGGAATAGATCTGGCTGGTCTGAAACCCCGAAGACCGCCACTATCGGGCATGGCTCCACCCTCACCCCCCACCACTTGGACATAGCCTCGAAGAAGGCTGTCCAGTACTCCACAAGTCTGGGGCAAGACCAGAACATGTGGGCGTGGTTGGCCGGGCCTCTTTGGCACCGTTCACATCTGTCCTCCACCTCCGGGAAGAACCTACTCATACAGTTTCTTGTTAAGTGGGCTCTATGTACCACTTTTAGTTGCATCAGGCTGAGCATTGCGCATGTGGAGGTGGAGTTGACTCTATGCAGTGCTTCGCTCCAGAGTCCCCACCCTATCTCAATCCCCAGGTCATCCTCCCATTTCTTTCTTGTTGCGTCCAGTACGGTGTCAGCCCTTTCTACCAGTCGGTCATACATGTCGCTACAGTTCCCTTTATCTCGGATACTTGCGTCCAGTAGGTCTTCCAGTAGTGTCTGTCGTGGCGGTTGTGGGTACGTCCTTGTCTCCTTTTGTAAGAAGTTTTTGAGCTGCAGATACCGTAGCTCATTCCCCCTGGCTAGCCGGAATTTCTCTGTCAGTTCGTCCAGTGTTGCGATCCTGCCTTCCGTGTATAGGTCCCTGACTGTCAGTGTCCCTCCGTCCTGCCTCCACCTTTTGAAGGTGGCGTCAGTCAGTGCTGGTGTGAACCTATGGTTGTTGCAGATGAGAGCCTTGTCCGACATTTTGGTCAGGCCAAATTGCTGCCGCAGTTGGTTCCAGGATTGGAGGGTGGCTGTCACCACTGGGCTGCTGGAGTGTTTTTTGGGTGGGGATGGGAGTGCTGCCGTGGCGAGGGCCCGGAGGGAGGTCCCCATGCAGGAGGCCTCCTCCGCGCGCACCCACTCGGCCTCTGGCTCCTGGATCCATCCCCTTACTCGCTCGGCTGTTGCCACCCAGTGGTAGAATTGTAGGTTTGGGAGGGCTAGCCCCCCCCTGGATTTTGTTTTTTGTAGGACCTTCTTTGGGATCCTAGCATTTTTACCCCCCCATACGAACGTCATGATAAGTTTGTCCAGCGCTTTGAAAAAGGCCTTGGGGATGTAGATCGGGATGGATCTAAACAGGAAGAGGAACCTGGGCAGTACGTTCATTTTGATCGTCTGGACTCTCCCCGCGAGGGAGAGTGGGAGTGTGTTCCATCTTTGCAGGTCCTTTTTTACTTCCTCCGTCAGACTGGTGAGGTTCTATTTGTGGATCCCTTTCCAGTCATGGGCTATTTGGATCCCCAGGTAGCGGAATTTGTGTCGGGCTTGTTTGAAAGGCAGCCCCTTTAGTGCTGCCCCTTGCGGGTGTACTGGGAAGATCTCGCTTTTGCTCATGTTGAGTTTGTAGCCCGAGAAGGCTCCAAACTCTTTCAGGAGCGCAATGATGCCGTCCATGCTGCTCTGTGGGTCCGAGATGTAGAGGAGCAGGTCATCCGCATAGAGTGAGACTCTGTGCCCTCTGCCTCCCCTTCGGATCCCCCTCCAATTTTTTGCTGCCCTGAGCGCGATTGCTAGCGGTTCGATTGCTAGTGCGAACAGCAGCGGGGACAGTGGGCATCCTTGTCTGGTGCCCCTGTGCAGCTGGAAGTATTGGGAGTTGGTATTGTTGGTCTGTACACTCGCCATGGGAGCGATGTATAGGAGCTTTACCCAAGCGGTGAACCCTGTTCCAAGCCCAAACCGCTCCAGTACCTCTATGAGGTATTCCCATTCGACTCTGTCGAAGGCCTTTTCTGCATCCAGGGAGATGATCATCTCTTGTGTTCTCTCCCCGGAGGGGGTCATTATCACGTTCAGCAGGTGCCTGATGTTCGAGGTAAGCTGTCTACCTTTGACGAAGCCCGTCTGGTCCTCTGCGACCACCGGGTACACAGTCTTCTAGCCTTTTGGCTAGGATTTTGGCCAGTATTTTGGCGTCTGCGTTCAGCAGTGAGATGGGTCTGTATGACCCACATTCCGTTGGGTCTTTGTCTTTCTTAGGTATCAGCGAGATTGAGGCCTGTGCTAACGTGGGTGGCAGTGTTCCCCTAGCTAGCGAGTCTGTGAACATCTCCCGCAGGTGTGGGGCCAGCGCTGTACCTCTTGCATCCTTTCCTCTGTGGCATGAACGTCACTTGCTGCTTATCAGCCTGAATGCTGCAGGCGAGAGCTGCTTCAGTAGCTGAGGAATATAGAACGATGCTGAACACTGTGTAATCATCAACAAATATCCTCACTACTGACCTCATGATGGAGAGAAGGACCAGAATTTTCTAGTCATTCCCGTGAGCGGGTTCATCTGGTCCGCGGGTTCAGTGGAAGAGAAAATCCTCGACCCACCAGGTCGTCTTTGCAAAGCGTGGTAGCGGTGCGCGTGGAAAATCCCTCCCAAGGTCTTTGATGAAGCCATCGAAGATAGTCGGGTCTTGGCCAAGCTCATATGCTCATGGATGTTCCGAAGCTTGGTACATTGATGAGACCATGCAGACGCTGCGACCACGGATGAAAGGACATCGCGTGAAAATCGCCAGGCAGGAATGTTCCCTTCCAGTCGGAGAACACTTCAGCAGTCAAGGGCATTCAGCCTCTGATCTCCGGGTAAGCGTTCTCCAAGGTGGCCTTCAGGATGCACGACAACGCAGAATTGCCGAGCAAAAACTTATAGCCACGTTCCGCACACATGAGTGCGGCCTCAACCGGGACCTTGGATTCATGTTGCATTACGTTCACCCCCCACCATCTGGCCTGGACTTGCAAAATCCTACCAACTGTCCTGGCTTGAGACAATTCACACCTCTTTAACCTGGGGTTACCCCTATCTCTGGATCTGTAAAGACTTAATTACCTGCAAATGCTCGCATTCGAAGTATCGTCTTGCATCTTTGACTTTGTCTATATAAATGTTTCTGGAACCTACCTCCATTCACCTGAGGAAGGAGCAGTGCTCTGAAAGCTAGTGATTTGAAACAAACCTGTTGGACTTTAACCTGGTGTTGTAAGACTACTTACTATGCTCTTGGTTGTCTACTTTAGTTACTGTTGCTGGATTACAATCTACTCCTTCACACCCTTACTGTCATTTTTGATAACCCTTGCAAGTTTCAGCAGCTCACCCATATGCGGAGTTGTAAAGTTTGATGCCTTTTTTCTCAGGCATTGAGTATTGAGCCTCGATTACGTGGTCGCAGTCAATGTCGTTCCAGCCTATTCTATCCTTAATCTGCCACTGGTATTGCTTCCCTGCAGACTGTCTCTTTCTTCCTGTGGATTTTGAAAAGAATACTTCAGAGAAGAAAAACATGAATAATAAAAGTATTTCACGGTTTCACAACTTGTCAATTATGGGCAGACCCACTGCAGATTGGATGATCACTTTGTGGAACAACCTCTGTTCAGTTTGCAAGGGTGACCCTGACTTCCAGACACTTGCTAGTTTCATTCTCTGTCCTCCACTCCTCCTCTGTTCTCCACTCCTCCTCTGTCCTCCACTTCTCCTCTGACCTCCATTCCTCCTCTGACCTCCACTCCTCCTCTGACCTCCACTCCTCCTCTGACCTCCACTCCTCCTCTGTCCTCCACTCCTCCTCTGTCCTCCGCTCCTCCTCTGTCCTCCACTCCTCCTCTGTCCTCCACTCCTCCTCTGACCTCCACTCCTCCTCTGTCCTCCACTCCTCCTCTGTCCTCCACTCCTCCTCTGTCCTCCACTCCTCCTCTGTCCTCCACTCCTCCTCTGTCCTCCACTCCTCCTCTGTCCTCCACTCCTCCTCTGTCCTCCACTCCTCCTCTGTCCTCCACTCCTCCTCTGTCCTCCACTCCTCCTCTGTCCTCCACTCCTCCTCTGTCCTCCACTCCTCCTCTGTCCTCCACTCCTCCTCTGTCCTCCACTCCTCCTCTGTCCTCCGCTCCTCCTCTGTCCTCCGCTCCTCCTCTGTCCTCCGCTCCTCCTCTGTCCTCCGCTCCTCCTCTGTCCTCCGCTCCTCCTCTGTCCTCCGCTCCTCCTCTGTCCTCCGCTCCTCCTCTGTCCTCCGCTCCTCCTCTGTCCTCCGCTCCTCCTCTGTCCTCCGCTCCTCCTCTGACCTCCGCTCCTCCTCTGTCCTCCGCTCCTCCTCTGTCCTCCGCTCCTCCTCTGTCCTCCGCTCCTCCTCTGTCCTCCGCTCCTCCTCTGTCCTCCGCTCCTCCTCTGTCCTCCACTCCTCCTCTGACCTCCACTCCTCCTCTGACCTCCACTCCTCCTCTGACCTCCACTCCTCCTCTGACCTCCACTCCTCCTCTGACCTCCACTCCTCCTCTGACCTCCACTCCTCCTCTGTCCTCCACTCCTCCTCTGTCATCATTCCCTCTGCCCCCACTCCCCCTCTGTCATCATGAAAATTAAATGAAAATGAAAAATCGCTTATTGTCACAAGTAGGCTTCAGTGAAGTTACTGTGAAAAGCCCCTAGTCGCCACATTCCGGCGCCTGTCCGGGGAGACTGGTACGGGAATTGAACCGTGCTGCTGGCTGCTTTAAAAGCCAGCGATTTAGCCCAGTGTCCCTCTGCCCCCCACTCCCCATCTGTCATCATTCCCTCTGCCCCTCACTCCTCCTCTGTCATCATTCCCTCTGCCCCCCCACTCCCCCGCCCTGTCATCATTCCTTCTGACCCCCACTCCCCCTCTGTCATCATTCCCTCTGCCCCTCACTCCTCCTCTGTCATCATTCCCTCTGCCCCCCACTCCCCCGCCCTGTCATCATTCCTTCTGACCCCCACTCTCCCTCTGTCATCTTTCTTTTGTTCATCGATGTCTCATTACCTTTTTTGGTTTGTAAAATTGTCCTGTTTGTCATTTAAAATTTTTTTTAAGAGTACCCAATTATTTTTTTTCCAATTAAGGGGCAATTCATCGTGGCCAATCCACCTATCCCGCACATCTTTGGGTTGTGGGGTGAAATCCATGCAAACACGGGGAGAATGTGCAAACTCCACACGGACAGTGACCCAGAGCCGGGATCGAACCTGGGACCTCGACGCCGTGAGGCAGCAATGCTAACCACTGTGCTACCTCTCCTGTTTTTCATTTAATCATTCCTGCTTCGCCTCCTATCACAGATCTTCCTTGTCACTCATTCTTACACTTTCCTGACCTCTGCACCCGCTAAAACTGAATTCAACAACTTTTTTTTTTAAATATAATTTTTATTGGAATTTTTTACAGAAAATATAAAACATAACGACAAACAATGAAATGCAACAAAATAACCCATAATAACCGTACCACCCCCAGACTGTATCGACGCATGTATCACATCCCCCCACCCCCCAACCCCAATGAACAAAAGAACTTCAAAATAAATTTAAATTAAATAAACAAACATAGTCATCGTCCGCCCCCCCCCTTTTCCCTCCCCCCCCCCGCTTTTCCCTCCCCCCCCCGCTTTTCCCTCCCCCTTCCCCCCCCCCCCCCCCCCCCCCCCCGGGTTGCTGCTACTACTGTCCCCGTACCCTATCGTTGAGCCAGAAAGTCGAGAAACGGTTGCCACCGCCGCCTAAAGAACCCTTGTACCGACCCTCTCAGGGCGAATTTGACCTTCTCTAGCTTAATGAAACCCACCATGTCATTGATCCAGGTCTCCACGCTTGGGGGCCTCGCATCTTTCCATTGTAGCAAGATCCTTCGCCGGGCTACTAGGGACGCAAAGGCCAGCACACCGGCCTCTTTCGCCTCCTGCACTCCCGGCTCCACCCCAACCCCAAAGATCGCGAGTCCCCAGCCTGGCTTGACCCTGGATCCTACCACCCTCGACACTGTCCTCACCACCCCCTTCCAGAACTCCTCCAGCGCCGGGCATGCCCAGAACATATGGGCATGGTTCGCTGGACTCCCCGAACACCTGACACACCTGTCTTCACCCCCAAAGAACCAACTCATCCTTGTCCCAGTCATGTAGGCCCGGTGCAGCACCTTGAATTGGATGAGGCTAAACCGCGCACACGAGGAGGAAGAATTAACCCTCTCCAGGGCATCAGCCCATGTCCCGTCTTCGATCTGTTCCCCCAGTTCCCCCTCCCACTTAGCTTTCAGCTCCTCTACTGACGCCTCCTCCGCCTCCTGCATAACCTTGTAGATATCAGATATCTTCCCCTCTCCGACCCAGACCCCCGAAAGCACCCTGTCGCTCACCCCCCTCGCGGGAAGCGAAGGGAATCCCTCCACCTGCCGCCTAGCAAATGCCTTTACCTGCAGATACCTGAACATGTTCCCCGGGGGGAGCCCAAATTTCTCCTCCAACTCCCCCAGGCTCGCAAACCTCCCATCAATAAACAGGTCCCTCAGCTGTCTGATGCCCGCTCTGTACCAACCCTGAAATCCCCCATCAATGTTCCCGGGGACGAACCTATGGTTCCCCCTTAACGGAGCCTCCATCGAGCCCCCCACTTCTCCCCAATGTCGCCTCCACTGCCCCCAAATCTTGAGGGTAGCCGCCACCACCGGACTCGTGGTATACCTCGTAGGAGGGAGCGGCCACGGCGCCGATACCAGGGCCCCCAGGCTTGTATCTCCACAGGACGCCCTCTCCATCAGTTTCCATGCTGCCCCCTCCCCCTCCATTACCCACTTGCGCACCATCGACACATTGGCCGCCCAATAATACCCCGAGAGATTGGGTAATGCCAGCCCCCCCCATCCCTACCCCGCTCCAAGAAGACCCTCTTCACCCTCGGGGTCCCATGCGCCCAAACAAAGCTCATGATGCTGCTAGTAACCCTTCTAAAAAAGGCCCTAGGGATAAAGATGGGCAAACACTGAAAAAGGAACAAGAACCTCGGGAGAACCGTCATTTTTACGGACTGCACTCTACCCGCCAACGATAGCGGCACCATGTCCCACCTTTTAAATTCCTCTTCCATCTGCTCCACCAGCCTGGTAAAATTAAGCTTATGGACAGTCCCCCAACTCCTGGCCACCTGCACCCCCAGGTATCTGAAACTCTTTACTGCCCTCTTAAACAGGAGCCTCCCAATTCCCTCCTCCTGATCACCCGGGTGTACTACAAATACCTCACTCTTGCCTAAATTTAACTTATAGCCCGAGAAGCCCCCAAATTCCGCTAACAGCTCCATCACCCCCGGCATTCCCCCTTCTGGATCCGCCACATACAACAGCAGGTCGTCCGCATACAGCGATACACGATGTTCCTCCCCACCCCGCACCAGACCCCTCCATCTCCCTGACTCCCTCAACGCCATAGCCAAAGGTTCAATCGCCAGTGCAAAGAGCAAGGGGGACAGGGGGCACCCCTGCCTGGTCCCACGGTAGAGCCTAAAGTACTCCGATCTTCCATTTGTAACTACACTCGCCATCGGAGCCGCGTAGAGCAGCCTCACCCATTTGATGAATCCCTCCCCGAATCCGAACCGCTCCAGCACCTCCCACAGGTACCCCCACTCAACTCTATCAAACGCTTTCTCCGCATCCAGCGCCACCACTATCTCCGCCTCCCCTCCACTGCCGGCATCATAATAACATTTAGCAGTCTCCGCACATTCGTGTTGAGCTGCCGTCCCTTGACAAATCCTGTCTGATCCTCATGTATCACCCCTGGCACACAGTCCTCTATCCTGGTGGCCAGGATCTTCGCCAGCAACTTAGCGTCAACATTGAGGAGTGAGATAGGCCTGTATGATCCACACTGCAAGGGGTCCTTATCCCGCTTTAGGATCAGAGAGATCAGTGCCCGCGACATCGTCGGGGGCAAAGCCCCCCCCTCCCATGCCTCATTGAAAGCTCGCACCAACAGGGGGCCCACCAGATCCGCATACTTTTTATAAAATTCCACCGGGAACCCGTCCGGCCCCGGCGCCTTACCTGACTGCATTTGTCCAATCCTCCTGACTACCTCCTCCAACTCTATCGGCGCCCCCAGCCCCTCTACCAGCTCCTCTTGAACCCTTGGGAACCGTAGCCTGTTCATGAAGCTCTCCATCCCCCCTCTCCCCATCGGAGGTTCTGACCGGTACAGTTCCTCGTAGAAGTCCCTAAAGACCCCATTTACTTGTGTCCCCTTCTGCACTACATTCCCACCCCTATCCGTCACTCCACCAATTTCCCTAGCCGCATCTCGCCTGCAGAGCTGATGCGCCAACATCCTGCTCGCCTTCTCCCCATACTCATATACCGCGCCCTGTGCCCTCCTCCACTGTGTCTCCGCCTTTCTGGTGGTCAACAAGTCAAATTTGGCCTGCAAACTGCGCCGTTCCCCCAGCAACCCCTCCTCCGGTGCCTCCGCGTATCTCCTGTCCACATCTAGGAGCTCTCCCACCAGTCTCTCCCTCTCCTTCCTCTCCCTCCTTTCCCTATGGGCCCGGATGGAGATCAGCTCTCCCCGGATCACTGCTTTCAGAGCCTCCCAGACCATCCCCACCCGGACCTCCCCCGTATCTGGTATCAAGATACCCCTCAATACTTCCCCGGACCCTCCTACACACCTCCTCATCAGCCAGCATCCCCACATCCAGGCGCCAGAGCGGGCGCTGGTCCCGCGCCTCCCCCATCTCCAGACCAACCCAGTGCGGAGCATGGTCTGAGATCGCTATGGCCGAATACTCTGCATCCTGCATCTTCGGGATCAATCCCCTGCTCAGGATGAAAAAATCTATTCGGGAATAGACCCTATGGACATGGGAGAAAAAGGAATACTCCCGCGCTCTCGGCCTCCCAAACCTCCAGGGATCCACCCCTCCCATCTGGTCCATAAACCCCCTCAGCACTCTGGCCGCCGCCGGTCTCCTACCCGTCCTTGAACTGGACCGGTCCAGTGGGGGATCCAGCACTGTGTTAAAGTCTCCCCCATGATCAGGCCCCCTGCCTCCAGGTCCGGAATGCGGCCCAACAAGCGCCTCATGAAGCCGGCATCATCCCAATTCGGGGCATATACATTAACCAGCACCACCTTCTCTCCCTGCAGCCTACCCTTCACCATAATATATCAGCCCTCCTTGTCCGACACCACCTCAGCCGCCTCGAACGCCACCCTCTTCCCCACCAGGATCGCCACCCCCCGGTTCTTCGCGTCCAATCCTGAGTGAAAAACCTGCCCCACCCACCCCTTCCTCAGACGAACCTGGTCCGCCACCTTCAAGTGGGTCTCCTGGAGCATAGCCACGTCCGCCTTCAGCCCCTTCAGATGAGAAAATACCCTGGTTCTCTTAACCGGCCCATTCAGCCCCCTCACGTTCCAGGTAATCAGCCGAATCAGAGAGCAACCTGCCCCTCTCTCCCGCCGGCTAGCCATAGCTTATCGACTGCTCGCCCCAGGCCAGCTCGCCCCGCCTGACCCGTTCCCCATGGCGATAACGCCTCTCCTCTACCCCCCCCGGCCCACGCCAGCTCCTTCCTGGCCATTCCAGCAGCAACCCGGTATCCCCCCCCACCCCCCCAGGCTAGGACCCCTCCTAGCCGCGACGCACCCTCCATGGTACTTCCGTGAGTCAGCTGACTTCTGCTGACCCGGCAGCTCCTGCCAAAACCCATCTCCTCCCGGCATGGGGTCATCCCCCTCTTGCCACACCTCCTTGGCACCGCTTCAGCGCGGGAAAGAAAACCAGTAGAGGCCACGCCCCCACCTCCTGCTCCGCCCCCCCTGCCCCGCAGCGCGGACAACCAGAGGAAAGCCCGCGCTTTCACACTGCCACACCCCACCCTTCCGACGCAGCTCCTCAAAATCCAGTTTCACCCCAACCCCCGGCCCCGTACAGAAGAGAACATATAAAGCACATACCCCCAACGTTCCCCACATACCCCACACCCATACCCAACAGACAAACCCACCCGGAAACAGAGCAAAAAGAAAAGCAGCATAAAAAAAACACGTGTCAAAATTGAAGAACAGCAACAGCGAAAACAGCAACGGCCATAGTGTGTCCCCAGATCCTAGTTCGAGTCCAGTTTCTCCGCCTGTACAAAGGCCCACGCCTCCTCCGGGGACTCGAAGTAGTGGTGCCGGTCCTTATATGTCACCCACAGACGCGCAGGCTGCAGCATTCCAAATCTGACCTGCTTGGCATGCAGCACCGCCTTCGTCCGGTTGAACCCGGCCCTCCGCTTTGCCACCTCCGCACTCCAGTCCTGGTAGATTCGTACTACCGAATTCTCCCACGCTGCTCCTCTCTTTCTTGGCCCATCGCAGCACACACTCCCGGTCACTAAATCGATGGAACCGCACCAGCACCGCCCGCGGGGGTTCATTTGCCTTAGGCCTCCTGGCCAGCACTCTGTGAGCTCCCTCAAGCTCCAGGGGCAAATGGAAGGACCCCGCCTCCATCAACGAGCTCAACATCGTGGTCACGTACCACGGGAGATCCGACCCCTCCAGCCCCTCCGCCAGGCCCAGGATCCTCAAATTCTTTCGCCTCGTGCGAACGTCCAGCTCCTCCAAGCGGTCTTGCCACTTTTTGTGAAGTGCCTCGTGCAACTCCACTTTCCCCACGAGGACCACGGCCTCCTCCTCCCGCTCAGCGGCCTGCTGCTGCAACTCCCGGATAGACACCTCCTGGGCCGCCTGAGCTCCAAGCAGCTTGTTGGTAGTCGCATTCAGTGAGTCCAGCAACTCAGCCTTCAGCTCCGCAAAACAGCGCAGAAGAGCAGCTTGCTGCTCCTGCGCCCACTTCCACCAGTCCTCAGGTGTTCCGCCGGCTGCCATTTTGTCGTTCTTCCCCCGCTTTTCTTGTGGAGCTGCTGCAGCCTTTTCCTTTGCCCCACTCCGGGTGAGCACCATAAATTATGGGGAATGCTCCTCTAGACACCTTCCCCCACCGGGATTCGTCGAGACAGCGCCGTTTGGGGCCCTCAAATCGGCCCAAAAGTCCTTAAGGAGCGGGAGCTGCGGTGCGGCTTAGCCGCAACTGCAAAGCCGGTTTTCTGACCGCTCCACTCCTAGCCCAGGCCATCCACCGGTGGAGAATCTGAGAAGGAGTGTTCCCACACAGGGAAAATTCCAAACAGCACCACTACGAGCCCTTAAAAGAGCCCCAAAGTCCGAAAATAGTGGGAGCCACTGAACTTGCGGCTTAGCTCCGCATCACCGCTACCGGAAGTCCGTCTCCGCTTCTTCAATGGCCTTGGTGAGATCTTTTCACAGTTCTTCCCTCTGCTGCTAGAATTCAGCTTTCATAAAGGCCCTCAGGTCAGCTTGAGACCTCTAAGCTGGTCCTTCCCCCGCTAGCATGCTTGCAGAGGCTTTCGTTTGCTGCTGCTCAGACAAATCTTGCACTGTTTCTGAGGGTCTGATAACCAAGAAACATCCTATTCCTGGGGGAAAATACTCCTTGAACATTCACCCATGCCTTTTCATCGAAATTCCAACCCGTGCTGCCCAGAAAAGAGCTCTTTTCTGCAACCTTAGGCAGGGGCTGCCTCGTGTGTGCTCACTCACTTCATGATGCACACCGGAAGTCTCATTCAACAACTTTTTTATATAGTACCTTCACTTTAACAAAACATCCCAAGGCACTTCACAGGAACATTACAAAAACAAACATTGTAAAGGTATGTGGAGCAATTCATACCGGGGATGCTCAAGAGGCGAGAATTTGTGACTGAGAGATCTTTGTGGGTTATTGAGATAGGGAGGAGTGAGGCAATGGAGGGATTTGAAAGTAAGTGTGAGGCACTTTACAAATATCATTTCTGCTGGTTGGAATAACAGAATCCTTGTAACAAACAAACTCACTTTGTGGTGTGGCTTCATCTGATGATTCGGGTGATTCGGTGTCAGAATGCATACTGTGGCTCAGTCTACAAGATCTCCCATATTTGCAATTTCCATTGATGTAATACTTGCAAACATGCAGATATGTGCAGTTCTTGTTCTTGCATATATGTTCGTTGTAATATTTACACGGCTGGAAGGAAAGAGAAATACCAAAATTAAGATACATTTTGAAGATTCCCCCGAGTGTTTTCAAGCTGTCCAGTTCAGGCCACTGAGACACAGGGGAAACACTCAAGTACTGAAGGCAGAGCATGGAAAATCCATGCTTAACACCAATGTTGTTAGGGGTTGGGGTCATGAGGACCAATTGGAGGAATGTAGAATCATACAGAAAGCAGCCATTCGGCCCATCATGCCTATGCCGGCTCTTTGGACAAGCTGTCCAGTTAGTTCTCTGTTGCTCTGTTAATGTTTCCATTTTAAGTCTACACCATCCTGACCTGGTCATAGAACATCATTCCTGTATTATTGTTCGGTCAAAATCCTGAAACTCCTTCATATATGGGACTGCAGTGGACCAAGAAGACTACTTACCATCACCTGGATTAATACTAGATCTAAATTCTATCGCCTACACTCCAATAGTATATATCTCTCTCTCTCAATCTTCCTGTACCCTAATGGTGCACAGGCCAGACTTTTGTCTGTTTCTGTAGCTAATTATTCCTGGAACAGGTTGCTAGTCTGTCGCCAGGGGCTTATAGATTGAGGAGCATTACACCACAGCAAACATAGCCACACTCACACACAGGCAAACTAAGAGGCAATTTAGCGTGGCCAATCTAGCTAACCTACATGTATTTGGACTGTGCGAGGAAACCGGAGCACCCAGCAAAAAACCATCACAGACACGGGGAGAATGTGCAAGCTCCCTAATAGTATCCACCGCACAGAAACAGGGATTCAGCCTTATTGCTTTGCTCCAGTCTTTATGCTCTACAACAACCTCCTCCCACTCTATCAGAGTAAGCTGTTATTCTTTTCTACTTCATGCTTATCTAGCTTCTCCTTAAATATATCTCAATTTTCACCTTGGCTATGACCCATGACCTATGGTAGCAAATTCCACAGTTCCGTCACTCTGGGGAAAGAAGTTTCTCCTGACTTCCTGATTGGATTTCTTGGTGATTACTTCCCATCCAGTCTTTAGTTCTTGGAATTGAGGAATCTTGAAACAAGGTATTAGTTTGTACAGGAAATGGCATCAGTGTTGGTGGACTATTGGTGGAACCACTATTTTACTCGGACTGTTGCCCATTGGATGTATGGATCTCAATAGGCAGGGGATCCAGACCAAACGGTGACTTGATCATCTCCATGAAACTTATTGTTCAAGCTCGCAGGTGATTGATGCTCACCAAGTGACTTGATGAAGATGGTGGGGGGAAATATAATGTCCACATGTGATTGAAGTGACAATGATCAAAATGTGCTCATCTTGCATTTTACTTAACTGTGTACTTTGTCCTATTATGTATTTTCTTTTCATGTACGGAATGATCTGTCTGAGCTGCACGCAGAACAATACTTTTCATTATAACTTGGTGCATGTGACAATAAACAAATCCAATCCAACTGAACAAAGTTCTCCATTTTCACTATCACATGGGGCTTACATGACATTCGTGCTCTGGTAAGAATTGTATCATGTCTGCCATGCCATTTGACCATGTTATTTTTTGCATTAGGCACTTACGATAAGCCCTGTCCTCTCTGTGCGATTCTTCTTGAATCTTCCTTCATTAAATTGTCCTTCAGCAGAAATGTCTGTATCACTGCCACTCGCCCCTTCATGGTTGTCATCACCATAATCGCTGTAGATGCTATCATCACTATAGCTGTCTTCCTCTTGAGTGAAGGATGAAAGACAGATTTTATTTGTATAATACAATTTTATTTATATAAAGTAAAATACTGTGACTGCCGGATATATGAAATAAATGCAGAAAATGCTGCGAAAACTCAGCAAGCCTGGCCTCATCTGCAGAGAGAGAAAAACAAAGTTACTGTGACTTTTGTATTTGTATAACCCCTTGCACCATCTCAGGATCTCCCAAATCTTTTTATGCCAGGTTCAGTACTTTTAAAATGCAGTCGATGATTAATTTGTTAAAAAAACGTTACAGCAGCCAATTTGCACATTGCAAACTCCCACACTCAGCAATCTGATAATCTCTTTACTGATGTTGGTTGGGGGAATAAACACTGGCTAAGATACCAGGGTGCAGGGGTTGGGAACTTCCTTACTTTTCTTCAAAAGAGCTATCTCGGGATCTTTACATCGACCTGAGAGCAGACTGGTTTAATGGTTCATTTATGAGGAGAGGTTTGTTGGATTGTTTTCACTGGAACGATAGAGGTTGAGGGGCAACCTGATAGAGGTTTACAAAATTATGAGTGGCATGGACAGAATGGGTAGTCAGATGCATTTTCCTAGGGTAGAAAAGTCAAGTCAATTACTAGAGGATATAGGGATATAGGTTTAAGGTGCGTGGGAAGGTTTAGAGGAGATGTGCGAGGCAAGTTTTTTTCACAGAGGGTGGTGAGTGCCGGGAGAGGTAGTGGAAGCCGATAGATAGCAGCGTTTAAGAGGTATCTTGACGAATACACGAATAGGATGGAAATAGAGGGGTAAGGACCCCATACGTGCATAAGGTTTTCATTTAGACAGGCATTATGATTGGCACAGGCTTGGAGGGGCGAAGGGCTTGTTCCTGTGCTGTAGTGTACTTTGTCTTTGAAAGTCACCACCTGTGACACTGCAGCACTCCCACAATGCTGCTGATCACATGATCCCCTGCCTCAGAGATACCCACTGAACCATGGCTAATGCCAAGAGAATGATCCTACGTTAATATGGCCCTCATATCATCAGTATTCCCAAATTGGATTGCAGGTTTAACATAGAAAAGCGTCTCAAAGTACTTCACAGGAGTAGTTATCAAACAAAATTTGATGCTGAGTCACATGCACAGCTCAGACAGATAATTAAAAGCTTGTTCAAAGGCGTTGGATGTAAGGAGCATTTTAAAGGAGTTTGAGAGAGGGGGAGAGTCAGAGGGAGGGAATTCCAGAGCGTAGAGACTTGGTAGCTTGAATGCCTAATAAGTATTTATGCTCTCCACTCAAACTGAATTTTACTCTCTACATTTTTGTTAAAATAAGGTGGCGCAGTGGTTAGCAGGTTCGATCCCGGCCCTGGGTCACTGTCCGTGTGGATTTTACACATTCTCCCCCTGTTTGTGTTGATTTCGCCCCCACAATTGAAAATGATGTGCAGGCTAGGTGGATTGGCCACGCTAAATTGCCCCTTCATTGGGAAAAATTAATTGGATACTCTAAATTTCTATTAAAAAACTTTAAAAAACAGACCAATGACCCCTGGAAAATCCCGCCAAACACAAAATTGCTCCTGCTTTTTGCCTGTGTAGAAAAGTTACTAGAGAGTGATTCATTGGAGACGAAGCAATTTGTTTGAAAGATTTGTGAAATAAAACTTTGTACTGGATCTGCACATCTCTCTCCATTCTCACATTTCCATTCACTCATTCGTTCTCTCTCCTTATTTTTCTGTTTCTCTCTCTGTTATTACATCACACATCCATCTTTCAGTTTTGCATTCATGTGTCCTCTTACTCTCCCCCTGGGTGAAATCTTCCTGGTCCCACTTTGGTGATTTTGATCACGGGACTGGGAAGACGTTATGATGGGAGGGTGGCAGGTCAACAAGCATCTCCCTCGAGATCTGGTTGATCTTGGGGTGGAACATGGAACCCACCTGACAGATGATCAACCTGAATATTGAAGTCCCCAATTCTGCGCACATTGGGGATGTCACTCGGGGACAGGCTGGGTAGGTTCCTAAAAAAAAACCACCTGGGTAACCACCTAAAAAAGAAATGGATCTGTTGGAAGTTTATCCAGGGTTTTGGGGAATCGTGTTTTCCTCACTGACTCTGTGTTATTTATTTTACACCCTTTTAACAACAGAAATAGACCATTCGATGGGGGTTAATGTCCCCTAACTCCCCATTTCACCCCGCCAACATTATCCTTCAATTCGCTTCTTCCCTGCGTGTTTATGCACATTTTCCTTAAATGCAGCATCATATATGTCAGTAAAGACCTTTGTAATGTGAATGAGAGAGAGTTTCCATTGTGTACTGGAAACAAAGGGAGGTGGTTTACTGATGGCAGCTCTAGGTGGAGTAGGAGTATAGGAGGGTGGGGGGGTGCGAGATCTGCCATACTTACCCCATCACTCCACCCACTACTAGAATTACAGGGATCCACACAGGTCACAGATATAGGCCATGCTATGGAAGGAATTTCCTTCCCTGTTTGCAAGTCCCGGACAGCACAGCTTTCCCCCCTTCACACTTCCACTTACTGAAAAAGGTTGCGACGTCTGTAGAGGTTGCCTCAAGAGTAAGAGGACACATGAATGAGAAACTGAAAGATGGATGTGTGATGCCCTTGCATTCCCTCTCCAATACCAACTGTGCCTACCTGTGCCAGCAAAGCTGCTATCTTTCCAAAGGTTACCATTTGGACTGGCAGTCTCAGGAATCCGCCCACCCGCATTAACCAGATGGAGGGCATGGAGGCTGTCTCTTGTAGAATGACAGGGGTGGGTGCACTGCCAATAATTTTAGCACAGTAAGAAGTCTTACAACACTAGGTTAAAGTCCAACAGGTTTGTTTCAAACACGAGCTTTCGGAGCGCAGCTCCTTCCTCAGGTGAATGGAGAGGTATGATCCAGAAACATTTATATAGACAAAGTCAGAGATGCAGGACAATGCTTGGAATGCGAGCATTTGCAGGTAATCAAATCATTACAGATCCAGAGAGAGGGATAATCACAGGTTAAAGAGGTGTGAATTGTCTCAAGCCAGAACAGTTGGTGGAATTTTGCAAGTCCAGGCCTTCAGAGCATCCTACGTGCTCTCATCCCACGTAATCCCCGCATTGGAGATCTCTACTGCCTCCCAAAAATACACAAGGCCAACACACAAGGCCGTCCTATCGTTTCAGGCAATGGAACCCTGTGTGAGAACCTCTCTGGCCACATCGAGGGCATCCTGAAACCCATCGAACAAGGTACACCCAGCTTCTGTCCCGACACGACGGACTTCCTACAGAAACTCAGCACCCATGGACCAGTTGAACCAGGAACATTCCTCGTCACAATGGATGTCTCGGCACTCTACACCAGCATCCCCCATGACGACGGCATTGCTGCAACAGCCTCAGTCCTCAACACCGACAACTGCCAATCTCCAGACGCAATTCTGCAACTCATCCGCTTCATTCTAGATCACAACGTCTTCACCTTTGACAACAAATTCTTCATCCAGATGCATGGAACAGCCATGGGGACCAAATTCGCACCTCAATATGCCAACATCTTCATGCACAAGGTTGAACAAAACTTCCTCACCGCACAGGACCTTCAACCGACGTTATACACCAGATACATCGATGACATTTTTTTCCTTTGGACCCACAGCGAAGAATCACTGAAACGACTACACGATGAGATCAATAAATTCCATCCCACCATCAGACTCACCATGGACTATTCTCCAAATTCTGTTGCATTCTTGGACACACTCATCTCCATCAAGGACGGTCACCTCAGCACTTCGCTTTACCGCAAGCCCACAGACAACCTCACGATGCTCCACTTCTCCAGATTTCACCCAAAACACATTAAAGAAGCCATCCCCTATGGACAAGCCCTCCGTACACACAGGATCTGCTCAGACGAGGAGGAGCGTAACAGACACCTACAGATGCTGAAAGATGCCCTCGTACGAACGGAATATGGCGCTCAACTCATCGATCGACAGTTCCAACGCGCCACAGCAAAAAACCGCACCGACCTTCTCAGAAGACAAATACGGGACACCACTGACAGAGTACCCTTCGTCGTCCAGTATTTTCCTGGGGCGGAGAAACTACGACATCTTCTTTGCAGCCTTCAACACATCATCAATGAAGATGAACATCTTGCCAAGGTCATCCCCACACCCCCACTACTGGCCTTCAAACAACTGCGCAACCTCAAACAAACCATTGTTTGCAGCAAATTACCCAGCCTTCAGAACAGCGACCACGACACCACACAACCCTGCCAGGGCAATCTCTGCAAGACATGCCAGATCATCGACTTGGATATCACCATTACACGTGGAAACACCACCCACCAGGTACGCGGCACATACTCGTGCGACTCGACCAATGTCGTCTACCTCATACGCTGCAGGAAAGGATGTCCCGAAGCGTGGTACATTGGCGAGACCATGCAGACACTGCGACAACGAATGAATGGGCATCGTGTGACAATCACCAGGCAGGAATGTTCCCTTCCAGTCGGGGAACACTTCAGCAGTCAAGGACATTCAGCCTCTAATCTCCGGGTAAGCGTTCTCCAAGGCGGTCTTCAGGACACGCGACAACACAGAATTGCCGAGCAAAAACTTATAGCTAAGTTCCGCATGCATAAGTGCGTCCTTAACCGGGATCTTGGATTCATGTTGCATTACATCCACCCCCCACCATCTGGCCTGGACTTGCAAAATTCCACCAAATGTTCTGGCTTGAGACAATTCACACCTCTTTAACCTGTGATTATCCCTCTCTCTGGATCTGTAATGATTTGATTACCTGCAAATGCTCGCATTCCAAGCATTGTCCGGCATCTCTGACTTTGTCTATATAGATGTTTCTGGATCATACCTCGCCATTCACCTGAGGAAGGAGCTGCGCTCCGAAAGCTCATGTTTGAAACAAACCTGTTGGACTTTAACCTGGTGTTGTAAGACTTCTTACTGTGCTCATCCCAGTCCAACGCCGCATCTCCACATAATAAATTTAGCATCAAGGCTGGGGAAGGACCGGGACTAGTGGGTATTTTAGAAATTGCTGAAATCCTATGTCTTTCTGTGTCTCACTCTAATACACTCCACCTCCCTTTGTTTCCAGTACACAATGGAAACCTCTCTCTCATTCACATTACAAAGGTCTTTACTGACAAATATGATGCTGCATTTAAGGAAAATGTGCATAAACACGCGTGGAAGAAGCGAATTGAAGGATAATGTTGGCGGGGTGAAATGGGGAGTTAGGGGACGTTAACTCCTACATGGGTCCGTTGGGCCGAATGGTCTATTTCTGTTGTTAAAAGGGTGTAAAATAAATAACACAGAGTCAGTGAGGAAAACACGATTCCCCAAAACCCTGGATAAACTTTCCAACAGATCCATTTCTTTTTTGTTACATAAATAGAACCAAGTCTGCCGCTTCAATTCTCTATCACTTTCGTTTCGTTTGAAGACTGAGAGAAGGGCCGGCCTGTCACTTGGGGCACAGTCTGAATGGGGACTCTAGAGGTGGATAGTGACCCATGGCCAGTGGACTCCGCATAACTGGGACAGAGGGAGAGAGGATCAGAGCTCACAACCTCAATGTAACTTTCACTCTGGGATGGGATCAGGAATACCCCCCCCCCCTTCCGGCTGACTGCTGTAATATTCGATCTGAAAACAATCCCATATCCCTCAAATCAATTAAGTCAATTTCGGAGCCGGCGACCAGGGCAGAAGGAAACCGACACGAGAAATTGACGCCAGGTTTAATGTGACCCCCGCTGACAATGAGGATTCGAAGCGGTTCTGAAGCGCCACTCACTATCCCCCGGCTCCAATCTCGAAGCCATACCGAGCTCTGCAAGCGGATCTCCTTCCTCTGCTAACGAGTCGCCTTCGCAAAATTCACGTCCAACCCAATTGCGAGGGCGGTGATAGCACAGGAGGGGGCGCCAAGCTGCGCCGAGCAAAGTGGAGGCGAACCTATTTCCAGGAAGTCAGCTGAGAGTTTCGATTGCAGGAGGCTTTTTAGAAGTTTGAAACGTAGGATCACACATTTTAAAAATGTTCTTACAATCCAAAGGTGTGCAGGTTTGGTGGATTGACCATGCTAAAATTGTCTTTAGGGTCCAAAGATGTGCGGGTTATGGGGATCAGGCGGGAGAGGGGACTAGGTGTTTGTTAAAGTTTCGATTCTAATGTGGTCCTTCGTGTTTTGTAGAAAATCTTAAAAGGCCAGTTCTGTTTCTCTTTCCACACACAGTGCCAGATCTGCTGAGTTTTTCCAGCATTTTCTGTTTTTATTTCAGATTTCCAGCATCTGTAGCATTTTGCTTTTAGTTGCCCTTGAGAAGGTAGTGGTGAGCTGCTTTCTTGAACCCTTCTGATTCCCCAAATGACACCAAAAGTACAATAACCAATCAACGGATTGAAAATAATGAGACAAATCTATTAATAATCTTTATTAGTGCCACAAATAGGCTTACATTAACACCGCAATGAAGTTACTGTGAAAAGCCCCTAGTCGCCACACTCCGGCACCTTTTCGGGTACATAGAGGGAGAATTTAGAATGTCCAAGTCATCTAACAAGCACATCTTTTGCGACTTGTGGGAAGGATACCGGAGCGCCCGGGGTAAACACACTCAGGCATGGGGAGAACGTGCAGACCCCGCACAGACAGTGACCCAAGCCGGGAATCAAACCCAGGTCCCTGGCACTGTGAAGCAACAATGCTAACCACTGTGCTGCCAAAATAATTGTGACAAACAAAGGCAAAAATACTCTGGACCAAGTCAACATGAATTAAATGTGCCCCGAGGCAAGTACATTTAACATCCATGTCGCTACATATTATTGTTGGTCTTGGTATGCTGCCCATCATCTGGATGATTTGGTGCCAGGAACCTGGGGAGATAGCCACCCGAGACCAGAATTGAACCCTAGTCCCTGGAGTTGTGAGCCAGCAGTGCTAGTCACTGTGCCACCATGCCACCCCTGATACTGCTGGCATTATGATGCAATGTCACATGACCAAGAGAAGTAGAAGTACAATCTGGTGCAATCTAATTGAAACGTCTATAGATCTTTAAATAAACAAGGATGTTTTTAATGGATCACAGTCTATGGTGACATTCGTAGGCGAACAGGCAAACCCTAAAGAAATCCCACCCAGACCCCAAACCCAAGACAAAAGACTGATTTGCTTAGTTTGGCTGATTTTAAACAGCTCTGAAAAGCCCTGAGTAATTCTGGGTCAGAACCTGCATAAATAGAAGGTAAACAGCCAATTAACCTTATCCATAACATTACAACAGGCCAGATTAGTTCTAAAAATAAGTTTAAGGTTAATTGGCACTTTCTGGTATTTAAGGATAAATACTGCAGCACCTCCAGGAAAGGGATCAATTGCAAATATCCAAAAGTTGCTGTCTCAATTTATCCACTTTGCTGTTAATTTTATGAAGATATTCGGAGACCAGAGTGACCCGAAAGCGACACGGTGAACCCATCGGCTATCGCGATATAAGCATAGATATCTGGACAAGGAATGGATCTTTAAGTGGGCGAAGTCCACAGGAGAAAGTTATAGGGAGGGACATTCCATCCTAATCTACCAGGATATCGGGGCAGAACTGGCAAAGCACATCCCTGCTCCTTCCAGAGGAATTCTAAATTTCTGATTGCTGATTCCACCATGCACTGATTTCTCTGTGATTGGCCAGAACCCTGAAGACTTGGGCTGTTCACCTTCTATTTATGCTGGTCCTGACCCAATGATCTCCCCTCTCAAGTATCATGCTGGTTAGGTGATTCCTTGGGAAAGGCATGCTTGCTCCTAGTCCAAATGTGAACTGATGGGGTGGGATTCTCCGTCCCGGCAGACCCGTTTTCTGGTATGGTGTGTGTGTCCCCCCCCCCCCCCCCCCCCCCCCCCCCGCCGGCAGTGGGATTCTCTGTTCCGGCAGCCGGATGATGGGGTTCCCCATTATGGCCACCCGACGCCATCGGGAAATCCACAGGCGTGAGTGCGCTGCCGGAATAGTGGAGGATCCCGACGATGCAGAATCCCGCCCATGATCTTTATAAAAACAAAGTCAACTTTCAAGAATCCAAATAATGCAATGACTTTTCATATGTTAAAATAAACTGCAGTTGTTTCAGATTGGACACATCGCTCCTTGCAGATAAGGGCTTTCGTGAAAGAGTAACTTCGGCCATCAGGAATTACATAGGTTTTAATCAGAATGGGGAGGTTTTGCTTTCCACTTTCTTGCAAGGGTTGAAGGTGGTGGTCATACGGGAGGTAATTTCATACAAGGCCTACAGAGATAAGGTCGGCAGGGCAGAAAGACAGAGGTTGGTGGACCAAATTTTGGAGGTAGATTGGCAGTACTCCACGACCCTTATGATGGAGTTGTTAGCAGAGAAAAAGAGGCTACAAATAGAGTTGAATCGACGGGGAAGGCAGTGATCCAACTTCACTACTTGCTAGGGGCATTTTATGAGCATAGGGATAAGGCCAGATGTCATCAGCTGAGGGGGCAGGCAGCTGCATAGGTGATTGCCCAGGTTAAGGATGAGGGAGGGGGCTGGTTACTGCTTTGGACAAGATTAATGGAGCTTTTGAGGCTTTCTACCGAGGGCTGTGCAAGCTGGGCCTCCTGAGGGTGACTTGGGGATGGAGCAACCTTTGGATGGGTTGGATTTCCTGGTGGTGGAGAGGGTGAAGAGACAGGGGTTTGGAGGAGGTTATGCATTGTATCAGTTCCACGCAATCAGGAAAGGCACTGGGGCCAGACAGTTTTCCAGTGGAATTCTCAAAGCAGTTTGGAGTCTTGGGACCACATTTATTGGAGATGTTCAATGGTTCTCTATCAAATGGGGTCCTTCCAGCCACATTGGGGCAGGCATTGATCTCCTTGATCCCGAAAAAGGACAAGGATCCTGTGGAGTGTGGGTGTTACAGGCCTATTTCACTGTTGAATACTGATGCAAAGGTAATAGCTAAGGTTCTGGCAAAGTTTCTGGAGAGGTGATCTCTGAAGACCAAACAGAGTTTGTTAAAGGCCGACAGTTGTCAACCAACATCAGAGACTTTTGACCATGACTGTTGTATAATGCCCCAATGGTTAGTGTCTGGACCAATGCGCTGAGCTCAGGATATTTCTGGTTATATAGGGACACAGGGCAGGGATGCCAGTGGTCCCCATTGTTGTTTGCACTTGTGATTGAACTGTTGGTCATCGCACTTAGATCGTCAGGGAAGTGGAGAGATATTGAGAGAGGAGACGAAGAACATAGGGGTCAGAATTCTCCCTTTTGGAGACTAAGTCCCACGACCGCAGAAAAATGGGTAAGGATCACTCCGGACTTTTTCCTTGAAAGTCCGGGGTGATTTTCCGATTTCCAGGGCACCAGTGTGCATCCCGCAGCTCTGGCTGCCGGCGTGCCCTGGTGTCCAGACTGTGCGGCCCCGCATGCGCACGGCGGCCGCAAGCAGGTCAGCGCATGCGCGTGGCAGCCCACTTCGGCTGGGTGCTGCAGACATGGCAGACCCAAACAGTGGGCCTGACTGGAGGAAGGTACGACCCCCCCAAGATTGCGATGGCCTGCCAATCGGTTGCCCCCTATCGCGGGCCTGGTCACCGCTGAGGCTCCCCTCGGAGTCAGATTCTAAATGCCCCCCCCACCAGGATCGCCACCGCGGCCGCGGGTCCGAGTTCCCATTGGGTGGTACCAGATATAAACCACACCAGCGGGAGTTCGGCCTGTCGCCCGCGGAAAATTTCCGCGGGGGCCTATATCAGCGACCCCCGAACGGCGCTGTGGTGACCAGGCGGGCGCGATTGGCACCGATTCTCCGGTTGGAGAATCGGGAATTTCCCTTGCCCCTGGCAATTCTGCAACCTGGCGAGGGCTCGGAGAATCCCAGCCAGGGTGTCTCTTTATGCAGACAATTTGTTGTTGTACTTTTCTGATCCTCTCGCTGGTGCAAGAGGGATAATGGAGTTGTTGAAGAAGTTTGGATCCTTCTCAGGGTACAAACTGAATGTAGGTAAGAGTGAAATCTTCCCGGTGAATCCCCTGGGATGGGGGGCAGATTTAGGGAGGCTGCCATTTCAGCCGGCCAAGACTAAGTTTAGATATTTAGGTGGTGCATGACTGGGTTCTATTACATAAACTAAACTTGGCCAGAGGGGGTGAAGAGGTGGGATGCCCTCTTGCTCTCCTTGGCGGGTAGAATACAGACGGTCAAAATGAACATTCTGCTGAGCTCCTTATTTGTGTTCTGGAGTTTCCCGATCTTCCTCCCTAAATCTCTTTTTGTTGAGGTTGATAAGTTAATCTTTGTTTGGGCGGGTAAGACTCCCAGGATTCGAAGAGCCTTCCTGCAGAGGGGACAATAGGTGGGCAGACTGGCATTACCAAATTTAATATTCTGTTACTGAGCGGTGAACATTCAGAAATTACGAAGGTGGTTTGAGGAGCCTGGGTCAAGGTGGGGGTGGATGGAGGAGGCCTCTTATTGTATGTAAGGGCCTTGGTTATGCCCCTTATCCATTTTCTCCGACCAGGTTCTCAATGGGCCCGGTGCTGGTGGCGCCTCTAAGAATCTGGAACCAATTTAGGCAGCATTTTAGATTAGGGGCCATGCGGGAATCATGTGGGAATCATAGGTTTGTGCTGTCGTGGATGGAGGCAATGTATAAGATTTGGAGGAGGGAGGGGGTTGAGAGGTTCAGGGATTTGTTTGTGGAAGGTAAGTTTGCGGGACTGGAGGAGAAATTTCACGTTTGGGTATCTGCAGGTGAGGAATTTTGTTCATAAAGAGCTGCCTTTTCCCTCGGTTACCGAGATCTACACTGATAGACAGGATGATATCTCGAGAGGAGTTAGGGAAAGGGAAAGTTTCCGATAAATATGGGTGGTTGCTGGAGACAGGGAGAGCACCGTTGGAGGAGGCAAAGGGGAAGTGGGAAGAGGAACTGGGCCTGGGGGTAGAGCTAGAGGGAGAGGTGTGGAGTGAGATTTTTCATAGGGTGAATTGCACCTCTTCTTGCAACAGGCTGAGCCTGATACAGTTTAAAGTAGTTCATAGGGCACTGTTGACTAGAGCATGAGTGGGTTCTTCCCCGGATTAGAGGCCAGGTGTGCGCACTACTTAAGGAGGCCGATGAACTCACATGTTCTGGTCCTGCCCTAGCTGGTTGCGTTCTAGGCCTCATTTAAAAAAAATAATAAATTCAGAGTACCCAATTATTTTTTCCAATTAAGGGGCAATTTAGCGTGGCTAATCCACCTAACCTGCATATCTTTGGGTTTTGGGGTGAGACCCACGCAGGCATGGGGAGAATGTGCAAACGCCACACAGACTGTGACCCGGAGCAGGGATCGAACCTGGGTCCTCGGCACCATAAGGTAGCAGTGCTAACCACTATGCCACTGTGCCATCCTTGGTTTCATTTTTTGAGGCCTTGGGCGAAATTCTCCGACCCCCAGCAGGGTCGGAGAATCGCCTGGGGCCGCCGAAAATCCCGCCCCCGCCGTGGCAGAGATTCTCCGCCACCCGGGAAGTGGCGGCGGCAGGAATCTCGCCACTCCATTCGGAGAGGCCCCTGCGGTGATTCTCCGGCCCAGATGGGCCAAAGTCCCGCCGCTGGGAGGCCTCTCCCGCCGCCGAGGTTTAAACCACCTCTGGAACGGCGGCATCAGCGGCGCGAGTGGGCCCCCGGGGTCCTGGGAGGGGGGGGGGGGGGGCGGGGGGCAGTCGAACCCCGGGGGGTGCCCACATGGTGGCCTGGCCCGCGATCGGGGCCCCCGCTCAGACTCCGGGCCAGTGCCCTGGGTGCACTATTTTCCTGCGCGTCCGCCACGGCCTCCGCCATGGCGGAAGCGGAAGAGAACCCCGCATCGCGCATGCGCCAGCAGTAACGTCAGTGGCCAGCTGCTGCTGACGTCACTGTCGGCGCATGCGCCGACCGGCGAAAGCCTTTCGGCCAGCCCCGCTGCCGGGGGCGCCGGTTTTTTGCGCCAGTCTTCTGGTGCAAACCGCTCCAGCACGAGGCTGGCCCCCAAAGGTGAGGAGAATTCCCCACCTTTGGGGAGGCCCGACCCCTGAGTGGTTGGCGCTACTTCCCTACGCCGGCACCCTCCGTCACGCCAGATAGTGGAGAATGCCGCCCTTTGTCAGAGATTGTGGGGATCAGACTGGAGCTGTGTCTATTGGTGGCAATCTTTGGGGTGTCAGACTCAACAGATTTTTGAGGGGAGGAAGTCTTGGCCTTCACCTCTCTGATAGCGTGGAGACGGGTCCTGCTTGGATGGAGGTTGGCGTTGTCATCGAAGACCTCGGCATGGTTGGGGGACTTGGCAGAGTTCCTGAGATTGGAAAAGATTAAGTCTGCCTTGAGAGGGCTGGAGGAAGGGTGATATTCTGTAAGAACCTGACTTCCACCCAGTAGGTCCAGGCCATAAAGGGAGCTCTACTGCAGAAAGCACAACTGAACTGTCATTTGTGGGGCTCGTGAACTATTATGAAAAATTTATCCCAAACATAGCCATTCCGTTGGTGCTTATTCACACACTGCTGAAGAAGAAACAAAGATATGCATGGGGATCATCATATGAGGAAGCATTTGCAAGGATAAAGCGTCAGCTGCCATCTTCCCAGCTGTTGATGCATTACGACCCTTCAAGGCCACTCGTCCTCACACGCAACACCTCCCCTACGGCACTGAACCAGTGTTGTCCAACGGCACAGTGGGACAATGACACGGAATGCCCAATCGTGTATGCAGATGACAATACGAGTTTTCTCCAATCGGAAACCCTGGCTCAACCAAAGGGTTCAATCCCTGCTGAAGTTCCGGACGGAAGCGTTCAATTCTGATGACCCTGATTTATATTAGAAAGCCAGGTACGACGTAAGGAAAGTCATCAGGGATGCAAAAAGATAATACCGCATCAAACTAGATTCCCAGGCCAACGACACTAACCTAAGACGACTATGGCAGGGCCTACACAAGATCACAGGCTATAAAGCAATGCCAGGTGGAATATCTGGGGCTGGAGCATCCCTACCCGATGATCTGAACAAGTTCTATGCCCGCTTTGAGCAGTCAGCCAATGCATCAGCGCCACCCGCCCCAACAGCCTGGTACACACCTATACCCACCATTACAGCCTCAGAGGTAAGAGCTGCCTTCTTGAAAGTGAATCTGCGAAAAGCGTCGGGTCCAAACGGAGTCCCTGGGCGAGCACTCAGAGCCTGCGCAGACCAGCTGGTGAGTGTATTCACAGATATCTTCAACACCTCACTCCTCTGCTCTGAGGTCCCTACCTGCTTCAAGAAGGCCACCATAATACCAGTACCAAAGAAGAACAAGGTAGCCTGCCTCAATGACTACCGACGTCCTGGCCCTGACGCGTGTTATCATGAAATGCTTTGAGCGGCTAGTCATGAGGTCGATCACTGCCAGCCTCCCAGACGGTCTCGATCCACTGCAGTTTGCCTATCACCGCAACCGGTCCACAGCAGATGCTATCTCCCTGGCTCCACAATCAATACTCGAACACCTCGACAACAAGAGCACCTATGTAAGACTGCTGTTCATTGACTACAGCTCCGCCTTCAACACCATTATCCCGACAAGACTAATAACCAAACTCTGTAATCTTGAACTTGACCCCTCCCTGTGCAGCTGGATCCTTAACTTCCTCACCAACAGACCGCAATCTGTCAGGAAAAGCAACAGCACCTCCTCCACAATAATCCTCAACACCGGAGCCCCACAAAGATGTGTGCTCAGTCCTCTACTGTACTCCTTATACACACATGACTGTGTGGCAAGATTTAACTCCAACTCAATCTATAAGTTTATGATACAAGTGTGGTGGGCCGTATCTCAAACAGCGATGTATCAGACTACAGGAGGGAGATAAATCACTTGGTTGCATGGTGTACCGAGAACAGCCTCTCTCTAAATGTCAGAAAGACCAAGGAACTGATCATTGATGTCAGGAAATGTAGCGCAACACCCCCCGCCCCCCGTCTGCATCAGTGGCTCCGAAGTAGAGATGATCGATAGCTTTAAGTTCCTGAGGGGTCACCATCACCAACAGTCTGTCCTGGTCCACTCACGTTCCCTCGGCCACAGTGTACTTTGGTACATGTGACAATAAATCAAATCAAAATTAAATCAAATCAAATCAAATTTAGAACCCTCGCCGAGCAGAACGTCGCTACGCCCAGATAGAGCAAGAAGGGTTGTGCGTGATATATGTGGTACAAAATGTCATCAGTACATCTACGGGTGCCACTTTTTCACCAACACTGATTACAATCCGCTGCTGGGCCTCTTCAAGGAGGACAAAGGGACTCCTCCCATTGCCTCATCCTAGAACCAGTGCTGGGCCGTGTTATTAGTGACTTAGGAGTATACATTTAAAAAATATATAAATTTAGAGTACCCAATTCATTTTTTCCAATTAAGGGGCAATTTAGTGTGCCCAATTAACCTACCCTGCACTTTTTGGGTTGTGGGGGTGAGACCCACGCAGACACGGGGAGAATGTGCAAACTCCACAAGAACAGTGACCCAGAATCGAATCTGGGACCTCAACACCGTGAGGCATCAGGGCTAACCTACTGTGCCACCGTGTTGCCCCAGGAGTATACATTTGAGCATCAGCTGGGTGTACATATAGCAAACGCTGATGTCGTCAGTCGACTCCCGTTGCCTGTCAGCCCCCATCTCCACCAGTAACGGGCGAGATCGTGTTACCGCTGATCTTCATGGATACTTTGTCCCTCACGGCCACGCAGATCTGTACCTGGATCCAGAGGGATCCCACGTTGGCAAAACTATGCCACCATCATCCTGCATGGCGGGTTACAGGGAAGCCCCCCGGCAGCGCTACAGTCCTACACCACGCAGCAGCAGGAGTTCAGTGTGGAGGATGGTATCCTTCGATGGGGAGCTCACTAGGTCGTCCCCGTCTGGGTCAAGAGATGATTCTACAGGACCTGCATAGTGGACACCCTGGGAACTCGAAGATGAAGATACTTCGAGGAGCTTTATATGGTGGCCTGGAATTGACGATGACATTAAGAGAATTATAAAACGGCGCCCGGCAAGCCAAGAACACCAAAAGCTCTCTGCGTCGGACTCGCTCTACCCCTGGGAATAGCCAGGGTGCCCCTGGGTGCGGTTGTATGCCGACTTCGCTGGGCCGTTCATAGGGGTCCATGTTTCTGATCCTCATAGACGCCCAGTCCAAATGGCTGGATGAGCACAGAATGCCCCTCACCACCTTGAGACTACCATGGAGAAATTATGCCAATCATTTAGCACCCACAGGATACCGGAGGTATTGGTCATGAACAACGGGACCCTGTTCACCAGTGCGGGGTTCCAATCATTTATGTGTGCTAATGGGGCAAGGCATATCCGGACTGCTCTATACCACCTGTTCTCGAAAGGTTTGAGGAAAGAGCAGTTCAATCATTCAAACAAGGCAAGATAAGCAGAATACGTCCTCCCATGATACAAAGCTGGAGATGTTCCTATTACATGATCAGACCATGCCTCATGTCATAACAGGGATAACACTGGCAGAGCTATTAATGGGCCGACGCCTCTGAACATGCCTGAGCCTCACATTTCCAATTTTAGGCGGAAAAGTAGAAACAAAGCAGGGCCTCCAAAAGAAGTACCATGACCACCAGATACCTGAGAGAGGCTTTAAACTATGCACATCTGTATTTTTGGGGACAGCGCCCATTGGGTCCCTGGGGTCATGTTGGAGAGAATGGGGCCCGTTTCATACAAGGGTAGAACCCGAGAGAAGACTGTGAATGACCTCAAAGGCAGGGTACCCGCCTCAGAGGATGCCACGCCAGGCACATCAGTGCCTCCACTGTCCCTCGTGCCACCATGCACTCAAGAGGCACAACCTACCACGGAGCAGCATCCAGACCCACTCAGTCGCGGACAGTGACACGGGAGCATCCGCACTTACGGGCATCGTCGCAACCGGAGCCGAGCTCCCGGAGTGACTCTCCGTCATTCGTCACGAGAAAGGCGAGCAGTGACTCGATACACACCCTGCGACCAGGCCCCACCACTGGCAGAGACGCAGCCTCTGCGAAGCGGTGAAGAAGGCCCATTGGAGGGGAACCTTCAGACTTGGGAGGGGACGGGGATGGATGGAGAAGCCATAAGAGGCCCTGGGGGATATGCTAATCGTTCTCCCCGTGGGACTCCTGGAATATGAGCTTCCCCACAAGTGGGCAGAGGGCCGCCCGACTGGGGCTCATTACTGGATTATGTAAAAAAACGATCTGGATAGGCACCAACATTCCAGTAGTTATTGTGTACACACTGCCCTAGTGGCCATTTTATATGACTACAATAAACTTGTATTTATTTACTACCAAGCGCCTCTTGGGTCTTCATAACAATGATTCCCACATTCCGATGAAAGAATAAAGAAAAATTGTGGAGCAATCTGTTGCAATGCCCTCTCCATCCAGCAGGTGCCAGCAGAGTACAGGATATGTGATTGATTGAACGATGAGGTTGAGGATCCAGCCAGACCTGCATAAGGCTGGTGTGGAACAGGTGGAAAAACACTTAGAATTACTGAGTGTGACTAAAATCAAGACTTTCCAGTTCTTAATTTTAATAAGAATAAGGGGCAGCAGGGTAGCAAGGGGCAGCAGGGTAGCATGGTGGTTAGCATCAATGCTTCACAGCTCCAGGGTCCCAGGTTCGATTCCCGGCTGGGTCACTGTCTGTGTGGAGTCTGCACGTCCTCCCCCTGTGTGCGTGGGTTTCCTCCGGGTGCTCCGGTTTCCTCCCACAGTCCAAAGATGTGCGGGTTAGGTGGATTGGCCATGCTAAATTGCCCGTAGTGTCCTAAAAAGTAAGGTTAAGGGGGGGGTTGTTGGGTTACGGGTATAGGGTGGATACGTGGGTTTGAGTGGGGTGATCATGGCTCGGCGCAACATCGAGGGCCGAAGGGCCTGTTCTGTGCTGTACTGTTCTATGTTCTATAAGAAACAGGGAAGATAGGCTAAGCTCTTTTCTCCAGAAAAGGGAAGACTGAAAGGTAACCTGATAGAGATCTTTAAAATCATGAAATGGGATAGGTGTAGAGAAGATATTTCTACTTGTCAATGTCTAGAACTAAAGGCCACAAATGTAAGATAGTCGCTTACAAATCCAGTTGTGCATTCAGGAGAAACCTCTTTATGCAGAGAGATGGGAACTCATTCCCATCTGGTGCTATAGAAGGGAATATTAAAGACACAGTTAAGGGGAAGTTGGGTAAACAAACGAGGGAGAAAGGAAAAGGAGGTTGTGCCAATGAGGCACGATGAAGAGTGGACTGAGGTACATTAAAAAAAATGTGGATAATTAAACAAAAATAAATTTAGAGTATCAAATTATTTTTTTACAATTAAGGGGCAAGTTAGCATGGCCAATTCACTTAACCTGCACATCTTTGGAATGTGGGGGTGAGACCCACGCAGACATGGGGAGAATGTGCAAACTCCCGGGGCCGTGATTGAACCCGGGTCCTCGGCGCCGTGAGGCAGCAGTGCTAACCACTTCGCCACCGTGCTGTCGGTTTGTGTGGATAATAAACAAAGGTATGGAACCCATTGTCCGAATGGCTTGTTTACATGAAGCAATTACTATTTCTAAAATTACTCTCAAATAAATGTATAGCCAAGTGTGCAGTTCTGTGCTGGACCATGAGATGCCAAACGTCAATCATCGAGAGTTCACCCAAAAGACCAAAATTCACACAGAAATATCTAATATTAAATTTGTTCACAAATCACTTTTTAAGTAGCATTAAACCATCAGGAAGCATGTTGAGAACCCATAACAACAACATTGTGCTTTAATGTAGCAACTTTAATATAATAAAATGCTCCAAGCTGCTTCACGGGAGCATTATCTAACAAGAATTGGCACCGTGCCACAGATGATCTGAGCGGTAGATTTTGAGGACAGGGACATAGAGAGGCAGCGAGGTTTCAGGAGGGAATTCCTGAGCTTGGGTCTGAGACAGCTGAAGATGCGACCACAAAAGGTGAGTTGGAGGAAGTCAGAAATGCTTAATGGGCCAGAATAGGAGGAATGGGGAGATCTCAGAAGATTATGGAGGAGGCATTGGGGCATTGGGGATTGGGGCAGCACGGTAGCCTTGTGGATAGCACAATCGCTTCACAGCTCCAGGGTCCCAGGTTCGATTCCAGCTTGGGTCACAGTCTGTGCGGAGTCTGCACATCCTCCCCGTGTGTGCGTGGGTTTCCTCCGGGTACTCCGGTTTCCTCCATCAGTCCAAAGATGTGCATCTCCTGTGGTGAATACTGATTCACTTTGTGCCTTCAAGGGGATCTGAAATGTCGCCTGATTGGAGTGGGGGAGGGGGAGGAAGGAGGGGCACAGGCCGGTGGGTATGGGAACAGTGAACATCACAAGACGTTGGTCCCAATATTATGTCAGAGTCAATCTGCATTCCTGAAATCATTTAGATTTGCTGAAGGGGATGGTGAGGAATTTACCAGTTTCCTCTCCAGATGATTAAAGAAAGCCTTGTATTTCTGTAGTAGCTTTCACAACCTTGCAACATCCAAAGAACTTTACAGTCAATGAAGCACCTTCAAAGCTTAGTCACTGAAGGATGCACAGCAAGATCCCACAAACAGCAATGTGATAATGACCAGATAATCTGTTTTTAGTTATGATGGGTGAAGGATAAATATTGACCAGGGCGCCAGGGAGAATTTTATTGTTTAAAGTGACCCTGTGGAATCTTTTATATCCACTTGAGAGGACCGATGTGGCCTCAGTTTAACAATCTGAAAGACAGCACATCTGATAGTGCAACATTCCCTCAGCACTGCATTGGGAACGTCGGCCTGGATTTTGTGCGTGAGCCTCCGGAGTGAGTCTCGAACCCACGACCTTCAATCTTCCAGGCAGGAAAATGTGACTCACTGAGTCACAGCTGGCGCCAAGAGAACTGCTTTGTTTCCAGTACAAACCACCAATGGGCCCTCCCGTGAAAGCAAGAATCCCTTTCATGAGGGGCAAATCCGTAAACAAAGAGGAGGAAAGGCAGGATGAAATGGAATGAAATGGTCGATGGGATGTTTGTTGTGGGAATGCTCAGACTTGGAGACTGGTGACAATATTCTGGAAGATGAGTGGATCGAAGTCCTCACTCTTTTTAGAATTAGTCTTTTTTTAAATTTTAATGGATTTCCCAGATCCCTGCCTGGAATTTCTGAGGCAGGCCCAAATTCCTTGACCCTCCCTCCCAACCCGACTTGGGAAAGAAGCCACTGCCTCACGCTGAGAAAGAGCTCAATTTAAGAAGGGCTTTGGGCACTGTTCTCATTGTGTTTCTGAAAAAGGGACTGCAAAATGACACTCAGCAGCAACCCAGTTTGCTGGTTGTCATCGGATTATTTCTGGATTAATGAATGAGGCTGCACATAAAGAAAAGGAAACTGCACACCTTCAGATGTCAGTGGGTCAGACTACTTAGTGTCCAGCAAGGTGCCCACCTTTTGTCTTTCTGATCGGGTTGCTGCAGTTCTCGGTGCTTGAATAATAACCCTTTCAAGTCTGGGACACGGATGTAATCCGAGCTCGGACACAAAAGGCTCTTCATTCGATCCCTTTCCCTCTACTTTGGCCCCCCTAAAGGACAGCTATGAATTGATTTTGACCAATTCCGATCGAATTCTCAAAGGACCGGCCGATAATTTCATTGCCATTATGTTTAAAATGATTACATGGTTTGACAGGGATTCTGTAGGGATTTTATGGAAGTCCCCTCAGAGGTGTGTCTCCCCCCCCCCGGCTGGGGGAGTCTGGGCACGGAGGCACATTCTCAGGATAAGGGGTTGGCCAATTTGGGGGGGAGATGAGGAGAAATTGCTTCACTCAGAAGATTGAGCATTTGGGGATTTCTCTAGCCCAGAGAGCTGCGCATGCTCAGTCACTGAATCTGTCCAATAGATCATTCGGATAAGAAGGGGAATTAGAGGATTTCAGGAGCAGGGGAACAGTGTGGTTGAGGTAGAATATCAGCCGTGACTTTAGTGAAAATCATAGCAGGCTCGAGGGGCTAAATGCTCTCTCTACCCCTTCTCTTATCCTTTACTTCATTACATTCACAAAGCTGGTGGTTGAAAATGTCGCAGCCAAAATTTGAGGGATTTTCAACAGAGGCCAATGTTCTAAACAATAAAAGCCAAACCTGATTACTGCTAGTCTTAGGAAACATGATAACAATGTTCAAACAGTAAGCTGACAAAACAGGAACATGATGAACGCGAGTACTGTTTGCTCTAATAATGTTTGTTAAGGGATAAATATTAGCCAGAAGTTTGGGTTAGTACCCCTCCTCTTCTTCCAATAGTGACCCTGGATTCCTTTACAATCACATGAGAAGACAGACATGGTCCTCTGACAGAACTGTACTGACCCGCTGACAGTGCAGCACTCCCTCAGTACTGACCCTCTGACAGTGCAGCACTCCCTCAGTACTGACCCTCTGACAGTGCAGCACTCCCTCAGTCCTGAACCTCTGACAGTACGGCACTCCCTCAGTACTGAACCTCTGACAGTGCAGCACTCCCTCAGTCCTGAACCTCTGACAGTACGGCACTCCCTCAGTCCTGAACCTCTGACAGTGCAGCACTCCCTCAGTCCTGAACCTCTGACAGTGCAGCACTCCCTCAGTCCTGAACCTCTGACAGTACGGCACTCCCTCAGTCCTGAACCTCTGACAGTGCAGCACTTCCTCAGTACTGACCCTCTGACAGTACGGCACTCCCTCAGTCCTGACTCTGACAGTGTAGCACCCCCTCAGTCCTGACTCTGACAGTGTAGCACTCCCTCAGTCCTGACTCTGACAGTGCAGCACTCCCTCAGTACTGACCCTCTGACAGTGCAGCACTTCCTCAGTACTGACCCTCTGACAGTGCAGCGCTCCCTCAGTACTGACCCTCTGACAGTGCAGCACTCCCTCAGTCCTGACTCTGACAGTGTAGCACCCCCTCAGTCCTGACTCTGACAGTGTAGCACTCCCTCAGTCCTGACTCTGACAGTGCAGCACTCCCTCAGTACTGACCCTCTGACAGTGCAGCACTTCCTCAGTACTGACCCTCTGACAGTGCAGCGCTCCCTCAGTACTGACCCTCTGACAGTGCAGCACTCCCTCAGTACTGACCCTCTGACAGTGCAGCACTCCCTCAGTCCTGACCCTCTGAGAGTGCAGCATTCCCTCAGTCCTGAGCCTCTGACAGTACCGAATTCTTTCAGTATTGACCCTCTGACAGAGTGGCACTTCCTCAGTACTGAACCTCTGACAGTGCAGCGCTCCCTCAGTACTGACCCTCTGACAGTGCAGCACTCCCTCAGTACTGACCCTCTGACAGTGCAGCACTCCCTCAGTCCTGACCCTCTGAGAGTGCAGCATTCCCTCAGTCCTGAGCCTCTGACAGTACCGAATTCTTTCAGTATTGACCCTCTGACAGAGTGGCACTCCCTTAGTACTGAACCTCTGACAGTGCAGCGCTCCTTCAGTACTGACCCTCTGACAGTGCAGCACTCCCTCAGTACTGACCCTCTGACAGTGCAGCACTCTCTCAGTATTGACCCATGGACAGTGCAGTACTCCCTCAGTATTGATCCTCCAACAGTGCAGCACTCACTCAGTACCTACCCTCCAACAATACAGTGATCCCTTGGTAGTGACCTTCAGTCCTGACCACTTGCACAGTGCAACAATCCCTCATTACTGACTCTCTAAGTGTGCGGTGCTCCCTCAGCACTGAACCTCCAACAGTACTGCCCATCTCAGTGCAGCACTCCCTCAGTACTGACCCTCTGACAGTGCAGCACTCCCTCAGTACTGACCCTCCGACAGTGCAGCACTCCCTCAGTACTGACCCTCTGACAGTGCAGCACTCCCTCAGTACTGACTCTCTGACAGTGCAGCACTCCCTCAGTACTGACTCTCTGACAGTCCAGGCTCAGTACTGACCCTCTGAAAGTGCAGCACTCTCTCAGTACTGACCCTCTGACAGTGCAGCACTACCTCCGTACTGACCCTCTGACAGTGCAGCACTCCCTCCATATAATCCTCTGACAGTGCAGCAATCCCTCAATACTGACCCTTGGACAGTGCAGCACTTCCTTAGTACTGAATCTCTGATAGTGCAGTCTTCCCTCAGTACTGACCCTCCAACAATACAGCGCTCCCTCAGTGTTGAACCTCTGTCAGTGCAGCACTCCCTCAGTACTGACCCTTGGACAGTGCAGCACTTCCTCATTACTGAATCTCTGATCGTGCAGTGTTCTCTCAGTACTGACCTCCAACAATGCAGTCCTCCTTCATCATTGAACCTCTGACAGTGCAGCACTCCCTCAGTACTGATTCTCTCACTGTGCAACATTCCTTTTGTACTGACCCTCTCAAAGTGCAACACTCCCTCAGTAGTGACCCTTCACCAATGCAGCACCCTCAGTATCAAGCCTCTGACAGAGTAGAACTCCATTAGTATTGATTCTCTCACAGTGCAACATTCCCTCAGTACTGCCCAATCACCAATACAGTGCTCCTTATTGAGCTTCTGACAGAGCAGAACCCCCTCAGTACTGATCCTCTCACAGTGCAACATTCCCTCAGTACTGATCCTCTAATGCAGCATTCCCTCTGACAGATTAGCACTTTCTCAAAACTGACCGTCAGGCACAGCAGCACTCTCTCAGTACTTATCCTCTCACAGTGCAATATTCCCTCAGTATTGACCCTTGGACTGTGCACCACTCCCTGAGTACTGAACCTCGGAATGTACAGCACATGAGTGAGGAAGGAATACGGGTGGCTCGGTGGCAAGTGGTTAATACTGCTGCCTCACAGCTCCAGGGTCCCAGGACAGACAGCCCACGGCCGACTGTCTGTGTGGAGTTTGCACTTTCTCCCATGTCTGCGTGTGTTTCCTCCAGGTGATCCCGTTTCCTCCCACAGTACAAAAATGTGCAGGTTAGCTGGATTGGCCATGCTAAATTGCCCCTTAGTGTCCAAAAAAAAGGTTAGGTGAGGTTACGGGGATAGGGTGGAGGTGTGGGCTTAAGTAGGGTGCTCTTTTTAAGGGCCGGTGCAGACTCAATGGGCTGAATGGCCTCCTTCTGTGCTGTAAATTCTATGACTCTATGAATAGAAATATATGCTGATAGGGTCTGCAATATTCAATTGTTCAACATTTGATGTTTTGATAGTGTACTTCTGTTCACTGTTCTTTGCTTGCTACTAGTTAGGCCTGAGTGTTACAAAATAAACAGAAACTAAACTGACAGCAAGGCACTGTAGGCATGACAGCAGTCATTTTCACAGTAACTTCATTACAGTGTTAATGCAAGCCTACTTGTGACAATAATAAAGATTATTAATAAAGATTATTTCATTTTAAAAGCGTTGTAACTGAAGCTCCCACTTAGGCATAGAAACGGGTGTGTCATCTGTGCATATCTCCAATGCATAAAGCAGAAGAGGTTGGAATGATTTTCATGTGGAACATAAACAATAGCATGTATCTGATAGGCTGAATGGCCTCTTTTCGTGCTGTGCCTACAATGAAATTCAAGGGAAGATATGCAAACCTTTTTTCTTGAGGTAAATAGCAGGTTAAAGTAAGATTGATCGACAACTATTCTGTGTAAATATGTTTCTGCTGAAGGTATAAAGCGTGATGGGTGAGTGCACAGTCCTTTTACACTTGGGACCTGGGCTCAAATCCAGTTAAGGCTGAAGTGTCAGCAGCCTCTGGTATGTGAAGTGTTCAATAAGAAAATGAGATTGGACAGGATGAGCATGTTTGTAGTGAATCTGAAACCACGGTGCAGTGCTGCTTCTAATTGGTGCTAAGTAGCAAGCTCCGCGAGTTGTTAAAGATGGCCAATGGGGATAATGAAAGTGTCACACTGATGCAGTTGGGAATGTCCTTCTGAAACCCGGATTGCAGCACCTTGCCTGGGGCAATTCCAGAGCAGGGCTGCTGCTTAATCTAATTTATACCGTCTGGTGCCTGGCCAATGTCTACAGCTGAGAGTCAAGAAGTACTTAGTGCAATGTTATTATCTGAAATTTAAACATATCAAACTTTGGGATCACTCTGATATCACTGCACAGTTAGCTTGCACAGACCCATTGGGTTGCTACTTTCAGATAAGACGTTGAACCGAGATCCTCTCCGCCCTCTCTGTGGATGTAAACAATCCCATGCCGTTACTTTTAAGAAGAGCAGGGGTGTTCTCCCTGGTGGACATGACCAATATTTGTCCCTCAATGAACATCACTAAAATCATTGGATTATTATCACACTGCTGTTGAGGGAGATTGTTGTGCGCAAATTGACTGCTGTATTCCAACTTTGTAACAGTGAGAAAACTTCAAAAGCACGTCTTTGGCTGCAAAGTGGATAGGATGTCCTGAGTTTGTGAAAGATTTGATGTAAGTGTCTCTCTTGCTGATTTTCCAGGTGTGACGTGAGTTGTAATGCTGTATTATCCACATCAGTGAAAAAGCTAGGTTACTGAGGGCTGTATGACAGGGGTCGAATGGGCCATGTCCCTAGATCAACTGTGACACTTTACAGCTTAACTGCTTTATGTCATGTTTTTAACAGACAAGACAGAGGTTGTTGGGGTGAAAAGGCCCCAAAGCTTCAGGGCTGATGACTTCCTTTGAATTTGTGACCTATGATCTACCATAACCATCCTTGTCATTATACCTGTTACCATTAGTTTGACCTCTGTTGACCCTTTCAGACCCAATTTACGTGCACATCATGAATCACATCCCTCCGAAGGGACAGGCAATGTGATCAGCAAATGGCAAATCCAATTGTAAATTGGGACTAAACTCACTCAAAATAGAAACATTTGTCTTCACATTGACACTATTCAACCCAATGTACAGTGCTATGAATTGTTTCCAAACCTATAGGAGTTATCGGCTGCAGTAACTGAGGAGATGGTGGAATAGTGGTAATGCCACTGGACTAGTAATCCAGAGGCCGAGGCTAATGTGCTTGGTTCATGGGTTCAAATCCCACCACAGCAACTCGAGGAAATTAAATTCAATTGACAAAAAATCTGGAATATGAAGCAAGTCTCAGTCATGGTGACCATGAAACCATTGCTGATTGTCCCAAAAACCTATCCAATTGACCAATGTCCTTACCTGGTTTGGCCAAAATGTGACTCTTAACTGCCCTCTAAAATAGTCGCTCAGTTTAAGTGCAACAAATGCTGGTCTTGCCCATGACACCCACATCCCATGAAAGAAAGAAAAATCTGTAATTGTTATAAAAATAACAGGTTTCTCTTACTGCATTTTAGTCCACCCTTTAACATGATAAATTGCTTGTATTTTTAAAATAAATTTAGAGTATCCAATTCATTTTTTCCAATTACGGGGCAATTTAGTGTGGGCAATCCACCTACCCTTCACGTCTTTTGGGTTGTGGGGGCAAAACTCATGCAAACACGGGAGAATATGCAAACTCCACACGGACAGTGACCCAGAGCTGGGATCGAACCTGGGACCGCAGTGCCATGAGGCAGCAATGCTAACCACTGAGCCACCGTGCTGCCCAAATTGCTTGTGGTTGAAGAGTTTGTTTTTCCACAACCTATTTTAGTTCTGTGGTAAATCCACAAATAGTTGCTTCTTTATTATTGTTATTTATTATTATTATTATTGTTTCTTTAAATGTTTGTAATGGCTGATTTTAGAATATTGGAGTCGTACTTGGGCTCCAATGCCAGGCGGCACAGTTTTAGATGTTTATGGTGAACAACTGGTTTAGCCATTCTTTGCCAGACCTGACTGGGCACATATCAACAATAGCAAATTGTATTTATATAGAGCCTTCTGAAAGGGGGGGGGGGTTCAGCAATAATACCTTTTAAAACAAAATAGTTAGCATGCCACAAGATTAGTTTTACATTTGTTATGGGCCCGGGGTTTAGAGAACCCCAAAGTGTATCATGGAGTTCACCTGACCCACAACCTTTACTAGATTGTGGTATGGGGAGCACATGGCCCACTCTACAGGTGCGGTACAGCAGAAATGGAAAAGTAATTTTTAAAGCAAAACAATGTTTATTCTATGAACTCAAGTTAACCTTTTTAAAACATACAGTGAACATCTTAGCAACCATTAATTCAAATACAACCCCCAAAGAATACAACACTAAATAACCCCTAAGCTGTCCTTTTAGCATCCAGAAAACTTTAATAAAACCTTTAAACAGAAGCACATCAGGTTAAAGTCACTACTGAGAGGTTATTCTTTTTAAATCACCATAGGATCGATTTATAGTCTTTAGAATACAGAGAGAGACACCCATACACCTACTGGCTGCGACTGCAGCTATCCAGCTCAGAAAGCAAAATGAAAACACACCTTGCAGCAAACAGCCTAAAAGGAAAGTAAAAAGCTGACAGACAACCCAGCTCCACCCACACTCTGACATCACTGATAAGCACCCATTTCTTAAAAGTACATTTCTTAAACATCCATTTCTTAAAGCTATTCTCGCATGACACATAAGTTACTTTATTAAGGGTTGAGATGAATTATAGGAAGAGTACCGAGTAATCATTATTAACCATTAAATATGTATTTTTAGGACATAGCAATAATAAGTAATCAATAGTGAAACAATCCAGGGTGCTGGTTCTGTTGTTCTGTTTCTCACAAACAAACAGCACCGGCTGTTGAGGTTGTACATAGCTGTCAGGGTGAGGATCCTGGCATCAATCATAGGTTGCTTGTGATTCTATTGGGTGAAGTTTAAACATTGCTTGTAATTCTATTGGGTGAGTTTAAACATAGCAGCTTCAGGGATTGGATCACTTCCAACTGGGGAGGGCTATTGATTTTTGAATGTTGTATATGTACTGAGTTTGTGTCTTTGTTCTGTAGAAGGACCTTGGCAGCTTTCCAGGTCTTATCTCTCATGTACATGAAAGCACGCTTGTAGAAAATTAAACCGTCTTCTGATTGTTGATGCGTCTGCTGCTGTTCTTTGTACTGAGTTAAGCCGCAGGAGAAAAGCCCACGTGGAAGCCGATTCAATACACAGGCCTTGAAACTGCTCCTACACCTTCAAGGTTGTGAAACATCACAAGGAGCGTCACAGGAGTGCTGTCAAACGGATGGCGGCCCACATAACTCGCTGTCAAGAGACGTAACTAGAGGTAGGTTTTAAAATCAAATTGAAGGAGGACACATCATGGTGGTGAAGTTTCGGAAGGCACGAGCACCGGTGATAGAGTATTTAACATCAGAGATGCCGAACGGAGCAATCCTGCAGGGTTGTAGTGTTGTTGGGCCTTGTTCTTCTTCCCCAAAACTTCTCTCTCATTCATCTCTCCTTCCAAATGTCTCCTTAACCCCTCTTTCCTACCCTCAAAATCCTCACCAACAGTAGGCCACAAGAGCACACGTGAACACAAGGAATAGGAGCAAGTGCAGACCACATGGCTCGTCAAGCCTGCTTCAACATTCTGCATGATCACAGCTAATCCAGAACTTCAATTGGCACTGAATCGAACCCTTCTTTCCTTAAGCCCATCAAGACAAACACCCCCCGAGGTTCCCCATAGAATTTTACTGCACAGAAGGAAGCCAGCTGGCCCATCATGCATGCATGGGCTCTTTGAAAGAGTGATCCAAATTGTCACATTCCCTTTCACTTTCCCCATAGCCTTGAAATTCTTTCCTTTTCAAATATCTAACCAACTCCCTTTGAAAGCTCCTATTCAATCTGCTTCCCACATCTTTCCAGGCAACACTGTCCAGATCACAACAACTCACTGCACAATGCAAACTGCCTTGGAAATAGCTTATTCTCATTTACCCTATCAAAACTCATTATAACTTTGAACACTTCAATTAATTCTCCCCCGGACCTTCTCTGCACTAAGGAGAACAATCACAGCTTTTCCAGTCTCTCCAGGTAACTGAAGCCTCCCAAACCAGGTTCCATTCTAGTGAGCTCCTCCCAAGGCCTTGGCAATCTACAGCCAGAAAGAATGCCTTGAGGAGTACTTTATTAGGACATCCAGAATTACTTCAGGTTCAACAAATTGTTCTTTGATGTATGGTCATTTACACAAAAGCACCAGGCAATTTTCAAACAACCAACAAATTCCTGTTGCAAATGAGGTAAATGATGAGTCACATCCTCTCGTGCACCAATACATTCACATGACTTTTGACAACACATTCGTGGAATAGATTCATCAATTGCCACCATCAGAAACTGTTCCTGAGAAATTTCTACTCATTCAACTTGGCCCCGTTTTGACTTTGTTTGATTGTGGAATCCACCTCTCTGCATGTTTATATCCAGTGAACATAAGAAAACAGATGCTGTGTAGCCATGGTATACCTTGCGCTTCCTCACTAGCAGTGGAACAGGAGCACTTTAGGAGACCAAGCAGATGACATCATCGACTGTTTGTGCGGGCAAACGGGCAATGTAAAGAGCAACCTTTAGTGTTAACATCTTGCAGATAACACTCTTCGTTGGTTTGAACCGCTGAGGTCTGCTCACTTGATTTTAAAACCACCACATCAAAACTGGCGACGAGGTAGGCGAACAATGTTTGTAGGTACCTAAACAAAGAGTCGAACAGAGTTTTGTAGGCACCCAAAAAGAAAACTAAATAATTGAAATCGGTGCTACATGAAAGCTAGCAACGGGGGAGCCAAACAACAGTAGCAGCCACCGGAGGAACAATAAAAATCATTGAGTAACTCAAAGAAAACAACCTTTGGAAAGAGGCTCGCCACATGCTCTGCGTGAAATTACTCCTAACAGTACTGGGAGCGCCAAGAGTCGCAAGTGCCCGACAACAACAGATTTAGAGCTGGAGGTGTTTTAAAACACAAAAGGACAACAGACTTTACTCAGGTTTGCCTTGTTTTGAGGAGAAGGGAAGCATGGTAGTGCTAAACATTCATGGCACATTGTGCACGTGTTTGTCATTTCATTGTGAAAAATGGCATGAGGTTTGGGCGCCAATCTGTATTCTCAGTTTGATGAGATTACAAAACAATGGAGCTCATATAAAGAGAGATTTGACTCTCAAGCAAACAAGAAAGCAGCAGATAAAGAAGTCCCAACCTTCCGAAGCATAACTGGGGAAATATTTTACCTCCTGAAAAGTCCGGCACGGTTGGAAACGCCAGGCACTTAAATGCTGCGATGAAATAGTGGAAATACTGCGGGGCTACTATTCACTGTGATGACCTTTAGTCATCGCAGAAAGTTTTAGGTTTCATAAGCACAACCAAGGAGGTGAATCAATTGCACAGTTTGTAGCTACCCTGAAAAGACTGGCTGAATGCTGCAAATTGGGGGATGTGTTAAACAAGCCCCCCCCGCCCCCCCCCTCCTCCACCCCCATCTGTCTACATCAATGGCCCCGAAGTGGAGATTGTCATCATATATACCAATATATCATGGTGCAGACACACACTGATGGACACACACAGGGTCCAATCAACATGTACAAACACCGCAGCCAATCACCAGTTAGAATACACACACTATAAAGGCAGAGGGCACCACGGTTCCCGCTCATTCTGGGTGCTGCCTCTGAGTGTAACAGGAACTCATCCAGCCCAGCACGGACTCACAACACGTGCTGAGAGAATCAACTGGTTCAGACAAGGCTTAGGTCTCTAGTTCAAGTTAGCATTATTTAGACCCACAGTCATCGTGCGTTAGTTAGAAGTAGTTAATAAAATTGAGTTGAACCTTCATCTGTGTTGGAAGTGTCTGTTCAGCTCTCAAGCCTACACAAGCCAACACATCAGAGATGGTCGATAGCTTTAAATTCCTAGGGTCACCATCACCAACAGTCTGTCCTGGGCCACTCATGTTGATGCAACAGTCAAGAAAGCCCAACAACGTCTCTACTTCCAACGGAAGCTAAAGAAATTCGGCATGTCTGCATCGACTCTCAAAAATGTCTACAGATGTGCCATAGAGAGCATCCTATCCGCTGCATTGCAGCCTGGTATGGCAACTGCTCTGCCCAAGATCGCAAGAAACTGCAGAGTGTGGTGAACTCAGCCCACGCATCACACAAGCTTGCCATCCTCTGATTGATTCTGTATACACCACCCGCTGCCTCAGAAAGGCAGGCAGCATTATCAGAGACACCTCCCACCCAGGCTTTGCCCTCACAGACCCTTCCATCAGGCAGAGGATACAGACGTCTGAAGACCCGCACATCCAGACATAGGAACAGCTTCTTCCCAACAGTTACTAGACTCCTCAACGACTCTCCCTTGGACTGATCTGTTCCCTGTAAGAACACTATTCATGACGCCCTATGTTGCTCTTGTTTGGCCTTGTTCCGCACTGTAACCAATCACTATTTGTTGATGCAACACTGTCAATGTACTCTGTCGATAATTTTTTTTGTCTACTATGTATGCACTGTGTACGTTCCCTTGGCCGCAGAAAAATACTTTTCATTGTACTTCAGTACATGTGACAAGAAATATAAATCAATCAACCAATCAATACCATCAGTGATAGATTAGTCTGTGGTTTAAGGAGCAAAGCTATTCAAAGCTATTGTTAACTGAAAGCAACCTGACTTTAATGAAAACTTTGGAAGTTGCAGTATCCATCGAATTAGCATCCAAAGATGTTTAACAGTTGAGTTTGAGCACAAGAATTTGCATGATGTCATTTGAATTCCGAACACAGGCACAGACTCACACTTGTCATAGATGTGCAAAAACCAGGTACTCAGCAGCAGATTGTTGGTGCAAAAACATCATGTGTAGGAATTGTGGCAGGAAGGGCCACATTGAATATGCTTGTTGGAAAAAGAAACAAGCACCAGGCAAAAGTTGCAAAAAGCAAGAGGTGAATAAATCAAATGGGAAACTGAATAAAGGAAAAAGCATCCACGTGGTACAAAATGGATGTGAGAAGAAACTCGGGGCGAGATTCTCCGGCCTTGCCTCCCCGGCGATTGGAAATTCATGCCCAAGGTCAATGGACCTTTACATGGTCCGCGTTCCACCCATGGCAATCTTACGGCGGGTGGACAGAGGAATCCAGCCAAAGATGAACTTTCATTAAAGGTATTGGTTTTTGTGGTTGAAACAAATCACTACTGGGTCACTCCATTATTTAGCCAGTGAAGGTGGAGATGGACGCTGGGGCAGCAGTGTCATTGGTACCAGAAACTGTTAATCAAGAAAAGCTTTGAAATAAGATATAGAGGAGCAGAATTAGGCCTATTGGACGCACAAGTCTGCTCTGTCATTCGACCATGTTCCTCATCCCTATTCTCCTGCCTTCTCCCTCTAACCCCTGATCTTCATACTAATCAAGAAATTCCCTTACTTTTTTTAAAATTCCAATTCATTTTTTTTCCAATTAAGGGGCAATTTAACATGTTCAATCCACCTACCTTGCATATCTTTGGGTTCTGGGGGCGATAACCCACGCAAACGTGGGGAGAATGTGCAAACTTCACACGGACAGTGACCCAGAGCCAGGATCGAATCTGGGACCTCAGCGCTGTGAGGCAGCAGGACTAACCCTCTGCACCACCGTGCTGCCCGAGAAATCCCCTTATTGATCATGAACACCATATTTGTGCTTGGGGTGCAGTCACCTACAGTGCTACAGACCAAGAGCTGGATGCTGAAATCAACCAGAATAGTTATTTCGCAGAACACATGAACAAGGAGCAGGAGTAGGTAATTTAGCCTCTCGAGCCCACTACACTGTTCAATACGATCATGGCTGATACTCATCCTGGCCTTAACTCCACCATCTTGCCTGTTCTCCATAACCCTTTAATTTCCAATTAAAACATATTGCGTTGAAAACCTCAAGGCTAATGGTAATAACCTATACTGGAGAAGTGGCTCCACTGAGTGGCCGTATTGTGGTAACAGTGCAATTAAATAGACAGATGGCAGATTTGTCCTTGCAAATAGTCAAAGAAATTATCCAGCAATAATGGGAAGAACTTGGCTGAAGAAGATCAGATTAAATTTGGTCGAAGTAAATTTCATGACAGATTCCAAATCAGGTCTACCAAAATCTTGAAGAAGCATGCCATTGTCTTCAGCAGTGAGCTGGGAAGCATGAAGGATATCTTAATAAAGCTGAAGATCAAGGAAGAAATTCAGACAAGGTGCTTAAAGGCTAGGTTATGCCGTACGCAATCAGACCTCATTAGATGCAAAATTAGAATGACTGGTCAAAACGGGAGTCCTTGATTCCATTAATATGAGTGATTGGGCCACACCAATTGTATCCATGTTGAAAAAAGATGGCTCTGTACATTTGTGGTGATTTTAAAGTCACGATTAATCCTGTACTGTATGCAGAGCAGTACCCTCTGCCCTTGATTGATGACTTATTCACTGGGTTGCCTGGAGTCCAATACATCAGTAAAATTCACCTCAATCAAGCATATCTGATGAACTTGAATCAGGATTCACAAGTTATTGATGATTGTGACACACAAAATGTTATTTTGACACAAAAGTTTATCATTTGGCATCACCTCCGCACCAGCATTGTTCTAACGAGCTATGGACAAGTTATCCGGAGTCCAGTGTTACTTATCATATCTTGGTTACTGGAAAGAATGAGGAAGAACATCTCCACAACCTAGATGCCACACTCCAGAGATGAGAAGATTATGGATTAAGAATCCAAAATCACAGATGTTAATTTTGCCAATCTTCAATCGAATATCTCGGACATGCCGTCTAGGCCAAGGGACTGCATAAGTCGCTTTCGAAAGTCTAAGTCATTACTCAGGCACCTGCCCCTCAGAATGTGAACCAACTTCGATCTTTCTTAGGCTTACTAAATTACTACAGAAGGTTTCTCTCCAATCTGATGATTACACAATTTACTGAGCCAAAATAAAAAGTGGCATGAGTGGATCAATGTGAGAGAGCAATCCAAAGAGGTGCAACTCAAGTCAGAAGTCCTGACATATTTTGATCCAAATTTACCCCTGCAACTGGCATGTGACACATCACCTTATGGGGTTAGGGCAGTGGTCTCCCACATAATGCTCACAGATGAAGCCAATAACCTTTGCATCCAGGACCTTGAATAAAGCCAAAAGCGATTAAGCACAGATAAGGAAAGGAGCACTAGGAATCGTATTTGGCTTAAAACAATTCTATCAATTCCTGTTTCAGAAGAAATTCACTTTACTGAGTGACCATCGTCCACCAACATTTTGTGAACCTCATGCCTGGGTTCCATCAAGGGCATTGAGCAGGGTGTAGAGATGGGCATTGCTTTTGTCAGCACACACATACACAATCAAATATCATCAGTCAAGCATTCATGGGAACGCAAATAGACTCTCCTGACTACCCTTACCAAATAGTTTGTCAATAAGCAGTTTGTGTGGGATCATTTTCTACTTTGAGCAAGTTGATAACACTGCTGCAACCGATGGACAAGTTAAGAAACATACCAGAAATAATCCAGTACCGTCGGAGGTAATGAACATGGTGCTTCGAGGAAAGAGTTAAAACCCTGAGTTAAAGCCATATTCCACTCAAAGGCTTGAATTATTCATATAGAGTGGTTGTCTCCTCTGGGGAATGCGAGTCATCTTTCCATTATTACTGAAAAAATGTGTATTAAATCAATTACACGAAGGCCATTGTGGTATTGTAAGGATGAAGAAGATAGCCAGAAGCTATTTTTGGTGGCCAGGGAGAGATGTATAAATCACGGAGAAGCCAGGAATGTGTTTGTCTTGCTCAAAAGTGATGGGTAACCTAAGCTGGTGAATGAGCCACAAGAGTGGCCCTCCTTCATCTCAGTGGGCCACCAGGCTAAAATCAGGCATGTTCACTAGCCCTGACTGTATGAATAAGAATAAAAACATTTAATACATGCCAAATATTTCATTACAATCTATAGAAAATGCCTACTCATTCATATATTAATAAAACTGTCATCAACTTCAAGTGGTTAAAAACAAAATAAATATTTATGCTTGATTGGATGCACAGTTCTCACAGTCAATGTTGTATGCAATCAGCACACACCTCACTTCAAGTGCCCCTGCTTTGCAGGCATATCACTTCAGTTACGTTGGGAGGAAAAAAATTAATACGGATGGAAACCAGTGGGATGTGGCAAACCTGCACGTGGGTAAGAGTCAACAAAATGTTTTGTGGGCCTCACTCAGAATACTTATGCACCTTATGTGGCCTCCAAGTCGCAGGTTGTCCAATACTGGTGTGGAACCTGCTGCCATTAGCCCCATTACACCATGGGAATGGTCAGAAGGAGCCTGGCAATGGGTACATGTTGATTATGCCGGACTATTTGAAGGGCCATGTTTCTCATTCTAGTCGATGCTCACTCGAAATGGCCTGAAGTTACCATCATGAAAACAACTTCAATGGAGAAAACAGTTGAGGCATTGTGTGAAATGTTCAGCCGATTCGCTTACCCTGAAGAACTCATGAGCAATAATGAGCGGCAGTTCATTTCACAAGTGTTCTACTTGAAAGAGAATGGACTTCAACAGATCTGATTTGCTCCTTATCTTCCTGGCACAAATAAGCTGGCAGAGCTACAGACGATTAAACATTTATTAAAGGTGATCAGAAAACAAGGTTAATTGTCCAAACGTTTGAGTCAATTCCCGCTCACATACAGGAATGCTGCGCACTCAACAACCCAACCATTGCTAATGGTTAGGCACCAACTATGCACAGGGTTCGATTTGCTAAAACCCCCAAGACAAAATAAATTGTCAAGAAAAAGCAGCAGGATCAGTTCATCTGGCGGGAGAACAAAACGAAGCGTTGTGGCTTTTGCCAGGGTCAAGAAATTCTGGCAAGGAGTTATACCACAAGTGAAAAGTGGATACCTGCCACCATTTTAGTGCAGACAGGACTGCTCTCCTACACCGTACAAATCCGAGATGGTACAATATGGGAGAGACATGTGGATTCACCTTTGGCGACAAGAACCAATCTGCCAGAGGCTGAACCGAAGGAGTGTCCAAATCCAGCTGTGGAAAGAGATGACTTGGACCTTCTCGACAACCTGACACTAATGGAAACAATTGGAGAAAGCAGTACCTCAGTTGAGAACTGGACACCAAGTGAACCTCAGAACACTGCATCAAATCCGGTTAAGACAACCATAGATGACACCCAAATGAAGCCAAAGACACCAGAGGTTGCAGGAAGCACTGACAATCACCAACAATCACACAAAGAATGACAACCTCAAGCATCTGACGTACTGGCTGTTGTTGTTGATTGATTGTTAATGTTATACTGTTTATTGTGTCAGGGACCTTTGATTTAAAGGGGAAGGAATAGCTTATGTATTGGTTATGTGGTATTGCCAGTGTTTCCTCACTAGCGGCCTTGCAGTGGAACAAGTGCACTTTAAGAGATCGATCACATGACATCATTGTCTATTTGCATGGGCAAATGGGCAGTGTAATATCACAGCCTGTAGTGTTAACATCTCCTGAATAAAACAATTCTTGTTTTGAGCCTCTGAGACCTGCAGACCTGATTTTAAAACCACAACAGGGAGAGATGGAAAATGAGAGGTCAACTTGCCATAGTCAGAGATTTGCAATCATTTAGCCCATTATACTCAATCATAGGGACAGTTATACACAATCAATAAAAAATTGCGTTTTGATGGACTGGTGATGCCTACAGAATTTGAACATTAATATTTCACACACTGATATATTGACACCTGAAATTAAATTATTTCATTTTGTTTGTGTTTGTCAAATTTCCTTTCCATCCCTGTGATAGAGCAACGGCGAAGCCGGGATTGATGTTAAAGTTCATAATGGTTTTAGCAACCACACCGCAACTCTTCCTCTTCCACCTGTCTTCATTCCTAATTTAAGATGCTTTTTCTATCAGATGATTCAGAACTGAAATTTAATCCCATTACAATGTCATTTAACATACCACAACTAGAAGCCTGACCAGTGGACTGCCCTCCCAGCCTGTGACTAGAGCATAAGAACAGAAGAGAAGGCAAATCCACCCGATATAATCTTCACTTGTGGATGTGTAAGATTGCACACTCACCACTTGATGGCCCGATCCCATATTCCACCTCTTGTTACAATCTAAGAGCTGATTTTACATAGACTTTCCAACACAGAAACAGGCCATTCGGCCCAGCAGGTCTATGATGGTATTTGCACTTTACAAAAGCTTCCCCCAAACTACTTCATGGAGCTCCGTCAACATATTCTTCGAGTTCTTTATTCCACAGATAGAATAATGAACTTGTTAAGTAACTAGTTTCCCAATAAATGTATTTTGTACTATTCGCCTGAACTACTTGTGTTAACGAGGTGCACATTCTAACGACTCTCTGGGTAAAGATGTTTCTCCTGAATTTCCTATTTATCAATGCGTATCTTGTACACTTAAGTTGCTTAGTTCTGGTCACCCCTTTGTCAAAAACCTACATAATTTTAAAGACCTCTATCAGATACCCTTCAGCCTTCTCTTTTGCTTTGATCCTTCAGTCACAAGCCGGGAGGATTGTCCACTTCTCAGGGTTCGAGCTATGTCATTCTAGGTTTCAGCTCAGGTTGTATCTATCTTTTTAAATTTAGAGTACCCACTCCATTTTTTCCAATTAGGGGGCAAATTAGTGTATTCAATCTACCTACCTTGCAAATCTTTGGGTTGTGGGGGCAAAACACACGCAAACACGGGGAGAATGTGCAAACTCCACACGGACAGTGACCCAGAGCCGGGATCGAACCTGGGATCTCGGCCCCATGAGACTGCAGTGCTAACCCACTGTGCCACCGTGCTGTCCTAGGTTGTATCTATAATGTATATCCTCCCTGCTGTTGTTCATGTCAGTAAAAAGATGGAGATGCATTTCTATAACTCGTTTTATTACCTTATGACATACAAAATCACTTTAGAGCCATAGAATTCCTCCAGTGCAGAAGAGGCCATTCAGCCCATCAAGTCTGCACCGACCCTATGAAAGTGCAACTTGGCCCACTCCCCCATCCTATTCCCATAACCTAACTTGTACATCCCTGAACACCAATGGGCAGTTTACCATGACCAATCCACACAACCTGCACATCTTTGGACTTAAGGGAGGAAACTCGAGCACCCCGAGGAATCCCACGCAGGGACGGGAAGAAAGTGCAAATTGCACAGACAACCAATGAAACACTTTTGAAGTGCAGTCACTTTTGTAATATAGAAACATGGAAGCCAGCTGGCACACAGGAAGATTCTACAAACAGAAATGTGATGATGATCTGGTCATCTGTTTTTTAATGGCTGAAATATTGGTCAGGACATATTAGCTCATCATATGTTATTGCTGTTTAGAGACTTGGACTCCAGTTTACTTCTATCCTGACAGACACAGGCTCCCTGTGTTTAATTTGTAAGTGTAAAACATGGCTCTAAGTAACAGTTGTGGTTCAGCTGATAGCACTCCCACCTCTGAGTTAGGGGTTAAAGACTGCGATGAGGTGACATTTCTCCAATTGAAAGGATGTGCGTATTTGGACTGCTCTACCCTCAGAGCTGTGGAGGATCCATTTTTGAGTACATTCAAACACAGGCTGTTCGATGTTTGAACACCAAGAGAGTCAAGGAATATGGGAATAGTGGGGGGAAGGTGGAATTGAGGCAAAAGATCAGTCATAATCTTGTTGAATTGAGGAACAGGCTCGGACAAAATGGCCGACTCCAGCTCCTCATTCTTGCATTCTCGTGTTCTTTGCCCGCACCCTTCACTCTGCTGAGAGTGTCATCAATCATTGTCTATAAATGTCATTTTTACTTGATGCATTCATGTCAGTAATTATGATTCATTAAATGGCTGATAAACTGCGTTTGGCAAAATACAGTCAATGTCTAATGCAAAACACTTAAGAAAATCACATAATGGCAACGAGAATGATTTATCCTCTAAATGAACTATTGTTAGATGCACATTAGCTCCAGTTGTTGGGGACCAGTGGACAATAGCTCTTTGTATGTATGTTCTAAGTTGTACCTTGCCTATGGGGAGCTGCCAGCTACAGAAATTCAAACACTGCTCTCTGGTGAATGAGTGCAACCCTTGCATATAATCTATGGGTAATAAATGCATGGTGACAGAGCAGAGTTTAACTGTAGTAATTGGCAAACTGTACTTATCCTAATTCGCTACATTTTCATACATAGTTAGCATGACAAGCATTTGAAAAGAGGGACAGAAACTGCTTTGAAAGGGCAGCACAATGACATGTTATACTCTCTAGCAGGTGAAGCCTGTCGAGGCAGCCAGTTCCAATGCTAGTATTTTGAGTGGAAGTCCTGTTTAGTTGGAAGTCCCATTTAGCTGGAGTGCTGCATCTGGGCAACGAATCTGCTTCACTGCACTTGTCAACCCTGGAAGTTTTATTTTCAGTGCGGCGGCAAGGAAGCTACAAGGAAGAAATGCTCCAGGCATATCAAACGTATGAAAGGAGCCTCAGAATTCCCTTTCTAATAGGGCGACACAATGGTACGTTGCACTTAGCAGCAGGTGATGCTGCTGTAAAGTTGGCAACTCCAATATTTGTTGCTATGTTTGAATGGAAACCTCATTAAACAAATGCTCAGCTGAATACAGTGTGTAGACCGCAATGCATCTGATAGGTCCTCAGTAATGTCGGACCTCAATTTAAGGACGAGTGAAAGAGCTGCAGGCATAAAGTTTACAATAGCATTTTTTGGAAACATTCTGGCATGACCAGTTGACGTCTGGAACTAATTCATTTATAAATAATAAAGTATAAATAAATCCAGAATGATGATTTACCCTTTGATAATCTTTACTGACATGAGGAGGGGGTAGCAGATAGTTTGGTTTTCACATTTGTTTGCACAGCTCATTCACATTGTGTCTCCTTGGTTACTGTACTGAGATAAGTGCAAATTGTCAGGAGTTTGACTTGTCTCATTGAATTAAACTGTTGCTCCTTTCATGCAGTTTTTTTTAAAAGCTTATTGTAACTTGATGGTGCTAATGAGAGATTGCTGTTTGACTGGAGATTGAACACATGCTGATGAAAAAAGTCTCTGCCCCCCCAAGTGAAATTAGGATTCTTTTTAAATTGAAAGATTTGAAAGAGAGTAACACAAATGAGAGGAAACTAAACAAAACAGTGAACTAGAATGTGCAAGGTGAAAAATAGATAGAGTTAAAAGTGAGATTGTTCCCACTTTCAGGCATGGGGGTACAATTTGCCATTAGCCCATTCCCAGGTCACCTATAGGCTGCGTAGTCAGCACGCAAACTTCGACCTGCCTCCTCATTTATATGATAATATAGTTCAGTCAAATATGATGTAATAATATGCAGAAGCAATCATGTATATAATCTTAACCACTTATTTTGTTTCCAATTACGGGGCAATTTAGTGTGGCGAATCCACCTAACCTGTACATCTTTGGGTTGTGGCGGTGAAACCCATGTAGACACGGGGAGAATGTGCAAACTCCACACGGACAATGACCTGGGGCCGGGATCGAAACTGGGTCCTCGGCGCCATAAGAAGCAGTGCTAACCACTGCGCTACCGTGCTGCCGCAATCATGTATATAATGATGTACATGACCTCTGACCAGCAGGTAGCAGTGCAAATCTACCATGTGACTCTGTACCTCAAGGACTTGGGAGTTAGTTGTGTTAGTGAATAGTCATACTTGTAGTATCTCTAGGATAATTTATTAGTATTAGAAGTTTGTAATATCTTTCTTATAGTTACCTTTCCCATGCATTTGTTTTATATTAAATTACTTTAACTAGTCAAGAACCAGAAGTTCTATTGTGCGTTATTCCTACCGGCCACAGCATCAGAATATAACATGATACCAGGTTTTGGGGTTTTGAAGGTATGACATGGTACCAGGATTTAGGATCAACTAAGTAAAAAAGATACTTTGAAGATCTGCACAATAAAAGATAACTCCGAAGAAGAAGAAGGTGCAGACAAAGAAAACATTTTTCTCCTAAATTTGTGAACTACTGGCAACTAGTACTCAACGCAAAGAGTTCAAAGTTCGGGATGGATGGTCCCTCACCAGCTTTGTGCCACCCGCGATGTAGACGAGAATTGGTGTGTATTCAAACAGCAATTCAAACTCTATGTTGCAGCCCTTGGTCTGCAGGCACAGCCTGATGAGAGTGTATTGCATTGCTGTTCACTGTAGCAGGTCCCCAAGCAATAGAAATGTTATTTAACATGTCTTTTTCTACAGTGAGACGGTGAGCAAGAACTTCGAGGAAATTGTAAGGTAATTTTATGTATGTTTCTTTGCAGGGTAGTCACTGTGGTAATGTAGGGAAATGTAGGCGCCAATTTGATCACAGCAAGTTCCCACAAACAGCACTCTGATAATGACCAAGCCACCTGTTTTTATGTAGTGATGCGGATTGAAAGATAAAGATTGGCCAGGAAGTATTTCCAATTGTGATTAAATGTCTTCCTGGAGATTTCATCACATGACTTACTCCCGCGCTGCAGCCATTAGTTGGCCAATATATCCATCCTTCTGATGCAGTGTCTTCTTACACCAATTAGAAAGCAAAAAGATTCATTATCCAATTGGATAATGCATGACTGTCAACCAAACAGCCCTTCGCCCTCCATGTTCAATATTTTTATATCTGGTAAAAAGAAATGTTCAAAAAAAATTATTTTAAAAAGTCATTTTTAATGTCCCTAAGACTTGCCTCCAGGGTTACACACAGCAGTGTCCTGGAGATTGATTCTCCCTAACACAGTTGTCAACCCTAACACTGGGGAGAAACTTCCCTGTTTCCATTAAACATAATACAGTAGAATCTCTTACATCTTACATCCAGCTGAAAGGACAGACTCTGTTTCAATTAATATTCAATGAAGGAAAATAAACGGTTAAAAAATGGAGAGTGGTTGTAATGTAGGTCTAATGGTGGAATCCAGGCATCATTCCTTTTCCTTTGTGTTCATCCTTTAGGTAGTCAAGAGGAAGGCACCAAACAATGGACTTTATTAGTGGCTACACTGCTCCAGAGCACTCTCAAGACCCCCAGAGGCTAAACTCACGGTACAGATGAGCGAGCGCTTTATCTAAGGAAGACAGACACAAAAAGAAATGAGGAGAACAGAACAGTCAATTGCACTTTATAAAAAAGTCTTAATAAGTCCATGACTTCAATGGAATCATCTACAGTCACAGATGGGATATCTTACTGACACAAGTCCATGCTTCAGATACATCCATCTGCGAGTTTAAAAACCTTGGGCGGGATTCTCCATCCCACGGCACCAGGTCCCTGCCTCAACCACTTCCTCCGACAGTTCATTCCACATCCGCACCACCCTCTGTGCAAAAAAGTTGCTCTTCAGGTTCCCATTAATTCTTTCCCCATCTAACTTAAACCTATGCCCTCTAGTTCGCGATTTCCCAACCCTGGGAAAAAGACTGAATGCATTCACGCTATCCATGCCTCTCGTGATCTTATTCACCTCTACAAGATCAGTCTCCTATGCTCCAAAGAAAAAAGTCCTAGCCTGTCCAATCTCTCCCTGTAACTTAGTCCCTTGAATCCTGGCAACATCCTTGTAAATCTGATCCCATGGAAATGTTCAATGACTCATTACCCCGGGGGAGCTTCCGCCCACATTGGCACAAGCTTTGATTTAGCTAAAGAACAAGAATCCAGAGGAGTGTGGATCTTATCGGCCGATATCATTATTAAATGCTGATGCAGAGTTGCTGGCTAAGGTCCTGGCAACATGTTTGGAGGATTGTTTGCCGGTTGATAGCTAAGGATCAGACAGAGTTTGTGAAGGGACAATTGTCAACCGAAAAAAGGAGGTTATTGAATGTAGTGATGACTCCCCCGACTGGTCAAGAACCGGAGGTAATAATTTCCATGGATGCAGAGAAGGTGTTTGACTGGGTTGAGTGAGAATATGTGTTTGAGGTATTGGGGCGGTTTGGAAACGGGTCATTGCCTGGATTAAGTTGTTGTATCGGGCTCCCATGGCTAGTGTTCACACTGACACAACATGTTTGGTGTATTTCCATTTGCACTGGGGTACAAAGCAGGGAGATCCACTCTCCCCATTACTTTTGGCGCTAGCAATTGAGACCCTGACTGATTGGAGGGGAATAGAGGGGAGGGGAATGAATAATCGAGTGTCCCTATAAGTAGTTTACTTGTTGCTTTATATGACGGATTTGAAATCCTGTATGAGTAGGATTATGGAGATGCTGAGTAAGTTTGGCTCTTTTTTGGGGTACAGACTAAATGTGGGGAAGAGTGAGGTGTGCCCGATGAGTTCCCAGGGACAACGAAGGGCCCTGGTGAAGTTGTCTTTTCAGCTGGTCAGGTCGTGCTTCCGGTATTTGGGAATATGGGTGACACATAACTAGACTCTGCTGCGCTAGTTAAATGTGGCCAATCCGGTAGAAGGGGTGAAGGAGGATTTAAAGAGAGATGTTCTGCCGTTATCGCTGGCAGTGCAGTGAGAAGCCCATGGGGCCTCTTTAAATGGACCGATTAACGTTAAATAACGTTGCTGGCCTTGCTGGGCTGAGCGCCAGGAAGCTCGCGGCAGTTCCCGCTCGCTCACACACTGAGAAATGTTTCCGGGAAATCCAGCCCTCTGCTTCTATTGCTTTCTCAGGAAGATAGTTCCAAAGACTCACGATGCTTTGAGAGAATAAAATTCTCCTCACCTCCGTTTTAAATGGGTGATCCCTTATTTTTAAACAGTGACTCCCTAGTTCTCAATTCTTCCACAAGGCAAAACATTGGGCATGATCTCCGGCTTTGTTGCGCTCTCGCTCGAGTGAAACTAGGCCGGTGAATATCGGGAGAGGCCAAAAATGGGAAATGGGGCAGGCGCCAAACAGTTTGCGATGCGACTGGCCTGCTCCTGTAGGTGAAATCGGGATCTCGCCGTAGCGTGGCAAGAAACCAATTATCAGCAGTTAAGCCCTATTTTTTGCAATTAAAGGGAGCCACCCCATATCCAACAGCCTCCTGTGATTCATCGGCCTCCACAGCGTGGTCACGCTGGTGCCGATTAGTACTCCTTCTTCAAAATATGAATCTGGTGGAAAGGCGTCTGTGGGGGGGCCGAGGACGTGTGTAGCCATCTTTGCTCACAGGCAAAGAGCTGGGCTTCCCACCCCAGTGCTTGGCGGGAGGTGGGGGACCCTCGGCTGGGGGTGAGGGACCCTCCACAGGGGTGGGCTATGTACCTTGTGGAAGTCATTGCCTAGCATCCCAATCACACCTTGATGCATGACCACTGTGCTTGAACACTGCGTGAGGCAACACCACACACGCAGCAGCCAACACCCAAACATCCAGGGATGGGGCACAGCTCCAGGGACATGTTCATGGCCAGATGGTGGGTGAGTGCCATGGGGACAAAGGGATGCCTGGAGAAAGGGGCCAAATGTTCTGATGTCGGCCTGCATTGAGGAAGAATGTGACAGAGGCTGGTTGGTTTAACACAGGGCTAAAACTGGCTTTGAAAGCAGACCAAGGCAGGCCAGCAGCACGGTTCAATTCCCGCACCAGCCTCCCCAAACAGGCGCCGGAATGTGGCGACTAAGGGCTTTTCACAGTAACTTCATTTGAAGGCTACTTGTGACAATAAGCGATTTTCATTTTCATTTTCAGAGGCATCACACTGGTTGTGCACAAGGGTGTATATTGAGTGTAACAATTCCCCACTCTCCCAATGGTGCTGCCAACCTCCCCCACCCCCGCCCCACTCCCACCCCCCCGGTGCCCTCAGTGATCCTTAATGTGCTTTGCCTTCCTAGCTCTATCAGTACATCTAGGTGTGTCCCCAGGATGCACATCAAAGATGAAGGCAGCCAACTGCTCATCACGCCCCGTGGCCTTCAATGCCTGTTACAGGAGTCCTCTGGGGGCCGGAGGGCCCCTGCTCACTTCTTGGTGGCACATGCACAGCTGTGCCACCCTTTCCCGTGTGTTGACTTCGAGGTGCGGCCTCAGAGGGTTGGAACTCAGGGGGAGCTGGTGGATAGCGATGCCACTTCATGGGACGGGTCCGGGTTGGCACCCAGTGCCCCCTCCTCCCGGTCGGTGCTCATAGGGCCCTGTGGTTCACCTTGGGATGGATGGACAGCTTGTTCGAGCCCTGGCTGCCCCTGCATCATCTGGATCTGTCAGATATGGTGGTTCCCCAAGGTCTGCACCATCGTGTCGCCCTCGGGAATGCTCCTCAGTGATTGGAGAATGCTCTGCAGCGCCTCAGTAATGGCCACCTGTGCATAGGATAAGCTCCACAGTGTCTTGGCCATTCTCATCTGAGAGTGGGACATGTCCCGCCGATCCTCATCAAGGTCAGCCTGGTACTGGTGATATCCCCAAGCAAGGTGGACATTCTACCAAGACTCTCAGCCATGGCCGTCACTGACTGCTCGACACCTTGGACATCTTCACTAATGGTACCGATGTCATGCTCCAGGCTCTCCACTGCAGTTGCCAGTGTTGGCCTTGGTGCCCCGCATTGCAAATGATATCTCCTGTGCCCATAGCCTCTGGGACTCCTCCAATTAGCTACGGACTTGCTCTGGAGTATGGCTCAGATCTCCCTCTGATATGTTATAGCCGTACCCTATCATCTCCATCAGCTCTGGCTGTACCTCTTCCACAGGCTCAGCATCAGGTTGGGACACAGCTGGGTCCTGGAATCCAGCAGACACTCTGACTGCTGTCTCGCCTGAGGCTTCCTGCCTCCACCTGATGTGCATCAGCACCTGTGTGGTGCTCACCAGATTGTGCACCAGAAGCCTGCCCATTAACATTTCCCACCGAGGTGCATGTATCTGCGCGGGTGTGGGTGGGGATAACATCGATCGTGTCTTCCTCGGAGATCTCCTCCGAGGTGTTCATTAGCCACACACGTGGTTCACGGGGGGGTGTGTCAAGGAAGGCTTGAGGGTGTTGAAGGGCGAGGGGGTGGAGGGAAGGTTGGGGCCGCATGGAGAGTTGGGGGGGTGGATGCTCTACCGATGGCGGAAATGTCTCCGGGGGGGGGGGTTGGGAGGGGGCAGTTGGAAGTTGATATCTATTCACAAGTGCTGCCCGGTGTAGCTCATTGATCTTTTTTGGGCACTGGAGGCTAGTCCTCCTGGTCACACTCCGGGCGCTCACAGTGGCCGCAACCTCATCCCAGGCAGCACTGGCTGCCCTGTGGCTGACCCTTCAGGAGCTTCGGGGGAAAAAGGACATCCCTCCTGGCCTCCACTGTGTCTAGGAGCCTGGCCACATCTGCAACCCCGAATCTTAGGACCGTTCTTCTGGGCGCAATTGTTGTGAGCTGGCTGGGATTAGGTCAGCAAGAGCTGTTTAAGTGCTGCTCGACAGCGGGGGGGGGGGGGGGGGGGGGGGGGGGGGCAGGCGAGCGTTGAGCTGCGAATCGGTTGGCGAGCCTTCATTTGCGACAAGAAACTGGTGAGACCTCGTTAAGTGGACCAATTAACATTGAATAGCGTTGCTGGCTTCGCTGGGCCGAACGGCGGGAAGCTCGCGGCAGTCCCGCTCGCTACAACACTTCAAAATCTCTCTGGAGAAAACTGCCCATCCTCTCCACATCCAACCTGTCAATGCCTCTCAGGATCTTGTATGTTTCAATTAAGTCACCTCTTACTCTTCAAACTCCAACAGATATAAGCCTAGCCTTTCCAACCTTTCCTCATAAAACAACACACTCATTCCAGATATTTGTCTGGTAAACCTGCTCTGAACTGTTTCCAATGCATTTACATCCTTCCTTAAATAAGGAGACCAGTACTGCACACAGTATTCCAGATGTGGTCTCACTATAGTGCTCTCTGAAGCATAACCTCCCTACAAGTAAGTACAATTCAAAGTTCACAGAAAGCCGTTTCTGTTATAAATGTGAAGATAGATATTTGTATTGAGAAATCTGAATGGATGAATTGATGCAATCCCAACAGTTACTCTCCAGTTGCATCTACAACATGATTGACTCTTAACCTCTCTAAAAGGGCCAAGTGAAGGACATTCAATTGTATCAAACCAGGCAAAGAATTTCAGCGGTTTAAGAAGTCAGCTGACCACCACCATCTTCTCCGGTCAAATAGGAATGGGCAATAAATGCTGGGTTGCTACCAATGCCCACAGCCCGTGAATTAATAATAAACAGCAAGCTCCCTCTGTTGTGGGAAGCTCAGTGTGTATAAAGCAGGGTTATTTGCTTTAAGCTCATGCTAATTATCACAATAAAATGAAACAAATATAGGAATTTTGACCTTATACACCGGATTACATTGAATGTTGATCACAGATGCAGGTCATTCAGCCCCTCTGGTCGGTGCCGGCGTTTGCGTTAACATAATCCTACTCCCCCCATTCTTCTTCATCTTACCCTATCAGTATATCTTTCTATTATTTTCTCCTCATGTGTTCATTTATCTTCCCCATGAAGGCATCTATACTGTTCAACTCAAATATTCCCTGGGGTAGCAAGTTCCACAATTCTCACAACTCCCTGGTAAAGAGCTTTTGCCTATTGAAAATGTCAATTTCCGTCATTATTGATGGAGGGGCTGTTATTGTCCCATTTGCCTATAGGGGGCAGTAATGGCCTCACATTCGAGTCAGGATCCTACCTTGTTCATGAACACCCACACTGCAGCAATTGATGGGTTCCTGCCAACGGCTTTCCAAACCACCCTAAAGGGCTTCAGTTCATTCAAGATAGAGATTGCTAGATGTTTGGTCTCTTGAGAATCGATGGATCTGGGGAGCGGGTGGGAAAATGGAATTGAGGCAGAAGATAAGCCATGATCATTTTGAATAGCAGACAAGGCTTAGCTGGTCACATAGTATACTCCTGCTCCCTCCCTCCCTTCCTTCCTTCCTTATCTGTCCAGCACCTGTCCCCTGAAGTGCTCCTCTCCTCCATCAAGGAATCTGCTGCTCCATTTCACAATTATTGGTTGGTAACAATCTGTATCCTCTTTCACCTGTCGATTTGAGATTCTCACAGAAATTAGATTAAACTGCAATTAAAGGAACATTGACAGTCCAGCTCCGTATGAGATCCAGATGGCTAGTTGCCAGAATGAAAAACTTAACTTTTGTCAAATTAAAACCTCTGGTGTTTGTGTTTAATGCACTTCCGGATTGCTGCTGGTAAATTCCGAGCTTCCTCAGGATGTCTCAAGGTGATTTGCAGCCAATTAAATACTTGTTGAAGTGGGGTGTCGTCACTGTCATGATGGAGTAAATGCAGCAACTAATTTGAGAATAGCAAGATCCAACACAAAGCAATGAACTAAATGAGCAGATCATCTGCTTTAGTGAAGTCACTTGAGTGATAAAAATTTGGGCCAGGACATTGGGGAGAAGGGGAGAACCCTCTTGCTCTTCCTCAAAAGTTCTGTACTGATGTGTCAGCCTGGGTGTGAGCTCAAATCTCTGAGCGTGGACAGCACAACCTCCAACTCAAAGCTGAGGTAAAGTTGCAAACATCTATCCATGGTAATCAGGGAAATCAGTCAGAACATTATGCATTTATGTAGCAGCTTTAATGTAGTGAAGCATCACAAGGTGCTTCACAGGAGCGTTATCCGACACAATTTGACACTGGAACCACGGAAGGAAATATCAGAAATCAAGACTAGAGACATAGGTTTTATGGAGCAATGTATAGGCAGAGAGAGAGAGAAAGGCAGCAAGATTTACAGAGGAAATTCCTCAGCTTACGGGCTTACGATTAAATCAGGGCTATGCAAGAGGTGAGAATTAGAGGACCGCAGATACCTCGGAGAGTTGGAGGAAGTTACAGAGATAGGGGGAGGGGATGAGGTAATGGAGGGATTTGAACAACAAGGATGAGAATTTGAAAATGACGGTGCTGCCAGGCCAGATCCAATGTAGGTCAGCAAGAAGAGGGATGATAGGTGAATGGTAATTTAAAAAAATCTTTATTATTATCACAAGTAGGCTTACATTAACACTGCAATGACGTTACAATGAAAATCCCCTAGTCACCACACTCCAGCACCTGTTCGGGTGCACAGAGGGAGAATTCAGAATGTCCAAATTACCTAACAGCATGTCTTTCGGGGCATGGGAGGAAACTGGAGCAGCCGGAGGAGAGAGGCAGAACATGCAGACTCCGCACAGACAGTGATCAAGCCGGGAATCGAACCAGGGACCCTGGCGCTGTGAGGCGACAGTGCTGACCACTGTGCTACCGCTTTGGTGCAAATCAAAATACAGGCAGTAGAGTTGTGGATGAGCTGAAGTTTACAGATAATGATCCAGTTTACACAGAGTGTTCCCACTTTGTGACAGTGCCCTGCTGTCAGAGGGAACTGTGTGATTGATTTTTTTTCTTTGTAGTTTTATCATCGTGTGAAGGAATTTGGAATTAAAATATGGAAGCAATCTGAGCACAAAGAAAACTCAAGGACTGTCTCTGCTGGCATCTGCAAGATTCTCCCTGTGGCATATCCATCTGGGGGTGAGCCTGACCCTCCCTCTGTAAGACCGTAGACCTTTCCGAATCAATGTTTAACCGTGCTTCAAACAAAAGGAATATGTTGCTGTAGTCTCTTGCTGTTTGACCCCAGTCAGTTGTCGACTTTCCTTTAATGTGCTGAGGGCATGGGACAGGAGCAGATGGCAATTCGAGAGCCCATTCACAGATTCAGAGATAGTCTACAAAGTCCACAAGTAAAAACAAGCTTTCAATTATCTAGTCCACTCAAGTGTTATCGTTAATAAAGAAACCCTTTTATACCAATCATCCCCCACTGTTTTCTGAACTATATGCTGTGTGATAGTACATTAGTGTGTGTCACTCTGAAGCTGTGTGTAGTGGGAATAGGCACAGAATGTAAAACAAATTTGTCCTCAAAATATTTGAAGTAGTACCATCACAGTTTTTCTACATAAAGTGCAGAGATTAGGGAGCACATGTCCTAAATCTTGCTGGAAAATTAACAGTGTTCACGAGGCATGCTGTTATTAATGCCTAACGCACTTTTAGACGACTCACGGATACACCATGAGTTGCAAATATCCAGAATTTCATGGCCAATTTGGGATGCTCAAACATTTACTTTGCACCAATGACATCTTTCTCCCCAGCCTCCATACCACTATTAAGAAATTGTTGGATTTATACATTAAATTCCTGCAGAAAGTTAGAACTGGTAGTTAGTCGCACAAGATGATCATTGTCTTTGAATCAAAATCCTGGAACTCCATTCCTAACAGCACTGTGGGTGTACCTACACCACAAGGACAGCAGCGCTTCAAGAAGGCGGCTCACCACCACCTTTACAAGGGCAATTACGGATGAGTAAGAAATGCTGGCCGAAACAACAATGCTAGCCAACCTACTTTTTCTAGTGCGGTGACCCCTGCCAAAGTCCCCCCCCCCCCCCCCCCCCCCCCCCCCACCCTCTCCTCAGCAACCAGCCCCACGTACCCACAACCCACCTCCCTAAAAGTTACATTCGTAACAGCCAATGACCAGGCAATGAACATGTCCTACAAGAGAGGATCTAAGTACAGCCCCTTGATATTCAATGGCATTACCATCATTGAATCCCCCACAATCAGCACTCTGGGGGTTACCATTGATCAGAAACTGAACTGGACTAGCTATGTTAATACTGTGGTTACCAGGGCAGGTCAAAGGCTACGAATCCTACCGCGAGTAACCCACCTCCCGACCCCCCAAAGCCTGTCCATCTACAAAACACAAGTCAGGAATATGATGGATACTCTCCACTTGCCTGGATGAGTGCAGCTCCAACAACACTCAAGAAGCTCGACAACATCCAGGACAACGCAACCCACTTGATTGCTCCCCCTTCACAAACATTCAAACCCTCCACCACCGATGAGCAGTGGCAGCCATGTGCACCATCTACAAGATGCACTGCAGTAACTCACCAAATTTCCTTAGACAGCACCTTCCAAATCCACGACCACTACCATCTAGAAGGACAAGAGCAGCAGATACCTGGGAACTCCACCACCCGGAGGTTCCCTCCAAGTCACTCACCACCCTGACTTGGAAATATATCACTGTTCCTTCACTGTTGCTGGGGAAGAGCCTGGAACCCCCTCCCTAACAACACAGTGGGTATACCTACAGATCAAGGACTGCAGCGGTTTAAGAAGGCAGCTCACCACCACCTTCTGAAGTGCAACTAGGGATGGGCAATAAATGCTGGGCTAACCAGCGATGCCAACATCCCATAAAGTGAATTTAAAAAAACAAGAAACAATATAGAACTGCACCCATAAGGAAAAAACAAAACAAAACCCAGAACACATGGTAGCATAAGTGGATAGCACTGTGGCTTCACAGTGCCAGGGTCCCAGGTTCGATTCCGGCTTGGGTCTGTGCGGAGTCTGCACGTTCTCCCCGTGTCTGCGTGCGTTTCCTCCGGTGGCTCCGGTCTCCTCCCACAGTCCAAAGATGTGCAGGTTAGGTGGATTGGCCATGCCAAATTGTCCTTTCGTGACCAAAAAGGTTAGGAGGGGGGTTATTGGGTTATGGGGATAGGGTGGAAGTGTGGGTTTAAGTGGGTCAGTGCAGACTTGATGGGCCGAATGGCCTCCTTCTGCACTGTGTGTTCTATGTACTATGTACTTGAAAACAACACCACGCCCCCCCCATTCCAGAGACAGAAACAAAACCCAAATCAAATAATCAACCCTCCATATGAAAAACACAATCCCCGCCCCCACCAACCAAGTCCAAATCACAACTCTCACCTCAGACTCAGTCCTTCAGCCTTAACGAATGCCTCCACCGTCTCAAAATAAAAATCACCCTACTGCAGCATGGTGCCAAGGACCCCGGTTCAATCCTGGCTCCAGATCACTGTCCGTGTGGAGTTTGTACATTCTTCCCGTGTCTGCGTGGGTCTCACCCCCACAACCCAAAAAGATGTGCAGTGTAGGTGGATTGCCCCTTAATTGGAAAAAATAATTGGGTACTCTAAATTTATAAAAATAAAAAAAATATAAAAATCATTTGAATTGTGAGTCATTCTCAGCTTTGCAGGGTAGACCACTCCTAATCTCACTCCGCTGCCATACAGTGCCGCCTTTACCAGTCCAAAAGCCACCCGCCTTCTTGCCAGCTCCTCCATCAGATCTTGATATATTCATATACCAACACCTTCCCACTTCACATCGCGTTTCTGCTTTGCCAGCTCAAATCCTTCTCCTTCACGTGGAGCTGTGAAAGCAGTCTATAACCGCCCTTGGGGGCTCATATGCTTTAGGCTTCAGCCTGAGTGACCAATGTGCCCTGGTCCAACTCGTAGCAGGAGGGTTCTTCCCCCTCCCCATTACCTCCACAAACATCGTCGCAAAGTACATGGTTGGCCTTGGGCCCTCCACCCCCTCGGGCAAGCCCACAAGTCTCAAGTTTTGCCTCCTCGACCTGTTCTCCAGGTCCTCCACCTTAGCTCTGAGCCCTTTGTTGACCTCCGCCACCCTCCGCAGCTTCTCATCCATCGAGGTGAACTGGTTGCAGTGTAGCAACAGTGCTTCCTCCACTTTGCGTTTGATAAAGTTTCCCATGGCAGGTTGATGGAAAAAGTGAAGTTGTATGGGGTTCAGGGTGTACGAGCTAGATGGATAAATAATTGGCTGGGCAACAGGAGACAGACAGTAGTGGTGGAAGGGAGTGTCTCAAAATGGTGACAGGTGACTAGTGGTGTTCCACAGGGATCCGTGCTCGGACCACTGTTGTTTGTGATATACATAAATGATCTGGACGAAGGTATAGGTGGTCTGATGAGCAAGTTTGCAGATGATACTAAGATTGGTGGAGTTGCAGATAGCGAGGAGGACTGTCAGAGAGTTGGGCAGAGAAATGGCAGATGGAGTTCAATCCAGGCAAATGCATTTTGGAAATTCTAATTCAAGAGCGGACTATAAGGTCAATGGAAGAGTCCTGGGGAAAATTGATGTACAGAGAGATCTGGGAGTTCAGGTCCATTGTACCCTGAAGGTGGCAACGCAGGTCAATAGAGTGGTCAAGAAGGCATGCAGCATGCTTGCCTTCATCGGACGGGGTATTGAGTACAAGAGTCGGCAGGTCATGTTACAGTTGTATAGGACTTTGGTTAGGCCACATTTGGAATACTGCGTGCAGTTCTGGTCGCCACATTACCAGAAGGATGTGGATGCTTTAGAGAGGGTGCAGAGGAGGTCCACCAGGATGTTGCCTGTTATGGAGGGTGCTAGCTATGAAGAAAGTTTGAGTAGATTAGGATTATTTTCGTTGGAAAGACGGAGGTTGAGGGGGGACCTGATTGAGGTCTACAAAATTATGAGAGGTATGGACAGGGTGGATAGCAACAAGCTTTTTCCAAGAGTGGGGAAGTCAATTACAAGGGGTCACAATTTCAAGGTGAGAGGGGGAAAGGTTAAGGGAGATGTGCGTGGAAAGTTTTTTATGCAGAGGGTGGTGGGTGCCTGGAACGCTTTGCCAGCGGAGGTGGTAGAGGCGGGCACGATAGCATAATCTAAGATACATCTGGACAGATATACGAACGGGCGGGGAACAGAGGGAAGTAGATCCTTGGAAAATAGGCAACAGGTTTAGATAAAGGATCTGGATCGGCGCAGGCTGGGAGGGCCGAAGGGCCTGTTCCTGTGCTGTAATTTTCTTTGTTCTTTGTCCTTTTGTTCTTTGTACTCCTGCACCGCGACTGACATCATCATCACTGCCGCCTTTGCCAGGGCAGTCTCCTCCTCCACCCAGTCTTTCAGCGTAGCCATCATCTCCGTCTGAAGCACCACCATATGCTTGGCAAGCAGCCTCTCAAATCCACCAATATCACCTTGGTCAGAGTTTCCACTGTGAGGGGTGGCCGCACCCAACGACCCAGCCCCCACCATCTTTCTTCTTGCAAGACTCACAGACTCACTCGTTGGCAGACATTCGCTCACCCCCTTCTTTCCATCTTTCTTCTGGGGCTTTGACATTCCTCTTCTTCCTGATGATTTCCCACACCAACTCATCCACAAGCTACCATGAAACCGAGCATAAAAGTCCAAAAACCAGAGACTCTAGCAGGAACCACCCAATGTGCGACCGCCATCTACATGTTAGCACTGGAAGTCCACTTTTTCTCTCTTTGTTAATAAAATCTTTCCTTCCCTCTAGTTCTCCTTTAGATTTGACTCCAATTCACTTTATTTCCTTCTTTGTCCTGTTTCATTTTCAAAACTTAAATCTCCTTGGGTAAGGAGATAGACGGTTGACCCCCATCATTCAGTAAGGTCTCAGGAGTCCGGTTCCCCTCACCAAGCTGTTGTCAGTTCACACATTCAGCAAATTATAGGCTCAAAATATTTTGAGCTGCAGGATTGAGGGAATAAATCGAACTCACAGTGTGTCAGCCTCCCGTTCCCATACGAGCCTCCCCGGACAGGCGCCGGAATGTGGCGACTAGGGGCTTTTCACAGTAACTTCATTGAAGCCTACTCATGACAATAAGCGATTTTCATTTCATTTCATTTTCATGACATCTCTACTCAACAAGATGTCGGTCAGTGCCTCACTTACTAGTTCTATTGTGAGCTGTAATTCAGTGGACAGTACTCTGACTTTCTGAGTCAGTTGCTTGTGGCCTCAAGTCCCACTCAGACAGTTGAATGTAAATATGCAGTGTGGCACTCCAGAGCTGCATTGAGGGAAAGCTGCACTGTTGGAGGTCCAGGGGTAAATTCTCCGTTTCTGAGGCGACGCTCCAACACCAGCGTGGGGCTGTTGGTGTTTCACGGACCGGCAAATCGGCTTGAACCCCATACCAATTCTGGGACCGGTGAGGGGCTAGCATCGGTGCCGTCTGGAATGCCCGATAATCGCGCAGAAAACGGCTGGAGAATGGCCGGGGCCCGAACCGCGCATGCACACGGCTGAAGACCTGCACTGGTCGCGCCATACAACATGTCGCCGCCCGTGCACTTAACCTAAACTGCAAACCATGACCCTCACAGCCCACTCCCTGGCCATCCCCTACCCAGTCCCCCCAGCAAACGCTGCCCTGGTTAGCGACACGGATCCCGGCCGAGTGTGGTGGCGCTGGCACGCCGGCTCAGACCTCACGTGTCCCGCGCTGTCAGGAACACGGCCCATCAGGGGTGGAGCATCGTGACATGGCCAGCCGATTATGCGCCAATGACTAAAGGGACCCCTCTCATAGATCTCCCCCCAGAGATTCCACCCCCCCCCCCTCCCCCCACCTCTCCCATTGACCCCCCCACCCACAGAGAAGAGACACCTGTCTGGAAGCTAGAGAGCAGTGCAGACAGGGACATAACAGCTTTAACACCTACCTGGAAGCCCCACATTTCCTCGAAGGAGAACCGCTGTGACCTGTGTTTTAACCCCTCAAAACCATTAGCTGCAAGCCATTCATTCCTTTCTAGGACAGGTTAAGCATTCTTTATCCAAAATGAAAGTGTCGCGGATTCCGGAATTTTTTGAATCTTGGAATATCTTCCATTCCATCTTATGCAATGATTTTTTATTTTTCATTAGCTTCTGCTCCTCACTTCCAGCAGCGAACTTTAACAGCTTGTCCTTCTCTTTCTTCAGACCATAGATGGTGGTTGTTTCAACACCATACTCCTCTGTGAGATGTCTCACGATTACACTACGCTCAGGTTTTTACAATGAATTGACTTTCTGCGTTATAGATAAGCACAAATGCTTTATTTTTACCCAAAGTGGTATCAGCAAGCCTCTCCGACATTTTCAACAGTATAATGTACTAACATCTGGCTATGATAAGTGCGGAACTCAAATTGACATTTTGGTGCCAAAACAGCCCCACCTAGGGTTGCAGTTTGCCCATGTGCTCCTTAAATGTTTGCCATTGCCTATACACCATCATCCCTTTAAGTAAGGTTCCCCAATCCATCATAGCCAATTCCTGCCTCATACCATTGTAGTTTCCTTCATTTACATTCAGGACCCTAGTTCTCAGACTACATCACTCTCCAACTTAATGAAAAATTCTTTCATATTAGGTTTGCTCATCCCCAAGGGGTCTCAGACAACTAGATTGCCAATTATTCCTTTCTCATTAGACAATGCCCAGTCTAGAATAGCCTGTTCTCTAGTTGGTTACTCAATGTATTGGTCCAGAAAACCATCCCGCATACACTCCAGGAATTCTTTCTCTACGGTATTGTGACTAATTTGATTTGCCCAGTCTATATGCGGATTAAAGTCACCCATAATTTCAGATGTTCCTCTATCGCATGCACCTCTAATTTAATGTTGAATACCATTGCCTCCATTACCATTGCAGTTTGGTAGTCGATGCACAACTTCCACTAACATTTCTTGCCCCTGAGTGTTTCTCAGCTCCACCCATACAGATTCCACATCGTCAGAGTTAATGGGCTGGATTCTCCGATTTGAAGACTAAGTGCTGACAGGGGCATTTTATGCCCGGAAAAACATTGGAAAAGCAGCACCGGTCCTCTGTCTGATGGGTGCGGTGGGGGTGGGGTGGGGGGTGGGGGGGGGGGGGGGGGCGGAGGGCTAGCAGGCACGCAGTGTAAAGCCCCCGGCTTTAGCTGCTGATACGGCCGGAGAATTTCCGGGTCCGTGGCCCCTCTCACAGTGCCCCCAGCCCCCGGCAAAGCCCCCCTTGCCCGCGGAGCGGCTCCCACCCGACTGGTGGTGCTGGACTCAGTCAGCAGCTGCCACACCAGGTTCACAAAAATAAATAGCATGACTGTCCCACTCCGTCGGGAACTCGGCCCATCGAGGGCAGAGCATCGTGGGGAGAGCCTCAGGTCCTGAGGTCGTCCATACGGTGTGCAGCATACTCCCCGAGTACGCAGATTTTGAGACGGCCGAGAAAACAGGGATTTTTGTGCAAACGGGGATTATCCAGCCGATTGCCGAACGCGATTTTGATGTCGGAGACCGGAGAATCCCGCCCAATATCTTTCCTCGCTATTGCGTTAGTGTCTTTAACCAGCAATGCAACTCCACCACTTTTTCCTTTTTGTCTTTCCTGCTGCAATACTGAATACCCCTGGATGTTCAATTCCCATCCCTGGTCACCCTGCAACCATGTCTCCCTAATACCAACTATATCGTACCCGTTAACATCATTTGCGTGATTAATTCATCCACTTTATTGCGAATGCTCCATGCATTGAGGCACAAAGCCTTAAGGCTTGCCTTTTAACATTAGTTGTCCCATTCTCACTAATTTTCACTGTGGCCCTGTTTGATTCTGGCACTTGCATTCTCTGCCTATCACTTTTCTTATTTCTCTTCCTGTCTTTTGTTCTTGTCCTTGATTCCCCCTCCTCCTACTCCTTGAATAGGCCCCCCCCCCCCCCCCCCCCCCCCCCCGGCCAACTAGTGCAGGGGTCAGAATTTCTGCTCCTGAGGCCATGTTGGTGCCACCGGGAAATGCAACGTCGATTACGACGGCGTCAGCACTTAGCCTCAGGATCAGAGAATCCCGCCCCACTATCTTTGAGGTCCTGCTTTTCAACTTACTTCCAAACTCCCGATTTTCGGACCGCATCCTTTTATCACCTATGCCGTTGGTACTGATGTGTGCTACTGGATGTTCACCTTCCCCCTCCAGAACGTCCTGTAACTGCGCCTCGAGATCCTTGACCCTAACATCAGAGAGGCAGCATACCATCTTGGACTCTCAATTGCAGTCACAGAAACACCTATATATTCCCCTGACAATTGAATAGCCTTTAACTATTGCTATAACTATGACACTATTCACGAGGGTCTGGTGGCGGCCTTGGAGTGAGTGGTTGCACATTTGGTGGCTCCAGCTCAAGGTAGATGTTTTTGTTCCTTCCTCACACAACTGGGTTGATATTTAAGGGCAAAAGGTGTGAGAGTGCCCAGGGAAGGTAATACGCCTCTGGTGAGGCTGGTATATGGATCAACAGATGAGAAGTGCCACGAGAAAGCGAGAGCAGCTGGAGCAAGAAGGTTTTTGTGGTCCGCCACAGTGAAGCTGGCGGAGAGCAAGGGGACAGCACTACCCACCCAGTGGTTGACAGAGCAGCTGGTAGAGTTTTTGAATAACAAATTCCAGCAGCAGAGGAAAGAGGCTTTGGACGGTTTGGCCAAGGTGATGGAGCCACTCAGGGTGGCAATTGAGCAAGTAGAGCAGAGGCAGGAGGCTCAGGGCCTAGCGTTCCAGAAGGTGGAGGAGGCGGTGGGGAGAATGAGGAGTGGCTGGCCTCACTGGAGACGGAACTGAGGATGGTGTTGAAAGGCCGGAAGAGACGAAGAGAGAAATTGAAGGACCTTGAGAACCGTTCCAGGAGGCAGAATTTGAGGAATGTCGTGATGACCAAAGGGCATTGGGGGAGCAGAGGCCGCCAAGTCTGTGGCGAGCATGCTGGAGAGGTTGATGGGGGAGGAGGCCTTTGACCGGCCCCTCAAGGTGGATCGGGTGCACAGGGCATTGAGGAGGAGGTCCAGGTGTGGCACAATGGCCACAGTGGAGGCTAAAGGTGGAGCTGTTGGCGGATGAGGAGATGTGTGAGCGAGTGAGAGCTGCCGTTCGGGGATATATGGAGTTGAACGACACGGGGAGGTCACATCCATTACGCTGTGGGAGGCACTTAAGGTAAGGGGGAATTTATTTTGATTCGAGTGCACAGGGAGAGGGTGGAGCGGGAGGAGAGAGCAAGGCTGGTAGACGAGATTCTGAGGGTGATAGAAGGTACTCGGTGGTGCTGGAGGAGGGGTTATTGGGGGAGAGACAGGGGTTCAAGATGGAGATTGGATCAGTGTCCACAGGGAAGGCGGTGGGGCAGTTGCAGAGGGCCTGCGAGGCAGCGCATGAGCACAGGGGAAAGGCGAGCAGGATGCAGGCCCACCAGTTGAGGAAGCAGGCGGTGGTGAAGGAAATTGGTAGGGTAAGGGTGATGGACCTAGTGGGGATGAATGGGGCATTTGAGGCCAACTACAGGAGTCTGTACGAATGGGAGCCCCCCACAGGGGAAGAGGGGTGCGGCAGTTCATGGATGGTTTGGAGTTCCTCATAGGTTGAAGGGGAGTGGGTTCAGAACCCAATTGGGCTGAGGGAAGTGATCGATGGCATGGGTGCGATGCAGGCAGGGAAGACCCTGGGGACAGACAGGTTCCCAGTAGATTTTCATAAAAAGCTTGGTGGGGAGCTGGGGCCACTGCTGGTGATGACATGTAGCGAGGAAAGCGAAGAATATCCCCCCCCCCACTCCTCACTCCCCAACCCCAAATACTGTCGCAGGCTTCCATCTCCCTGATTTTAAAGAAAGATGAGGACCCGGAGCAGTGCGTCTCGCACAGCCCGCTGTCCCTGCTGAATGTCAATGCTAAGCTGTTGGCAAAGGAGCTTACATCGCGAATTGAGGACCGTCTGCCGGGGGTGATAGGGGAGGACCAGGCGGGATTTGTGAAGGGAAGGCAGTTGTTGCCGAATGTGCGGAGGTTACTTCATGTGATTATGATTCCCTCGGAGGGGCAGGAGGTAGAGGTGGTGGTGGCGATGGATGTGGAGAAGGCTTTTGATCAGGTGGAGTGAGCATATTTGTTGGAGGGTCTGGTGCGGTTTGGGTTTGGGCAGATGTTTGTGGATTGTGTCGGCTGCTGTACAAGGCTCGGGTGACGAGCGTTCGGATGAACCAGGTGAGTTTGGGGGAGTAGGCGGAACTGTATAAATAGCCCAAGGGGCTTTAGGTACCTCCAGGTAAGGGATTTTGTGAGGAGAGAGGTACTGTCCTTCCCGGGGCTGCCACCTCCCATGATGCAGGTTAAGCTGTTGTCGGAGGATAAAATAGGAGAGGGGAAGGTGTGGGATGTATATAAAGAATTGATGGATGGGAGGGCACTCCAGTGGCGGAGTTTTTTTTTTGGAAATGTTTTTTATTGAGTTTTCATATTTTATATCCAACAAATTACAAATTATTCGAAAAAAAAACACGCAAAAATTAACATGTATATTTACAGGTAAGCATCTTCATAATAACAACAGTGGCCGCCCCCTTTAACCGGCATACATATTTTACATTCCCCAATATGGCCGAGGCACATGTTTATAGGCATTTATTTACAATTTGGTTTTGGGCCTTAGCTTGCCATCAGACTGTCGCTTGCGGCTTTGTCCTTCCTTTTTGTTTGGAATAATTTTTATTCAAGTTTTCAACAACAAATTTTATCACAACAGAGAAAAACAGTAACCCCTCCCCATAATACAAAAACAAGAAATTAACAAGAAAAAGAAATAAGCGTAAAACTATGAGAACAAACCCCCATAACGAACCCATAGCCCTCCCCCTCAGTGGCGGAGTTCAAGCACAAGTGGGAGGAAGAGTTGGGAGGGGAGTTGAGGGCTGAGATGTGGGTAGGGACCTTGCGGAGGGTGAACGCGTCCTCGCAATGTGCGAGGTTAAGCCTCATCCCTTTAAAGTGGTTCATAGGGCCCACATGATGGTGGCGAGGATGAGTAGGTTCTTTGAGGGGGTAGAGGATAGGTGTGGGTGGTGCATGGGGGCCCCCGTGAATCACATCCACACGATCTGGGCGTTTCCAAGACCGAGGAGGTTCTGGGGCAGGGGTTCTCGGATGTGATGTTCAAGGTTCTGGATGTGGTGGTGGTGCCGAGAACGGAAGTGGTGATATTTGGTGTGACAGATGACTGGGGAGTCCAGGGTGAGACAGAGGCCGATGTAAAGGCCTTTGTCTCCCTGATAGCCCGGAGACGGATTCTGGTTTGTTGGCAGGACTCGGAGTTGCTGAAGGCGGGGGTGTGACTGAGCGACCTGGCAGAATTCATGTTTAGGTTGATGTGATGCTCTTCTGATATTTTGAGTATATATGTAAAAAGCTTTGAATAAAAACTATAATGCCTTTTACTCACCCCCTGTGCATCTGAGCCAACTGTGTTGCAACAAATTTGGTTGTTGCTGTTTCCCTTGAGAGGCTATTATCCTCAACAGTATCCAAAGCGGTATATCTGTTTTGCAGGGGAATGGTCACAGGAGATCCCTGCGCTGCCTGTCTAGTCCTCATGCTCTGCCTGGTGGTCACCCATTCCCTTCCGGCTTGTGGAGTCTGACTACCTCTCGATATGTGCCATCCACAGTTCTCTCCACCGCATGGATGCCCCAGAGTGTTCTTAGCCACCATTCCAGCTCTGAAACCGGGGCTTCCAGGTGCTGCAGCTGGAGACACTTCCTGCACTCATGCTAGCACTGGGCCCTGGAAATGTTCCCGGCTTCCCATATAGAGCAAGAAGAGCACATCACAGCTTGGAACTCTCCTGCCATGACTTACCCATTTAAATTAAACCTTTGGAAAATGCTTAGTATCAGATTATATCCCGTACCAGCCTCCCCGAACAGGCGCCGGAATGTGGCGACTAGGGGCTTTTCACAGTAATTTAATTTGAAGCCTACTTGTGACAATAAGCAATTTTCATTCATAATATCAATTACTCTTGGATCCTTCTTTCCCGATTCTTGTTACAACAGAATATAGCTATTATAAACCACTAAAAGACCTTACAAATTATAAGCGATACTTCTCTGATGTTAGTACTTGCCAATCAGCTCTCTGCCTTGCAGCTACTATTGCTGCAACAGGACAAGACCACTTTCTGAAGATTTAAAAGTTAGAAAGCAAAGAAAAAAAGTTAGAAGCAACATTTTTCCCTCTGTATCAAATTCTGTGCTGCAAATTCCCGATACCCACATTCATTCTGTGTGACTCTCCCAGGATGTGCTCTCTCCCACTGCTCATGCGCAAAGCTCACTGATGTGTCTTATTGTACAATATTACTCTCCATTAACAAAATTACAGTGCAGAAACAGTTCGTTCAGCCCATCTGTTTTATGTTGGTTTCAGTAGAGAGTAAAATCAGATGAGGTGTAAAATCATCATAGCACCCAATCCCATCAGTTTCTTCATAAATGGATAAGGGTTCAAATTGGCCCATTTATATTCAGCTCAGAGTTTTGAAACTACTGTACTAAGTATTTTGCCAGTTGGAGATATTCAAGATAACTTCTGGCTTTGTGCTCCTGTCTGTGAGCCTTGTCCAGGAGTATGCATCAGAAGTTCTGGCAGTTTGTCTGGCTCAACTTCCTCCTCTGCCAAATAGCGAGGTTATTCCTTGTGCCAACCTTGGCTCAGAGGGCAGCATCGTCCTGAAGTCAGAAGGTTGTAGTTTATGCCCTGCTCCAGAGCGTTGAGCCCAGAACCTAGCAAACATTGTTGATGCAATACTGAGGGAGCTCTGCATTGTCTGAGGTACATCCTTTTGGACGAGACATTAAAAGGAGGCCCTGTCTGTGAGATTCCCTGATACTATTTCAAAGAAAGAGATAGTCACTTTCCCTTGCGGGCTGGCTGCTTTTGAATCGCTAAAAAGCAGATTAGCTGGTCATTTACCTCATCGCTGTTTGTGGGATCTTACTGTGCACAGACTGGCTGCCACATTTCATGCTTCATTTCAGAAAGTGCTTCATTGGCTGTGAAGAGCTATTGGAACATCCCTAGGTCATGGGAGGCGCTATATAAATGCAATTCCACCCCCCTCACCTCCAGGAATTTAATGAATACTGTAGCAGATGTTCAAAATCATGAAGGGACTGGACAGAGTAGATGGGGTGAAACTGTTCCCGCCTGTAAAATGATCACGAAGGAGAGGGCACAGATTCAAGGTGATTTGAAATAGAAGCAAAATGTGATGTGAGCAAAAGCTTTCTCACCCAGTGAGTGGTTTGAGTCTGGAATGCACTGCCTGGAAGTGTGGTGGAGGCTGGTTCAATTGGAACATTCGAGAGGGCATTAGATGATTACTTGAATAGAAACAATGTGCAGGGGTAGAGGGAAAAGACAGGGGAATAGCACAAAGTCATGTGCTCGTTTGGAGAGCAGGTGCAGACACGATGGGCCAAATGGCCGCCTCCTGCACTGTGACAGTGCTGTGATTCTGTGAAAATCAAATCGCCTGTCACAGTGTGGCTGCCTCTTTGAAGTGAGAAGGTGAATTTTTACATTGCAACTGCATTAGAGCCAAAATGAGAAGTCAGGAAATGGTAGGGCAATGATACAGCAAGACAATGGACAATGCTGGTGTGCAGCGGCAGATAAACTGCTGACAGTGCAGTGTGGGCTGCAGACCTGCTCGCTCACTTTATTGAGGGCCCAGCAGATTCATTTTGAGATGATGAGCGACGTTAAGATGCTTACGTTTGGGCCATTAAGAGAGAGAAAAATAAGCAAAAACACCACAGCTGGGTTCGCACCAAAGCAGTTTGTTCACACTAACTGGGAGTGACAGATACAGATGTTGAAGACACCTGTCTTGTTTCCATGTTTGTGTGGGATCTGCAGTCTGCCCCTCCCTCCCTCGGGCTTTTCTTAAGCAGGTTTGACAGTCAGCATATTGTTGCTGGGATGTCAAACAATGGATGGCTCCAGAAGCACATTTCACCTGTCACTTGAGTCAAACTGAGTTGCTGTTGAAAATCTTTTGAGGCCCAATTGCGTCCACTTTATTTTCTGATGATGGCTGTGGGGAGCAGGGAGGGTGTTGTGAGTGACTAGGTAGAGACAACAAGGCACCGTCACTTTTGAAAATGACGGATAGGTTAGGCATTTGACTTATGAAAGCTGGGATCTGACAATCTGAAGATTGATAGCTTCAGTACTTTTTTTTTTTGCAGTGGCCGTTGATGCCAGCACAGCGTGCGGGCAAACCAGGAATGGCCTTGCAAAGGGCTGGGAGGCTGCATTGCTACAACCACACACTGTGTCCCCGGTGGGTGGACATCTAAACGGATGAAAAGCAAGGCTAAAGGTTAGAGAACGGGCAAAATTGTATGGAGGAGAATGTCATGCTGAGGTTGGGGCCCAGTGTGGCCTTCGCAGGCTGTGTCTTGTCGCCATCGAGGGGACTGAAAGAGAACCTAAAATATCCATCAATGCTTCTGTCCTTAAAACAAACAAAATGTTCTCTGCAATGAAAGATGTGAAAGGGATTATTTTCTCCTCCACAATAAAGGAAGGTCATGCTGTTCTCTAGATAAAGAGGATGATTGACTATCTGACAGAACACTGAGTTTAAAATTAAACCCCTTTCTGTGTAAGTCATCGTGTTCATTTTAATAAATGTAAATGCATATATATCTTCTTACAAATTCTCCTATTACACATCTTGATTTCATGTAATTGGAGTGAGTACAAGGCACAAATTCAATCAAGGAGTTCAGATGGTTTATTAATACAATAGTAAATATGGGGAGTGACGCACTGTGAAATAGCATTAATGAATTTCACAGCATTTCTGATTGTTGAGTTGGGAGTTCTCCCCAGTGTCCTGGGGCCAATATTCATCCCTCTCAACCAGCATCACAGATTATCTGGTCATTATCGCATAGTTGTTCGTGGGAGATTGCTGTGCACAAACCTCGGGCAGGATTTTACCCTCCTGCCCGTGGGATTTTCCGGGGCCGCCAAAGTCACTTTTGAGTGGCTCATTGCATTTTCCTGCCCCGACGGGTCTGTAAAATTCCAACCGGTGCTTCCTGCTTTGCTGCAGCAACAGTACATTAAAAAGCACTTCCTTGGTTGTTAAGCACTTTGGGATGCCCTGAGGATGTGAAAGACGCTATAGAAATACAAACCTTCCTTTTATGGAGATCCCTCCAGCTTGCAGAATCTAGAAATAGCTTGAAAAATACCTTGCCACTGACAGGTTGCCCTCATACTGATGAACAATGCAAAATAGTTTGGGTACTTACTTGGGCTGATTGTAGGGATATAAGGTATTTCTTTTTTGCCTAATGCCTCACTGTTGCTAATCTGTTGTGTCGTTCATAGGTGTTGTTCATAGACGCATTATCAAACAAAACTTGACACCAAACCACATATGTTGAGACAGGTGACCAAAAGCTTGATCAAAGAGATAATCTAAAAGAGCAGATTAAAAGAGGAGAGAAAGAGAGAGAGTGGTGGAAAGGTTTGGGAAGAGAATTTCAGAGTTTGGGCCCAGGACACTGAAGGCGCGACCCTCAGTGGCGGAGCGATTAAAACTGGGACTCTGCAAGAGGCCAGAACTGGAGGAGCGCAGAGATCACAGGTAGTTGGTGGGCCAGAGGAGGATGCAGAGGTAGGGAGGGGTGAGTTCATGGAGGGATTTGAATAAGGGCATTGCTTGATCAGCCGCCAACATTGGTCATTGAGACGTGTGATAACAGAACAGGACTAAGTTAGGTTAGAATGGATCTTGAACACACAACCTCCTGACCTAAAAGCAACAATGCAATACATTGAGCTAGGGTTTGAAGAGTTTCAGTGAACTTGAAGTGGAATGGAAGTAAAATGCAATGGATTGGAACATTGGTCATTCTGTTCCATTTATATAGGCTTGTGTGTTGTTACTATTACACCAGGAGTGCCTATGCACCGGAATGTTGCTGATTTTTCAGTGGCAATGACAACAAGATGTTAAAGGAAGAAAGACTTGCATCTATATTTTAATTAGCACTGGATGTCTCAAAGCTCTTTACAGCCAATGCAGTATTTTTGAAGTATAGATCATCATCTCTAAAACTGGAGTCCGCACATGCTGAAATTAACATGAAAATCCCAGAAGTTTTCTCAGTGATTCTACATTTCTCCAGAGGGTGAGCTGCTGAAATCCTTCCAGACAATTGAATTGCTGAAAACTTAAACATTCTTAAACAGCGTCTCAAACAATTGACACTGCATTGAATGGGTTTTCAACAGTGTACCGACTTCATAATTACTGCTAAACATCCTCGCTCACTCTGAGAAGCTAATTTTATAGTTGTGGAATGTTAAATTTCTCCATTCCTACCATAAGAATTCTACTTATTTTTAAAATAATATTTTAAAATCTTGCTTACATTGTCATTTTAGCATCTATGTAAATCCAATAATAATCCTTTATTCTGGGATCTGAAAATGTTTAAAAATCTTTCACAGGTAGTGGATATTATCACCCATCCCCAGTGACCCTTTAGCTGGCAATGAGCTGCCTTCTTGGATCGCTGCAGCCCATGCTGTTCGGGAGGGAGTTTCCGGATTTTGACCCAGCAATAGCGAAGGAACAGCAATGTAGTTCTAGGTCAGGATGGTGTGTGGCTTGGAGGGGAACTTTCAGGTGCTGGTGTTCTCAAGCGTCTGCTGCCCTTGTCCTTCTCGGAGTTCGCAAGTTCTGAAAGTGCCGTTGAAGGAGCATTGGTGAGTTTCTGCGATGCAGCTTGTAGATGGCACATAATACTGTCATAGTGTGATAACGGTAGAGGGACTGAATGTTGAAGGTAATGGGGTGCCAATCGTGTGGGCTGCTTTGGCCTGGATGATGTCAAACATCTTGAGTGTTGTTGTAGTTGCACTCATCCAGACAGGTGGAGGGTATTCATCACTCTTGACTTGTGCCTTGTAGAAGAAGGACAGGCTTTGTGCAGTCAGAATGCAAGTTACATGCTGCAGAATTCCCAGCTTTTGACTTGCTCTTGTCGCCACAGAATTTTTGTGGTTAGTCCAGTTAATTTACTGGTCAGTCGTAACTTTGAGTCTGGGTTTGATGATGATTATTGCCGTTGAATGTTGAGGGAAGATGGTTGGAAGCTCTCTTGTTAGAGATGGTCATTATCTGGCACTTGTGTGGTGCGAATGTTCCTTGCCACTTGTCAACCCAAGCCTGGATATTGTCCAGGTCTTGCTGCATTTGGACATGGACTGCTTCATTATTTGATGAGTTACAAATTGAACTGTGCTGGACAAGCATCAGTGAACATCCCATTTTCCTTATGATAGAGGGAAGGTCACTAATGAAACAACTGAAGATGGTTGGGCCTCGGTCACCCCACTGTGAAACTCGGTGATCTCCTGCAACTGAGACCTCCATCAACCAGAACTATCATCCGACTTCCGGCGGTGGCCATGGAGTGAGTGGTCACGCACAGGGCAGCGCCGAATCAAAAGCGCTGATTTGAGTTCTTTTTGCCTGAATGTAGGAGAATTTGAACAGGAATGTGTTGCTGAAGATGTGGAGGAGAAGTTGCCCCTGGAATGGCATGTCTCCCAGTTATCAGACCCGGCAGAAGAAGGTTAAAGACCTAGCCAAGGAAGAGGCATGTGGCGCAATAGCAATTGGGAAGATGGCAGAGGAGGAAGGGTTGTCCAGATGGAGCAGTTGATGGCGTTCATCAGAGAGACGTTCCGCCAGCAGCAAAAGGAGATTCATGAAGAGCGATCAAAGGCCATCAAGGGAGCAGTAGCACTCTTGAAAGGCTCAATGGAGAGAGTCGAGAAGTGCTTGGAGGCACAGGGGTCACAGATGTGGGCAATGTAGAGGACGATGTCTGACCACAGTGATCGTGTGGTGGCATTGGAGGTGAAGGTGGGACTCTTGTGGGACCTTTGAAAGTCACTAAGGGCAAAGATAGAGGATCAGGAAAATAGATCCAGAAGGCAGAAGCTGCGTATTGTTGACAAAACGTGCCACGCAATCCGCCTCACGGATGCAAGCGGAGCTGGTGGCAGAGGGGGCGTTGGACAAGGCCCCAGAGGTGCATTGGGCACACAGGCCCCTCAGGCAGAAGCTGAGAGTGGGGGAGCCGCCACAGGTGGTGATTGTGAAGCTCCACAAGTTTGTGGAGAAGGAGAAGATCCTATGGTGGGCCAGTGAGAAGCGGAACTGTGAATGGGAGGAGAACAGGGTCTGAATCTATCAGGACATTGGAGCGGAGCTGGCCAAAAGATGCGCCGGGTTCAACAGGGCCAAAGCGGCTCTTTACCGAAGGCAGATGAAACTTGGGGGCGCTGTACACGGCAAAACCGAGTGACCTTTGAAGGCCGGGAGTACTATTTTGAAACCCCAGAGAAGGCCGATGACTTTAATAGAATCTATAAACTGGGGGAGAACTGGACGTTGATGGCAGATGGAGGAACTGGAACAATGGAATTCGGAAGTTACGGGTAGTGTGTGTTTTTTATTCTTCTCGGGTGGGCTGATTTGTTGTTGCGATTGTTTGTTAAGGGGCAATAAGTTTGTAAGGGCGCAACCCGCCCCCCCCCCCCCCCCCCCCCCCCCCCCCCACCCCCCCACCGCTGGGGTGTGTTTTTCATTTTTGGTGAAGGTGACCTGTGGCCTTGGATGTCTCTTTGTTCGTGGGAGGGAGGGTAGGGTCCATAGGGAGCCAGTTGCACAGACCAAGGAGGGAAATATGGTGGGAGGGGTGGAGGGATAGATAAGAGAAGCCTTGGGCAGGAGGTGCCACGCTGGCAGGTAATGCTGGTGAGGTGAGGGAAGGTGGCCGTGGGATTGGCCAAGTTGCGGGGGGGAAGGGAAGGAGGGGGGAAGGGGGAATGTGACGTAGCATTGTTGGAGTTGGAGCGGGGTCATGTTTGGAGAAGGAGATGGGCCCGGTTTAGGGCAAAATTAAAGAAGACAGAACCGAAAGAGGAGGATGACGGACGGTAGAGGGGAGTGGCAACGCAAGTCTTCGGTGAGGTTGTAACATGGAATGTACGGGGACTGAACAGGCCGGTGAAGAGATCTCGGGTCTTCGTGCACTTGAGGAGCTCGAAGGCGGTGGTGGTCATTTGCCAGGAGATGCACCTCGATCCGGTTAGGTTGAGAAAGGGCTGGGTGGATCAGGTGTTTCACTCAGGGTTCGCAAACACGGGGAGAATGTGCAAACTCCACACGGACAGTGACCCAGGGCCTGGATAGAAACCAGGTCCTCAGCGGCGTGAGGCAGCAGTGCTAACCACTTCGCAACCGTGCCACCCCTCTCCTGAATTTCATAATGGATTTTTTTCATAACCAACTTATATTTACAGCCCCATATTCTAATCCCTCCCACAAGTCAAAACATTTTCTCCTTGTCTACCCTATTTAAACCTTTTTAGTTTTAAAGCTCAGGTCACCCCTCAGCCTTCTCTTTTCTAGAGAAAATAACTGTTTCCACATTCCTTACTAATATTAATAAACAGATAGTAGTACTGTTTTGATTTTTATCATACGTTTAGTGGTAAAGTATTTTGTCAGCTTCTCTGCACTGACTTGAACAGGTTTGACTTATAAATAGGCCCCAGCTTTGAGGGAAAGTGAGATAAATGCATGTAGAGCAGTGGACGAATCTTCTCCAGCCCCTTGTTTCACTGCTGTAGCCTCACTGCAACTTGGTAGCCAGATACATGAACTCAATGGATTGGCTGTTCACTTTGTCACGGTGACAAGTTTACCTTGGGCAGCACAGTAGCATTGTGGTTAGCACAGTTGCTTTACAGCACCAGGGACGCCGGTCCGATTCCTGGCTGTGTGGTGTCTGCATGTTCTCTACGTGTCTGCGTGGGTTCCCTCCTGGTGCTCCAATTTCCTCTCACTAAGTCCCGAAAGTCGTGCTTATTCGGTGAATTGGACATTCTGAATTCTTCATCCAAGACAGGCACTGGAATGTGGCAACTAGGGGATTTTCACAGTAACTTTATTGCAGTGTTAATGTAAGTCTACTTGTGACACTAATAAAGATTACTATTAAAAGAAAAATCTTTAGTCTTTCATGACTGGAGGACGTCCCAAAGTGCTTTACAGACATGACGAACTTTTGAAGTGCAGTCACTGCTGTAATGTAGGAATTACAGCAGCCAGTTTACACGCAGCAAGATCCCACAGTCAGCAATGGTCAGATAATCTGTTAGCAACGGCCAGGAGGAAGCATGATAAATTTCTTTGAAATGATGCCATAGTGACTTTTGCACCCAACTAAGAGGACAGCCAAGACCTTGGTTTAACATTGAATTCAAACAGCAGAACCCGGGAACCACAGCGTTACCTGAGGTGTCATAACTGAAGGGGAAATAGAGAAGAAAAATAATAGAACATCACCCTCAGGCAGAGGAAAAATGGTGACAAGTGTGAGAAGGGAGGTGGTCAATGCAGGACTGAGGGCATTGTACCTTAATGCGCGCAGTATACGGAACAAGGCAAATGAGCTTGTTGCGCACATTGAAATTAGCCGGTATGATGTGGGCATCACAGAGACGTGGCTGCAAGGGGATTGGGGCTGGGATCTAAATATACAAGGATATGTGTCCTATCAAAAGGACAGGCAGATGGGCAAATGGGGTGGGCTTGCATTGTTAGTAAGGAATGTAGATAAATCGATAGCAAGGAGCGATATAGGATCAGAAGGCATAGAATCTCTGTGGGTAGAGTTGAGGAATCGCAAAGGTAAAAAGACCCTGATGGGAGTTATGTACAGTACCCCGAGCAGTAGTCAGGATGTACGGCAGAAAATAAATCAGGAGATAAATCATGTAAAAAAGGCAACATTACAATAATCATGGGGGACTTCAATATGCACATGGACTGGGAAAATCAGGTTGGTAGTGGATCCCAAGAAAAGGAATTTGTGGAATGTTTAAGAGATGGTTTTTTTGGAGCAGCTTATGGTATAACCCACTAGGGAACAGGTAATTCTGGATTTTGTGACGTGTAATGAGGTAGACTTAATAATGATCACTTATTGTGACGAGTAGGCTTCAATGAGGCTAATGTGAAAAGCTCCTTCTTAAGGTGAAGGAACCCTTAGGGAGCAGTGACCACAATTTAATAGAATTTACCCTGCAGTTTGAGAGGGAGGAGCTGGAGTCAGATGTAACGGTTTTACAATTAAATAAGGGTAACTACAAAGACATGAGGGAGGAGCTGGCCAGAGTTGATAGGGAGGGGAGCCTAGCAGGGAAGACAGTGGAACAGCAATGACAGGCATTTTTGGGGGTTATTCGGGAGGCACAGCAGAAATTCATCCCAAGGAGGAGGAATCATGCTAAGGGGAGGGCAAGGCATCCATGGTTGACGAGGGAAGTCAAGGACAGCATAAAAGCAAAAGAAAAAGCATACAAAGTGGTGAGGATTAGTGGGAAGCCAGAGGATTGGGAATCATTTAAAAGTGAGCAGAGGGTTTCCGGTTGCGGTGATGCGGAGCGAAGCCGCACGTTCGGTAGCTCCCGCTATTTTTGGTCTTTCGGGCTCTTTTAAGGGCCCACAGCGGTGCTGGTTGGACCTATCCCCGGGTGGGAACACATCCACTGTGTTTATCTGCCGGTGGATGGACTGGACCAGGAGCGGAGAGGTAAAAAAATTGGCTTTGGAGCAGAGAAAGGTGCGAGGCAGGAAAAATAAGATGGCGGCGGGCGGGGAACCGGCAGCGTGGCAGCAGTGGGCGCAGGAGCAGCAGGAGCTGCTCCATCGCTGCTTCAGAGAGCTGAAGGTTGAGATCCTGGAACCGTTTAAGGCCTCGCTGGACAAGCTCATGGCGACTCAGACGGCTCAGGGTGCGGAGATCCGAGAGCTACAGCAAAAGGCCTCGGAGAGCGAGGACGACTCCTGGGGCTGGCAGTGAAGGTGGAGTCACATGAGGCGCTTCACAAGAAATGGCTAGCGAGGATGGAGGAGATGGAGAACCGCTCCCGTCGGAAGAACCTGCGGATTCTGGGCCTCCCGGAGGGGCTGGAAGGTTCGGATTTGGGGGCCTATGTGGTTGTGATGCTGAACTCGTTAATGGGCGCGGGGTCGTTCCAAGGACCCTTGGAGCTGGAGGGTGCCCATCGAGTGCTGTTGAGGAAGCCCAGGCCGAACGAGCCACCTAGGGCGGTGCTGGTCTGCTTTCACCGCTTCGTTGACCGTGAGTGTGTGCTGAGATGGGCGAAGAAGGAAAGGAGCAGCAGGTGGGAGAACGCAGAGATCAGGATCTATCAGGACTGGAGCGCGGAGGTGGCGAAGAGAAGGGCTGGTTTCAATCGGGCGAAGGGAGTGCTTCACAGGAAGGGGGTGAAGTTTGGCCTGCTACAGCCGGCTTACCTCTGGGTCACTTACAAGGACCGCCAGCTCTACTTTGATTCTCCGGAGGAGGCCTGGGCCTTTGTCCAGGCAGAGAAGTTGGACTCGAACTGAGGACTGGGGGGCTGGGGAATGATGTACATAGTCCGGAGGCTCTGTCCTCCTTGGTATCCTTTCGTTTTTATTGGCTGTGTTTCATGTTGCCTTTTTGTTGTTCTGCTTTTTCGCTTTTTGGGGCTGTTATTTATTTATTTGGGTGCTTTTTCGTTTTTTCACTGGTGGAGAGTTGGGGAGCTGTTTGCGGTCCCGCTGGGTCATATGCCCGTCTTTTTCCCGCGTGTTGGGTCGGGGGGGCGGGGTTTGGGATGGAAGCACGGGCTTTCTTCCCGCGCTGGAAGAGTAGGGGGCGGGGCCGGCACTGGGAGGGGGGAATGGTGGTTGTGTTGCTTCGGAGGGGGGGTGGTCATCGGGATGATGGGAGCAGCCTGGGTCAGCAGGAGTCGGCTGACTTACGGACGTACAATGGTAGGGGTTACGCAGCTATGGGGGCCCTAGCTTGGGGGGGGGGGCGTGGGAGGGCTTGGAGGGGGGGAAGTAGGGGGGGGTACCGGGTTGCTGCTGCAGGGGCCGTAGGGGAACGGCTGGTGAAGGGGGAGGCTGAGGGGGGGGGGGTCTGCCACCGTGGGGAACAGGCCCGGAGGGTTCTCTGGGCATGTGGTGAGCCGAGGGAGAGCTATGGCTGACTGGCGCAGAGGGAGGGGGAAGACCCCCAGATTCAGCTGGTCACATGGAACGTGAGGGGGCTGAATGGACCGGTGAAACGGTCCCGCGTCTTGGCGCACCTGAAGGGGCTGGGAGCGGACGTGGCTATCCTCCAGAAGACGCACCTTAAGGTGGCGGATCAGGTGAGGCTGAGAAAAGGCTGGGTTGGACATGTGTTTCACTCGGGGCTTGATGCGAAGAACCGAAGGGTGGCGATCTTAGTTGGCAAGAGCTTGTCTTTTGTTGCGTCGAATGTGGTGGCGGACAGTGCAGGTAGATACGTAATGGTGAGTGGTAGATTTCAGGGGGGGCGGGTGGTTCTGGTCAATGTCTACCGCCCAACTGGGGCGATGCGGGCTTCATGCGGCGAATGTTGAGCTGGATCCCGGACCTGGAGATAGGGGGTTTGATCTTGGGAGGGAACTGATGTACCATCAATTGGACTCGAGTCGTGAAGAAGTTCCATATATCAGGCTTTAATCAACTAGTTGTGTGCCCGTCAGTCAACTTACAGAGAAAGGCCGACTGCTGTCCTCCGTGTTCTTGTACCCCGCCTCGTAGGCGGGACTACTTGCCTCTCAGCCAATGGGTGAGCAGTCACATGTCTAGCCTCCAGTATCGCACAGCTTCAACTATGGCCTGTGCCTCCTTTTCCACCGAGGAATGGCGGTGTTCGGAAGTGTGGAGGGTCCGGGAGAAGAAGGCCACGGGTCTGCCCGCTTGGTTGAGGGTGGCCGCCAGAGCTACGTCAGACACGTCGCTCTCGACCTGGAATGGGAGGGACTCGTCGATAGCACGCATCGTGGCCTTTGCGATATCCGCTTTGATGCGGCTAAAGGCCTAGCGGGCCTCCATCGACAGTGGAAAAGTGTTGGATTGGATGAGGGGGCGGGCTTTGTCGGCGTAGTTCGGGACCCACTGGGCGTAATAAAAGAGGAAGCCCAGACAGCGTTTAAGGGATTTGAGGGAGTTGGGGAGAGGGAGTTCCATCAGGGGGCGCATGTGTTCGGGATCGGGGCCTATCATTCCGTTACGCACTACATAGCCGAGGATGGCTAGATGGTCAGTGTGAAACACACACTTATCCTTATTATATGTGAGGTTAAGGAGTTTTGCGGTTTGGAGGAATTTATGGAGGTTGATGTCATGGTCCTGCTGGTTGTGGCCACAGATGGTAACGTTATCAAGATACGGGAAGGTCACCCGTAAACCGTATTGGTCAACCATTCGGTCCATCTCCCGTTGGAAGACCGAGACCCCATTTGTGACACCGAATGGAACCCTTAGAAAGTGATAGAGGCGCCCATCTGCCTCGAATGCGGTGTACTTGCGGTCACCCGCGCGGATGGGAAGCTGGTGATAGGCGGACTTAAGGTCCACCGTGGAGAAGACTTTGTTCTTTGCGATCCTTTTAATCAGGTCGGAAATACGAGGGAGAGGGTATGCGTCCAGCTGTGCAAAACTGTTGATGGTCTGACTGTAGTCAATGACCATTCGGTTTTTCTCCCCAGTCCGAACTACCAGCGCTTGGGCTCGCCAGGGACTGTTGCTGGCCTCGATGACTCCTTCCTTTAGTAGCCTCTGGACCTCGGACCTGATGAAGGTCCGGTCTTGGGCATTGTATCGTCTGCTCCTAGTGGTGATGGGTTTGCAATCCGGGGTGAGGTTCGCAAACAAGGAAGGGGGGTCCACTTTGAGGGACGCGAGGCTGCAGACAGTAAGCGGTGGAATAGGGCCGCCGAATTTAAAGGTCAAGCTCTGCAGTTTGTACTGGAAATCCAGTCCCGGTGCACAGAGGTGGGGGAGGACGAGGAGTTTGTAATTTTTAAAAACCCTCCACTGGACCATGAGGTCCACTACCGGCCGACTGCCGGGTCCTACGGTAATTCTTATACCCCACCTCGTAGGCGGGACTACTGGCCTCTCGGCCAATGGGTGAGCAGTCACATGTCTAGCCTCAACCAATCAGCAGAGAGGCACATGACCGACCTGAGCCAATGGGCAGCGAGTGCTCTGCACCAATGGCAGATAGGTACCGTAAACCTCCTAGTTATACCACCCCAGGGACTTTAATACTGTGTTGGACCCAGCTCTGGATTGTTCGAGGTCAAGGACAGGTAAGAGGCCGACGGCGGCCTCGGTGCTGAGGGGGTTCATGGATCAGATGGGAGGGGTAGACCCTTGGAGGTTTTTGAAGCCGGGGGGTAGGGAGTTCTCCTTTTTCTCCCATGTCCACAAGGCTTATTCCCGGATTGACTTTTCTGTGCTCAGTAGGGCGCTAATCCCGAGAGTGGTGGGGGCGGAGTATTCGGCGATACCCATATCTGACCATGCTCCGCATTCGGTGGACCAGGAGCTGGGGGAGGGGAAGGATCAGCGCCTGCTCTAACCACTGCCTTCAGCGCTTCCCAAACCAACCCAACTTGCATCTCCCCGTTATTGTTGGCTTCCAGATACCCCTCGATACCCCTACGGACCCGCCCACATACTTCCTCCTCTGCCAGAAGCCCCACATCTAACCTCCACGATGTCTAGAGCAATAATCTCACTGATCCTGAAGCGGGATAAGGACACCCTCCAGTGTGGATCTTACAGGCCGATTTCGCTCCTCAGCGTGGATGCAAAATTGTTGGCTAAGGTACTGTCCAGAAGGGTGGAAGATATGGTCCCGATGGTTATCCATGAGGACCAAACGGGGTTTGTGAAGGGGAGGCAGCTGAACGTCAATGTGCGGCAGCTTCTTAATGTTATGATGATGGCGTCGGCGGCTGGGGAGGCGGAAATAGTAGCATCGATGGACGCGGAGAAAGCTTTTGACAGGGTGGAGTGGAGCTACCTGTGGGAAGTGCTGAGGAGGTTTGGGTTTGGTGAGGGATTCATCAGCTGTAAGGTTGCTGTAAAGCTCCCCGGTAGCGAGTGTGGTGACGAATGGGAGGAGGTCGGAGGACGTTCGGCTGTCCCGGGGGACGCGGCAGGGGGGCCCTTTGTCTCCCCTGCTCTTCGCGTTAGCGATTGAGCCCTTGGCCATGGCGCTGAGGGATTCGAAGAACTGGAGGGGGATTGTGAGGGGGTGGGGGGGAAGAGCACCGGTTGTCACTGTACGCAGATGATTTATTGTTGTACATCGCGGATCCGGCTGGGGGGATGCCAGAGGTGTTGAAGATACTTGGGGAGTTCGGGGACTTTTCGGGCTACAAGCTCAACGTGGGGAAGAGTGAGCTGTTTGTGCTGCACCTGGGGGACCAGGAGAGGGAGGTAGGAGAGCTCCCGTTGAAGAGGTCGGAGAGGAGCTTCAGATATCTTGGGATCCAGATAGCTAGGAGCTGGGGGGCCCTGCACAGGCTAAACTTTTCGAGGCTGGTGGAACAGATGGAGGAGGCGTTCAGGAGGTGGGACGCGCTGCCACTCTCTTTGGCGGGTAGGGTCCAGTCAGTTAAGATGACGGTGCTCCCGAAGTTTTTGTTTCTCTTCCAGTGCCTCCCCATATTGATTCCGAAGGCTTTTTTAAAGAGGGTTAATAAGAGTATTCTGGGGTTCGTGTGGGCGCGGAAGACCCCGAGAGTGAGGAGGGTATTCCTGGAGCGAGGCAGGGAGGTAGGCGGTTTGGCGTTGTCCAACTTGTGTGGGTATTACTGGGCTGCGAACATGGCAATGATTCGCAGGTGGGTGATGGAGGGGGAGGGTACCGCATGGAAGAGGTTGGAGGTGGCGTCCTGTGTGGGTACGAGTTTGGAGGCACTGGTGATGGCCCCGCTCCCACTCCCCCCGGCAAGGTATTCTACGAGTCCGTTAGTGGTGGCGCCCCTCAAAATGTGGGGGCAGTGGAGGCGGCATAGGGGGGAAGTGAAGGCCTCAGTGTGGGCCCCAATACTGGGCAATCATCGGTTTGCACCAGGGAGAATAGATGGTGGGATTTTGAGTTGGCATAGGGCAGGCATCAGGCGGATGGGGGACCTTTTCCTCGATGGGAAGTTTGCGACTTTAGAGGAGTTGGAGGGAAGGTGGGGCCTCCCCCCTGGGAATGCTGTCAGGTATGTGCAGATTAGGGCGTTTGTTAAGTGGCAGGTGGCGGAGTTCCCGCTGCTGCCGCCAAGGGGGGTGCAGGATAGGGTTCTCTCGGGAACGTGGGTCGGTGATCGGAGGATCTCGGCAATTTATCGGGTGATGCAGGAGGGGGAGGAGGCCTTGGTGGAAGAGCTGAACGCGAAGTGGGAGGAGGAGCTAGGGGAAGAGATCGACTGGAGAAGGTTAAGTTTGCCCTGAGGGGGTCGGTACAAGGGTTCTTTCGGCGGTGGCAGCCCTTTGTCGATTTTCTGGCGAAGGGTTAGAGGGTGGTCATTCTCAGCAGCAACCCGGGGGGTGGGGGGGGGGGGGGGGGGGGGGAGGGAGAGTAAGGGGGGGTGGGTTCGGAGTTTGTTAAGGGGGTTTGTTTTTGCGACGGTGTGTTTGCTATTTTCTTCTTTTTTGTATTGTTATTAAGTTATTAATTTATTGCTTTGTACTGGGGGGGATTTCTCTTTCTGTTTAGTTCTACACCTTGTTTACTTTATTGTTGGGAGAAAATTTGTCGTTGAAAAATTTGAATAAAAATTATTATTTTTTAAAGTGAGCAGAGGACAACAAAAAAGCAATAAGGGGAGAAAAGATGAAATATGAGTGCAAGGTAGCTAGTAATATAAAAGAAAATAGGAAGAGTTTCTTTGATAGAATTTACAGTGCAGAAGGAGGCCATTCGGCCCATCGAGTCTGCACCAGCTCTTGGAAAGAGCACCCTACCCAAGGTCAACACCTCCACCTTATCCCCATAACCCAGTAACCCCACCCAACACTAAGGGCAATTTTGGACACTAAGGGCAATTTATCATGGCCAATCCACCTAACCTGCACATCTTTGGACTGTGGGAGGAAACCGGAGCACCCGGAGGAAACCCACGCACACACAGGGAGGATGTGCAGACTCCGCACAGACAGTGACCCAAGCCGGAATCGAACCTGGGACCCTGGAGCTGTGAAGCAATTGTGCTATCCACAATGCTACCGTGCTGCCCTTAATATATAAAAGGCAAGAGAGAGGCAAAAATAGACATTGGACCACTGGAAAACATGGCTGGAGAAGTAGTAATAGGAAACAAAGAAATGGCAGACGAACTGAATAGTTACTTTGCATCAATCTTCACGGTGGAAGACACCAGTGGGGTGCCACAGCTCCAGGAGATTCAGGGGGCAGAGGTGAGTGCAGTGGCCATTACTAAGGAGAAGGTTCGTGGAAACTGAAAGGTCCGATGGTGGGTAAGTCACCTGGACCGGATGGTTTACACCCCAGGATCCTAAAAGAGATAGCTGAGGAAATTGAGGAGGCATTGGTGGTGATCCTTCAGGAAATACTGGAGGCAGGAAGGGTCCCAGAGGACTGGAAAGTGGCTAGTGCAACACTGCTGTTTAAGAAGGGAGGAGGCAGAAGACGGGAAATTATAGGCCGGTTAGCCTGACTTCGGTCATTGGTAAGATTTTAGAGTCTGTTATTAAAGATGAGATCGCAAAGTACTTGGAAATGCATGGTAAAATAGGACTGAGTCAGCACACTTTGTCAAAGGGAGGTTGTGTCTGACAAATCTGTTATAGTTCTTTGAGGAGGTAACAAGGAAGTTAGACAAGGAGAACCAGTGGACGTGATTTATTTAGATTTCCAGAAGGGGTTTGACATTTGCCGCATAGGATACCGTTAAATAAGTTAAGAGCCCATGGTGTTAAGGGTAAGATCCTGGGATGGATAGAGGATTGGCTGACTGGCAGAAGGCAGAGGGTGGGGATAAAATGGTCTATTTCCGGATGGCAGGTGGTGACTAAGTTTGCAGTTCATACAAAGATGTGGCGCTGGATTCTCCGACCCCCCACCGGGTCGGAGAATCGGCGGGGGCCGGCGTGAATCCCGCTGCCGCCGGCCGCCGAATTCTCCGGCACCGGATATTCGCCGTGGGCGGGAATCGCGCCGTGCCTGTCGGCGGCCCCCCCCCGGCGATTCTCCGGCCCGCGATGGCCCGTAGTCCTGCTGCTGTAATGCCTGTCCCTCCAACGTGAATCAAACCACCTCCCTTACTGATGGGACTGACGGCGCGGGCGGGCTCCGGGGCCCTGGGGGGGGTGGGGGCACGGGGTGATCTGGCCCCGGGGGGTGCCCCCACGGTGGTTTGACCCACGATCGGAGCCCACCGATCCGCGGGTGGGCCTGTGTCGTGGGGGCGCTCTTTTCCTTCTGCGTCTGGCATCAACCTCCGCGATGGCCAACGCGGAGGTGACCCCCCCCTTGCGCAAGCGTGGGGATGATGCCAGTAGCTGCTGACGCTCCCACGCATGTGCGGACTTCCGCCGGCCGCCGGAGTCCCTTCGGTCCCGGCTGGCGTGGCGCCAAAGGCCTTTCCCGCCGGCTGGCGCGCGCCAACCACTCTGGCGTGGGCCTAGCTCCTAAAGGTGAGGGCTTGGCCCCTTTGGGGTGGCCTGACGCCGGAGTGGTTCACGCCACTCCATCCCGCCGGGACCTCCTGCCCTGCCGGGTAGGGGAGAATCCAGCCCCTGTAGAGGGACAGGTAGTATTGAGGAAGCAAGGGGGCTGCAGAAGGATTTGGACAAGCTAGGAGAGTGGGCAATGAAGTGGCAAATTAAATATAATGTGGAAAAATTTGAGGTTATGCACTTTGGTTGGAGGAATTTAGGCACAGACTATTTTCTAAATGGGGAAATACTTAGGAAATCAGAAGCACAAAGGGACTTGGGAGTCCTTGATCACGATTCTCTTAAGGTTAACGTGTAGGTTCAGTCGGCAGTTAAGAAGGCAAATGTTAGCATTCATGTCAAGAAGGCTAGAAGACAAGACCAGGAATGTACTTCTGAGGCTGTATAATGCTCTGGTCAGACCCTTTTTGGAGCATCGCGAGCAGTTTTGGGCCCCGTATCTAAGGAAGGGTGTTCTGGCCTTGGAAAGGGTCCAGAGGAGGTTCACAAGAATGATCCCTGGAATGAAGAGCTTGTCATATGAGGAACGGTTGAGGACTCTGGGTCTGTACTCGTTGGAGTTTAGAAGGTTGAAGGCGGGGGGGATCTTATTGAAACTTACAGGATACTGCGAGACCTGGATAGAGTAGACATGGAAAGGATGTTTTCACTTGTAGGAAAAACTGGAAGCAGAGGACACAATCTCAGACTAAAGGGACGATCCTTTAAAACAGAGATGAGGAGGAATTTCTTCAGCCAGAGGGTGGCGAATCTGTGGAACGCTTTGCCACAGAAGGCTGTGGAGGCCAAATCACGGAGTGTCTTTAAGACAGAGATAGATAGGTTCTTGATTAATAAGGGGATCAGGGGTTATGGGGAGAAGGCAGGAGAATAGGGATGAGAAAATATCAGCCATGATTGAACAGCGGAGCAGACTTGATGGGCTGAGTGGCCTAATTCTGCTTCTATGTCTTATGGTCTTATGGGTTAGTGCAATACTGTCTTAACATTAACACTCATGTACAAGTCTCAGGTGTGGGGAATGAACCCCCATCAATGGACAGAGAAGCCAGAACACTGGATGCCGCATGTGCCATGTTTTTTATGTTTGTGGTTGGTATTGATAAGCCTCCTTTATGGCAAACCTCTCAATCTAAAAGCCTGTCACCTTGGGGAGGTGTTCTGTAGATACAGTTCTATACTTGCAGATATGGAATGATCATCCTGGGTTCCTGAGCCACTTGACTATGGCTGGTTGAACCAGCCAAAATGGGGGTGAACCCAGAGTCCCTCAGACCACTATCTGCCACAGGGTGGCTCCTGGCTTCTCAGGGAGAAGCTTTCAGACAAGTAGCCCTCAGTATGACCAAAGGAAATATTGGACACATTTAGAAAAGGCGAGCTGGCAGTGAGTTTAATGAAATAATTCAATCTGGGGATTCTGCCTGATGTTAATGCTTAACATAATTACTGCCTTGTAACTCACTGCTGCCCATCTGCTACCTGCTATTGTTTCATAGAATTTGATTCCACACATCACTGCTAATTAAGGTCGCTGTGATTGGACCAGATGTGGAATAAATCCTGCATAACACGGGAGACTAGTAAACTTCCAGAGCACAGTGAGTATTTAAAATTGCTGTTATCCGTGAACAGTGAATTGATTAAAATAGTAGTCCTGACTTTAAGTCAAAAAGATGGAATGGGTGTTGAACAAGTGGTAAACCCCCACGGTGTGACCCCCGAGGTTCTCAGAGTTCTCCTAGAGGTCATGATGTTGGTGGTCAGGACAAGGAGGACAATTTTACTCCACAGATTTGCAGAGGATTACCCACAGTCACTATAGCAAGCTTGTTCTGAGGCGGCTGGGATGGTCAATACTGGGAGCATCGTCAATGAGTTCCTGCCTACCATGTAGGAAGACCTTTAATCATCTCACATGAGCAACAGGGGTGAGTACATCTCTTCACATTTTTCAACAACAACTTGCATTTATATAGCACCTTTAATGGAACAAAACATCCCATGACCCTTCACAGGAGCATTAAAAAGCAGAAAATTGACATCATCGAATTTGCAGTGCAGAAGGAGGCCATTCGGCCCATCGAGTCTGCACCAGCTCTTGGAAAGAGCACCCTACCCAAGGTCAACACCTCCACCTTATCCCCATACCCCAGTAACCCCACCCAACACTAAGGGCAATTTTGGACACTAAGGGCAATTTATCATGGCCAATCCACCTAACCTGCATATCTTTGGACTGTGGGAGGAAACCGGAGCACCCGGAGGAAACCCACGCACACACAGGGAGGATGTGCAGACTCCACACAGACTGTGACCCAAGCTGGAATCGAACCTGGGACCCTGGAGCTGTGAAGCAATTGTGCTATCCACAAGGCTATCGTGCTGCCCTGTACATTCTGTCACTTGAGATATTAGTGTAAATGACCAAATCCTTGGTTGGAGAGGTAGGTTCTGGGGAGTATGATAAAGAAGGAGAGGGATTTAGTCAGGTTTAGGGCGAACTCAAGGCCCAGGCACGGAAGGTCGGGATAGCAGTGTTGGAGCCATGGAAATTGGAGATGCACAAGAGACCAGAGGAGGCAAACATCTTTGAAGGGTGGAGGTCTGGGGGTGAATGCAGAAATTGGTAGGATGTGGAGGATTTGAAAACAGGGATGAGAATTTTCAAACTGAGTTATTGCTCAACTGGGATCCAATATAGGTTAGTGAGCACAGAGTGAAAGGAAAACACGATTTGGTGAGAGTTAGGGCATGAACAGCAGAATTTTGCATGAGCTCAGGTTTACAACTTCAATAACAGCTGACAACACCCCTTTCACCCCCTCCTTCACCATTCTCAACAATTCACAGGAACATAGGAACAGGAGGCGACTATTCAGCCCCTTGAGCCTGTTCAACCATTCAATTAGTTCTGAATTTCAACTCCATTTACCGCTGTGGTTACAGAGCTCTAAGTACTCTTCTCGAACAAAATCTATCATCCTCACTTTGGACATTTTCGTTGACTACCCAGCCGTAACAGCTTTTCTGGCTAGAGATTTAAAAACTTGCTGCGTAAAAAAAAAAATCTCCTCGTCTCCCCTTATTTTGTTAATTACCTAAAATTTGCGTCCTCCGATTACCGACATTCCTAACCATGGAAACAGTTTGTCCCTATCTAATCTACCAAAATCCCTCCTTGTTTTAAACACATCAATTAACTCTCCTCTTCTTCATCTCTTCTCTAAGGAGAACAATTCAAGCTTCTCCAGTCTCCACGTAAATGAAGTTCCAAGTACCATTTTATTCAATTTCCTCTTCAGCCTCTCTAAAGCCTTGTCATCCTCCCTGAAATGCAATGCCCAGAATCGGACACAATACTCCAGTTCAGGCCTAACCAGTGATCTATGAAGTGGTGATTTATAAAATTCATAATTTATATGACTTAGAGATATAACCTTAAGTTTTAGGAATTGAATTTAAATGTAGATAAATGGAAACACCTGATTAATAAACTGGTGGACAACCCTGAACTAACTGCAGTTCCAACAAATCTGGAGTAATTACAATTCCAACATACATTTATTTAACAAGGCCAGAGTTATACGTGAATAGGCTTAAACAATAGATGATCCATCTCATGGTTTTGTAGGGACAGGAGGACAGTTATTTCAATAAGGAATTAAAATAATTCATGTAGTTCTGAAATTATTAAAAAGCATATGGAATACTTTCCTTTATTGGCCTAGGTATAAAATATAAGAGCAGGAAGGTTAAGCTGGAACTTTATAAAACACTAGTTAGGCTATAACTAGAGTACGGTATGCAGTTCTGGTTACCTCATTACAGAAAGGATATAATTGTATTAGAGAGGTTACAGAGGAGGTTTACAAAGATGTTGCCAAGGCTGGAAAATTTAAGCTCTGAGGAAAGATTAGATAGGCTGGGTTTGTTATCCTTGGAACAGAGGAGGATGAGGGGAGATTTGATTGGGGTGTACTAGGTTGTGAATGAACTAAGTGGAGTGGATGGGACAGACCTATTTCCCTCAGCAGAGTGGTCAGTGATGAGAGAGCATAGATTTAGTGATTGGTAGAAGAATTAGACGGGAGTTGCCAAACACCATCCGCAAAAAAGCATTTTAAAATCTTCTCTCATAATTGTGCTTTCTTTTAGCGATTTGCACCCCGCTGCTCACCACTGAAGAATATGAAGCCACGGGTGGCACTGTTTGGTGTCTCCATTTCCCACACAGGGGTTGATCTCTTGAGGTCTGTGCCTGGATGATGGTTTGCAGGTTGGAGTGCAATCCCAGTAGTGGATCATTCGGCTCCTGGAACTGCCTCTCCAATCGGCAATAGATGAGGCTGTACGTTTCGAGATCAGGGTCACCACAGCACTCATGCCCCATGACAGAAACCATGGCATGCAGACCCTTAAGGATCTCTGCCAGGTCTCTCCGGGCATCCTGCTGATCATCCAGAATGTGCCGCCGTATGGACGACTCCAGAGGCTCATTGTCTCCCTTGTCCCCAGCAGTCCTTTGATCACTGGTGCGCCATACACTCCCTATCACTGCCAGCTGCCCCTGCAAGTGTGGTGTTCTCACCACTGTGCCCTAGCAGCTCTCCTGGCACGGTGCCAGCCACCAGCGTGAATATATCTGTGCTGGTTCTGACGAACGGTTCAACTGGGGGTTGGAAACAAGGGGTATGATTCATTGGTCATATCGTACAGGTTGACATCTCAGTAGTTGATGTCCATCACGATTGGCTTTTGTCTTATTGAGGTTTCTCAGTGCCCAAGTACAAATTATGTTATTCTGGTGGAGCAGAGCCTCTGTCATCACCTTCACCCTGAATGTGTCACGCTTCAGCCCAATGGACTCTTACGTTCTCAGAGATACCAGCCTCTCCGTGGCCTGATGACCTTCCTCCTCGCACGCCCCCCCCCCCCCCCCCCAGCCCCAGAGGTTCCAGCTCACTGCTGGTGAGGATTGGCAGGTTTGGCACCCCACCAGCAGTGACAGATCGCTCCCGATTGTTGTGGCTTCATTTCTCCTGAAAGTCAGTGTAGAGCTCCAGTGAATGCTGAAACCTTCACCTCGAATATCATACAATGCAGCCCCTCCCCGAGAAGTTTGAGGACATTATCAACCACTGGACACCTGAACCTTTGATGGACCACAAACTGTTGATTCATCTTTCCAGCCTTATGTGATCCGAGGCTACATGAGACCGCACACTTGATCGCAACCATGGGTGGCCACCCTCCTCAGTGACCCATTCAGCACAATGCCCACTCAGTACTCACCTGTGCCGAGTGCAGAAGATCATTGAATCTTTTCTGGCACTCGTTCCAGATTCTCTGTACAAGGTCATGCCCACTGACCTCTGCTGCCACCTCGGTCCAAGTCTTCTTGGTGAGGAGGGTTGGCCTCCTCCTCCCATCCCTCAGTATCAGCACGCCCCTCCCTTACATGACTGCTCCCTCCCCCCAGGGCACGGAAACAGTCATCTGGGAACTGGGGCTCTTGCTGGCCACCAGAACTCCCCTCACATTTGCTGTGGCCTCCTCTGTCATGGATTCTTCTGACGTTTTGAAGTTTGCGGCAGACCACCATCGGACATGATGGTCACCATGCACCCACCCACTCCGGACCTGCTCCACCAATTCGGACACAATTCATGCTGCCTGAAGCATAATATCGCGAGTTTCAATGGAATGTGGGTGGGAATAGGATTTACGACCGCTTCCGGTTCCGCCCACCGAGCTCGCCTGCCAAGGGTGAAATTCTTTTTTTGAAAAATAAATTTAAAGTGTACAATTTTTTTTCACCAATTAAGGGGCAATTTAGCATGGACAATCCACCTACCCTGCACATCTTTGGGTTGTGAGGGTGAGACCCAGGGGAGAACATGCAAACTGCACACGGACTGTGGCCCAGGGCCGGGATCGAACCAGGGGCCTCGCCGGCGTGAGACAGCAGGGCTAACCACTGCGCCACCGTGCCATCCGGGGGTGAAATTCTACCCTAAGTGTGTTGGGGGCAATTTCAAAGTTTGCAGCTACCTTGAAACCGTTGTAAACTGTGAGTAAGACAGTGTAGAACTTCAAAAGGACATGGACAAGTTGGTGGAATGACAGATAGGTGGCAGGTAACGTTCAATGCGGAGAAGTGTGAGCTGATGCATTGTGGTAGGTAGAACATGGAGAGATAGCATAAGAGGTTACAGGAGCAGAGGGACCTGGTGTACATGTGCATAGATCATTGCAGGTGGCAGAACAGGTGGAGAGAGCAGTTAATAAAGGATGCAGTATTCTGAGCGTTATAAATAGAGGCATAGAATACAAGAACCAGGAGGATATGCTGAAATTATACTCGTTAGACCTCAGCTGGATTATTGTGTACAGTTCTGGATGCCACACTATAGGAAGGATGTGAACACATTGGAGAGGGTGCAGAAGAGGTTTACAAGAATGGTTCCAGGGATGAGAAAATTCAGTTATGAGGATAGGTTAGAAAAGTTCAGACCATTCTCCTCGGAGTGGAGAAGGCTGAGAGGAGATTTGACAGAGATGTTCAAAATCATTGGAGGGCTGGACAATGTAGATCGGCAGAAATTGTTACTGCTCATATAAGGATCAAGAATGAGCGAGCATAGGTTAAAGTGATTTGCAAAAGAAGCAAATGTGATGTGAGGAAAATCTTTTTCACGCAAAGGGTGGTTGGCGTCTGGAATGCACTGCCTGGAAGTGTGGTGGAGGCAGATTCCATTGAGGTATTCAAGAGGGTATCAGATGGTTATTTGAATAGAAACAATGTACACGGATATGGGGAAAAGGCAGGGGGGTGGCACCAAGTCATAATGTGCATTTGGAGAGCCGGTGCAGATACGATGGGCTGAATGACCTTATTCTGCACCAGAACAATTCTGTTAATACACTATAATATACAATTGTCTTACCTCTCCATTAGATGGTCTGTATTTTCTGTTCAGATGTACAGAATTTCTGTTTATTTTTACTTAAAACTACTTCAACAAAGCCCCACACGTGTGTACCATTCTTTCCATTCTCACAGATCTCCCTCTGTCCAGGGTATAAATACCTGTGATAGCTGGCCCAGACTCTAGAAATGTTGACTGGTTCTCCTCTGTAATGCATTGCATTCTTCCCTTCAAAATATTAATTAGAGGTTATAGAATCCAGGACCAAAGGGAATGAGCATAAAGTTCACAACTTGCCAGAAGAAGTTGGCAGTAGATTTGCATTTGGGGTGCCATTCTCTCTCACCCCCTGATAGGCTGCCCCTCGCACCAGCATAACCTCTGGTTTCTAAACACCCTCCATCCCCCTCTGCTGGTTGCTGTAGCAACAGTCCAGACAAGCAGGTGATGCATTGACAGCAAACAGATGGTTTCCCTGTGGAGGTAAGCACGGGGTGAACAATGAAACCATATTGATCATATTGCTCTCCTTTCTTAGCTCCTCAATTCTCCAGGATTCTTTCTTCCAGCAGCGCTCGTTTCTCCACGGTGTCCTAAACCATTTCCCTGTGGCTAGGCAGACAGTGTGTTATTCATACTGAGCAGGGGGGTTGGAGGAGGGAATGCGAGGTGAAGCTGGCATCTTTTAGCTTTATCCCATTCAGAACGAAAGTAGCAAATTGCAGGGACTGCCATAAAAGCAAGTGGGACAATTCGCTGATTTACACTAACTTCATAGCTGTCAACTAGATTCATTGCCAATCGTGGGCCAGCAGGGGCAGGGGTGGGGGGGGGGGGGGGGGGGGGGGGGGTTGGGGATGGAATGGTGCACATTTCGTTATGGTTTCTATGTGTACAACCTGCAGGTGCCTTGGAAAACCCGGCTACAGTAAATCAGTGGTTTCCTTTAGGAGCTGCAGCAAAACATTCCCCCCCAACCCCTTGCGATAATGCAAGGCTATGGCCTCTTTTAACTCGTGAATAATCCAGAGACAATACCCTGCTACAAAGCTGTCTAAACTAATGTCATAGCCCTGCAGTTCAGGGGGCTCACAGGCAACTTTCTTGTTTCATCGCTCTTTATGGAAATCAGTTAATAGATGTAGGAAGCTGCGACCAGGTTTCTGAACAAGTAGCCAGAAACTGTGCGGAACAATAAACCCGTCCAATTCATTCAGACTTTGTGCTCACAGACACCTGTGCATCACAATAGTGGGAATGCTGGTTATTGTCGATAAGTTCTACTTTGTATGTTCACGCTTTTTTTCTGATGGGCCTGCCTTCTCTTCAGTCTATTGTTGGCCAGCAATATAATAAAGATGCAAGTACGGTTGAATGGCACCCAGAATGACTCTTTCAGTCTCTCCTGTTCCAGCAAGGCTGCACTTTTGAAGGATAGGTAAAAGTAGAGCCAACTCATAACTCACTCATCTTCTGCCATGAATACCCAGTGGTGACTAATGGAGAAATGTGCGGTCCAGATTGTGCTGAATGTTTGACTAGCCAAGTGACAGATTAATAGGAAGTGCAAATAGCAACAGTCTCAGTGGTAGCTCAGTGTTGAACGGGTTTTCTTGACTGCTGCCAGACATTGCCGTATTTGCTCAGAGGAAGCAGCAGCATTGCCCAGTGGGGGTAGGGCAGCTCAGGTCAATGCCCTTTTGTTTACCATCTCCATAGAAAGCAATTGTTTCCTCAGAAGGGGCTGGCTTTACAGCTTCCCTACTCGAAGACAGGGTCCGACGCTTGGCGATCCTTCTGTCTAGCAACATCTTGGCATGTCCTAATGTGTAACAAGTACAGTTTGAAAATTAATAAACAAACAGAAACAATACTCCCCCAGTTTAAAACAAAAACTGATAAGAAGAGAAAAGAAATCGTCATTGGCAACTGCCGCAATATTTCATCATTGGCCCTGATTACTGTCACCATGCACTGTTACCATTTTACCAAATCCATGGAAAGTTTCAACTTTGCACTGGAAAAGACAAATTGGAAAGGAGATTTACTAAAGTTGTACCAGTGCAGAGGGACTTCATTCCCACTTCTTCAGCCTCTCCACCTTAAATGTTCTGCTTATAGCAGAAAAGGGTTAATAGGGAGATATAATAGAGGTGTTCAAAATCATGAAGGGTTTTAATCGGGTAGAGAAGGAAAAACTGTTGCTTCTGACAGTGGTGCCCAGAATATGCAGATTTAAGATAATTGGTATAAGAACCAGAGAGTTGATGTGGAATATTTTTTCTCTGAAATTAATTTTGTGACCCAGAATGTGCTGCCTGTGGGCGGTTGGAAGCAGATTCTTTCAAAAGGGAATCAGATAAATACTTGAAAAGGAATCATAAACAAATTGCTGAACTATAGGGCGAGAGCAGGGGGATTAATTGGATAGCTTTTTCAGAGAGCTGATACACACTTGTAGGGTCCCCACCTCCTGTGATGTATCATTCCATGATTCTAAATGAAGCATTCTGAACCACATTCTTCAAGTCCCTTTTTATGGAAGAAAATTAGGGCACGCTTTAACAAAAGAACGGAGTCCCGTTTTAGGGTTTAGTGCAGTTGTTCCTGGCGCTTACAACCCACTATAGAATGGAACTCTGTTATTATTTTCGGGCCTCAGTGAGGAACACCCCACCGAGCCGTACTCAATTTCATTTCTTGCGACGAGCTCCGCTTGCCAGTGCAGGAAGCGATCGAAATGGTGCCCTGATCTCTTAGCTCCCCATGTGACCCGGGGCAGCACGGTAGCATGGTGGTTAGCACAATTGCTTGACAGCTCCAGGGTCCCAGGTTCGATTCCCGGCTTGGGTCACTGTCTGTGCGGAGTCTGCACATCCTCCCCGTGTGTGCGTGGGTTTCCTCCGGGTGCTCCGGTTTCTTCCCACAGTCCAAAGATGTGCAGGTTAGGTGGATTGGACATGCTAAATTGCCCTTAGTATCCAAAATTGCCCTTAGTGTTGGGTGGGGTTACTGGGTTATGGGGATAGGGTGGGGGTGTGGACTTGGGTAGGGCGCTCTTTCCAAGAGCTAGTGCAGACTCGATGGGTTGAATGGCCTGCTTCTGCACTGTAAATTCTAATCTATTCTATGACCCACCACCTCCCCAACTCAACCTGTTGGAGGGTACTCAAACCCTCCCCTCCTCAACCCACCGCATACGGGCAGGGTGACCCCAGCCATGATCCACAGCATGGGCAAAATACCACCTGGGTGTGTTGGCCCTGGCAGCCTGGCATTGGAGGGTACTCATACCCTCCCCTCCTCACCCCACCTCATACGGGCAGTGACCCCAGCCATGATCCACAGCATGGGCAAAATACCACCTGGGTGTGTTGGCCCTGGCAGCCTGGCAGTGCCCCAGCCAGGCTGGCAGTGCCACCTGGGTACCCTGGCAATGCCAGGATGGCACCCAGTTAGCACTGCTACGGTGTCCAGGTGGCACTGTCAGTATGCCAGGCTGGCAGTGCCATTGTGCCTGTGTGGCATCAGCAGTGCCAAGGTAACCCGCCCAGATCCCAACCACCCGGGGGCCTATGATTAGCTGGGAGACCCCCCCCCCCCCCCCCCCCCCCCCAAGTGCCATTTCACCTGGCCCCCATTTGTGGAGATCCGGTGCTAAACGGCGCCTGGCTGGGGTCTCCTCACCGAGGCCAGTAGCTCCTTGGGGTTCGTTAGATTCGGCGCAGGCATGGTTAAGTGAGCTGTTAAGATCACTTAACTAAGCGAGTTTGGATCCCACCCATTATGGTCAGTTAGATCTGGTGGGGCATAACAACCATTGGGAAGCCTGGAGGAGGCATCACGCGGGATTTACTGGTCGTGTCCCGTCCCGATTCTGCTGAGACGTGACTGGTAAATCACACCCTTAATGTCAGAAAGCATTATTTATTCTCATACCACAAAGTATGATTATTAAAATGTAATCTTGTATAGTTTAAAAAACATATTCATTTCAATTTTGGGATGTGGGTGTCACTGGCTAGGCCAGCATTTATTATCTATCCCTAGTTGCCCTGCAACTAGTGAACTGCAGCAGTTTGTGTCGTGAAGGTGTCCTACAGGTGTTGAACTGTATTTATGTTGTATTGCATCAATAACAACTTGCATTCATATAGCACCATTAACATTTGTAAACTGCAGGGAATTGTGCAGATTGGAATAATAGTTGAAAGTTTCTGAGATACAACCAGCATAAGGAGATAACCAATGTGAAAAAAAAGTGTTTTTGTTCAATCTAAATTTAAAATAATTGGAGTTCTGTTCCATTTTTCAAGACTTTCCTTTTGCTGCATGATATAGAGAAGACACTCACAGATAGTGAGGAATGGAAAACATTCCAAAAATTTAAATCCGGCTCTCAGTGGTGACCAGGAACACAACCTTACTGATTGTGGCATTGGGACTTGAGGTAGGGTGGTGGAGATGAATTCCCATTGAGCGTTAGGCTCTAACTGAGTCCAGGGTCGATGTATTTAAGGGTGGATGTATTTAAGATTGGATGTATTTAAGAGTGGATGTATTTAAGGGTGGATGTATTTAAAGGTGGATGTATTTAAGCTCACGGTGTGGAGTTGACAGTAGGTAGAGTGAAGTCAACAGCAGACAACAAACCTAATGTTTGCCACTCTAGGACAACCTTTTGGAGATGGAGCTGGAGCGGTCTCAGAGATAGACGTTTATTGTATTGCTGCCAGGTAAGTTGTGGGGAGATGGTGGTGTAGTGGGTATATCACTGGGCTGGTAATACACGGGTCCAGACTAACGACCTGGGAACATGGATTCAACTCCCACCATGGCAGCTTGTGGAATTTAAATTCAACTGATAAATCTCAAATATGAAGCTAGTCTCAGTAATGGTGACCATGACATTGGTTGCTGTAAAATCCCATTTGGTTCACTCATGCCCTTTAGGGAAGGAAATCTGCCGTCCTCATCTGGTTTGGCCGACATATGACTCCAGCGACGTGGTTGACTCGTAACAGCTTTCAAGGGAAATTGGGGCTGAGCAAAAAATGCTAATCTTGCCAGCCACACTCACACATCCCATGAAAGTATGAACTTAATTACTAGAACCTGTCAGAGGCGCCATCCTAAGATCTCAAATGGGGAAATGTAAAAGATCTCATGGACAGTATTTCAAAGAAGACAGGGCAGTTCATAGAATCTGTACAGTGCAGAAGGAGGCCATTTGGCCCATCGAGTCTGCAAGATCCTCCAAAGTGTGCTCTACCTAGACCCATTCCCCCACTGTATTCCCATAACCCCAGCTAACCTTCACACTTTTGGACACAAGGGGCAATTTAGCATGGCCAATCCACAAAGATGTGCACATCTTTGGACTGTGGGAGGAAACCGGAGCACCTGCAGGAATCACACAGACACGGGAGAAAGCGCAAACTCGCAAGACAGTCACCCAAGGCCGGAATTGAATACGGGACCCTGGCGCTGTGAGGCAGCAGTGCTAACCACTGTGTCACCACATGTTTTCCCCCATGCCCAGGCCAATATTTACCATCAACCAAAGTCACTAAAAATAGATTGTCTGGTCATTACTTTTTCTTTATTCTTTCATGGGATGTGGGCATTGCTAGCAAGGCAGCATTTGTTGAACATTCTTAATTGCCCTTGAACTGAGCATTTCAAAAGACAGTTAAGAGTCAACAATATTGCTGTGAGTCTGTAGTCAGATATAGACCAGAGCAGGTAAGGTTGCCAGATTTCCTTCCCTAGGGGACGTTGTTGAACCAGATGGGTTTTTACAACAGTTGATGTCATGGTTGTCATGATTGAGACTAACTTTCAATTTCAAATTTATTAACTGAATTTAACTTCCACCAGTTACTGTGGTGGGATTTGAACCCATATACCCAATGCATTAGTCTGGGCCTCTGGATTATTAGTACAGTAACATCATCACAATACCATCATTTCCCTAGGGCATTTATGCTTGCATTGAGTACAAACACCAGCATGCATCTGTTGGGCTGAATTGCCATTTTCTGAGTTGTAAATTGCTACTTGTTAGACCATGCAGTGCAAAAATTGGTTGCCGCAGTGACTACACTTGAAAAAGTACTTCATGTGCTAAAGCACTCTAGGGCATGCTAAGGTTGTGAGAGGTGCTTTAACTCAAATGAATCTTCAAAGTTTATTCTAACAAGCTTTGTTTTGCTTGCCTCTCACATCTTATTTCTACTTTTCCTGCTTTCCTCTTTTATTCCTACATTCACCATTCCAACTTTTTGTTGCGTCTCTGCTTGGACCAGCACACATTCTTCGCTGCAAACAGTGGTGAGCTTGTGCTCAAGCCTGGGCCCCACCGCTGCTCACAGACTCAGAGTTATCCTGAGCTACACAATCAGAGGCAGTGCTGGCAATAAGAGGCATCAAACAAACAGCAATAATCGTAGCTACAACATTCAGGGCTTTCGACTACGAGCTGCCAATGAATAGACATACACGATATGGCAGTGTTGTTGCCAACGGTTACTACAAGTTTCGTTCTTCAAAAAAATAGAGCTTGTTAATACTTTACTATTGCGAAGTTTTTGAGATAATGAGCAAGGCAGAACTTGAAATGTTCACCACCGAGGCACGGGTGAAAGAGGCAACAAAAACACTTATCTTAATGATTAGATTGGAACAGCTGATAGGCTGTACTGTTTCCATAGCATCTCCCCCTTAGATTCCCCCTTTAATGTAATTAGGCTGTAAGATTTATGAATACAGCAGTTGATCCATGTTCATTTTCAATTGCTGAAGTAAAAGGCCTTAGTCCAGATGTCTCTATTTGCAGCATTCAAATGGCAAAAGCAGGGTCTGGGGGAGGGACACGCAATGGTCACACTTGTTAATTCTTTACTAGGGGCACTCTGCAGAGGTCTTGGCTTTGACCTCAGATGCAAAGGACAGAGTCCAATGGAGCAAGTGTCTCAATGATTGCATGGTTGACCTGTGACCTGCTTGGGTCCCATGTTCTGCTTTGTAGGTACTTACGTTGAAATAGAGGTCAGTCCTTATTTTATTTTTTTTCAAATTTCATGTTACAGTGCCGGGCATTGATGGAATAGAGGCGACTGTGATGAGATGTGAAAGACAAACATGCATATTGATCAAGATCAGCTGCCATGGCATCCATAGAACCCAGTGATGTTATGGGGGTGTGGGGAAATGTTTATTTGTTGTGCGTATCCTTGACTTGCTATGTTACTGTGACTGATCTCAGCCAGTTCCCCGGCACACAGTTTTGCTTCCTGTTTCTATCTGAGATCTTGTATTTATGTAGTTTTCTTTACCACATTCACACAGAGATGTATAGGTAGGTGTATAGGAGATGTATGGGGAGTGATACAGAGATATGTATGGGAAGTGGTACGGAGGTATGTATGGGGAGATGTATTGGAAGCATATGGGGAAATATTGCATGGAGAAAGAGGAGCTTGAATTTATAGTGCCTTTTGTAACTCAGAATGTCCCAAAGTGTGTTAGATGCAATGAAATACAGATCTATGCAGAAAGCCTAAGTTGGGAATGCTGTACTGTTGGAGGTGCTGTTTTTAGGATCAAACATTTAAACAAGATTCTGGTGTGACTTTCTGCCCATCCCTGCAGCATGTTTTCCAGTTGGAAGCAGCTTGCCATTGGTTGCTGGCAGGACCCTCCGACCTGGCTGGATGTTGGGTGGCTCACCCGTCCCGCTGCCTCTGTCTGTCCCCTTGGGTGGCAAGGCACAGTTTTGAAGAAAAGCCAGGTGGTTCTGATCAATATTTATCCCCCAACCAAAATCAATGAAACCAGATTATCTGATCATTGTCTCATTGCTGTTTGTTGCTGTTTGTCTGAGCTTGTTGTGCACAAGCTGGCTGCTGTGTTGCTATTGGTGGTGAAACACTTTGCAATGTCCTGAGGTTGTGAGAGGTGCTATTTAAATGCACGTTCTCTGTACAAATCTGCAGACTGTGCAATGGGGCATTTGTTGTTGTGGAACACACATTAACTTATTGTATTCTGTGGTGGTTTGGGTTCCAGCTAGGTGACCATGTAGACAATCCACATTCCAGTCCAGTTTAACATTTACAGACTGATTGAAGAACAAAGAGTGCAGCTATTTGCTGTGTTCTGAATGGACGATCACTCTGTCACCCACTTAAATAATATTGTGCTGAGGGTATGGTTGAGTCAGTTCCCAAGCTCACTTTCGCACTCCTGACATATTTCCTGATGTCTGCTCCACAGCCTGCCTCAAGACTGAGATGATACCACTTGCTTTAGGGAACTCATCACTCCCCTTCTGTTGCTGGGCATACAGCGATGGCTCCAACACTGAGAAGAAATGGTTTCATGGATAGATCGGGAGCAGCTCCCAACTGTTTCTCATGTCTGGGCAGGTGAAAAATGAGGCGTGGAATTGGGGGGCCCTGTGCTTAAAGCCACCCCATCCACCCTCACGAGGAAAATGTTTCAAACAACTCAGCCATGACTCAACAAAGGTGTCTGTGTCGAAGGTAAGCTTAAACGTAAGGCTATGTTTTGCCGCTTTCTATGTGTGTGGCAAACTAGGTCCAGAAGGCACTTTTAGGATGGAAGAATGCACATCTGTGCAACTTTGAAATGAACGCAAGGAAGTTATTTATGGTTACGAATGAGATGATGGCTATTGTTCAGGAGATGTTCAGTCAGTAAAACTATTCTTTTTATGGTTTCTCTTTCTTTTAGTCTAACCTCTTTTCAGGGCTGGTTCAAGGATCTGTAACATAACATTTATTCAACCCCCTCTTGTCTGAAGCCAAATGTTCGTACGGTGCTGATTGCTATCAAATTAAAGCTGAAAGGCACAAGAGCCAATGTAGAAAACCATCTCAGCCAGCAGGGATTCCTCCTCCATTTAGTTTAATTTGAGGTCAGAGACTCATTGTTAAGCATCTGACCTCTGATAACCTCAACCTGACCACAATGCTCAGTCCTTCTCTGGAAGAACTTAATTAAAGACAATTGAATTTTCTTGCTTACATTTGTTTTTGAAAAGGCCTTCATTTCACTGCTGGTGTTATTGGGCAGAAGGAAAGGAGAGGTCTTTGTCTTTAACTGAAAAGGTAGAGCAAACTATCAGACTTCAGTTGTACTCTCCCTGGTTCATTGCCCTGCTGCCAGTGATTCTTGGCTTTATTGGCAGAGAATATTCCTGACAGGTTTTCATCAAAAGCTGTTAATCAATGGACCTCACATACTGAAGAAAATGGCCCAGAAAATACTTCATAAATTTCCAGCGCTTCCAATGAAATGTCTCGGATCCTGGGACAAAGCAAGCTGGGGAAAAGTCTGTTCGCTGTGCTGTATATCAAACGGCCTTCCAATTCAAAAGAAACTAAGGCAGTGGTGTGCAGAGGGAAGGACATGCCACACAGTGTCTGCAGATCAGAACCAATCCAGCCAGCAGGCTCTCACATTTCACACTTCCTTTTCAGGTAACAGACTGTTGAAAAAAAAAATGGAATTCGCCAGGATTTTCTGGCTGTGGCTGCAGTGGGCACTGTCGTGGGCTGGGTGGGAAAACTTGGAGTAGTGGCCATGCCCGCCACCGCGAGGCTGGAAAATCCTGCCCAATCTTTTGTGGTTATGTTAAAGGGAAATGGTCACCATATTAACCGTTATGGATCTGGTCCTGGAGGGAAATTCTTTTGGCCCGATTTTTCATCTCAACAACATCATTACAACTTTCATGTAATAAAACATCCCAAGCTGCCTAATAGGAGAAAAATTGTCATGTAAAGTGTGACACCAAGCCACATAAGACGATATAACTAGGGGCTTTTCACAGTAACTTCATACTTGTGACAATAAAATATTATTATTATTATTTGTGTGGATGATCAAAAGAGGTAGGTTTAAGCAATGTCTTGAAGGAGGAAACAGTGATAGCGAGGTGGAGAGTTTGGGGCTCAAGCAGATGAAAGAATGTCCACCATTGGTGGAGCAATTAAAATCGGGGATGATCAAGAGCAGTGATGGGCAACCTAGGCTTAGTGAGTGGGCCGCAAGATTGATATCGGGCTTGATCACTCACCATGACCTTGTGAATAAGAGTGAATACAATTAGTATACGCCGATTTTTCATAAGTTATAGAAAATACTTAATCATTGATACATTAATAGAACTATCAACTGACTTCCGGTGACGGCGGGCGGGAGTCAGCCACACATTGGAGGGCTCCCGTTCGGGAATGGCATTTTCGGGGTTTAACGCCTGGTCCTAGGGGCAACGAAGGCAGCAAAAGCAGGGAGAAGCCACAGTGAAGGGAAATGTCAAAACTAAGTTCGAAAAAACGGCCGTGAAAAAAGCAGCTGAAAGTCCATCGGGGAGTGGAAAGGTCACCGCGGGGACGGCAAGAAAAGTGGAGGCTGGGGCACCAGGGGAGGCCGCATTGCCCTCAACTGAAGAAATGACTATGGTGATGGCCGTGGAACTCGAAAGGCAGTTCAGAAAACACATGGAGGAGATGAGGAAGGAGATGGGGGCGGTATTGAAAGTGCTGGTGGAGGAGGCGATTGCCCCGGTGAGGGCGGCGGTATTGAGCGCTGTGGTGGAGGTGCGGGAGCAAGGTGAGACACTGAAGGAAGTGGGAGAGACATTATTGCAGCACAGCGATCAAATTACCTCGATGGGGAAGGAGATACGGAAGGTGATAGAGATCAACAAGTGTTTACGAGCCAAAATGGACGACTTGGAAAACAGATCCAGGCGATAGAATCTGAGGATTGTGGGTCTGCCGAAGAAGTGGAAGGCCCGAGGCGGACTGAGTATTTTATCACGATGTTGGCGAAGCTATTGGGGAGGGGGATGATCCCTCCCGATATGAGCTGGATCGGGCTCATTGGTCGTGGAGGCCTGTACCAAAGGAGAATGAGCCGCCAAGAGTAGTGACTCAGTGCTTCCGTAGGTACAGTGTGAAAGAGAAGGTCCTGTGCTGGGCAAAGCAGAAGGGGGTGGTGCAGTGGGCTGGAACTGGCGAGGAGGCAGGCTGCCTTCAGCTGGGTGAAGAAGGCACTGTACATCAGTAAGGTACAGTGCAGCATAGTATGCCGAGCTAAGTTGAGAGTGACCTACAAATCCAAGGACTTTTATTTTGGGACGGCGGTAGCAGCGGAGGAGTTTGCGAAGGCAGAAGGACTGTGGCTGAATTGAGAAATGGTCATGTACTGATGTAGCCTCATGTAACTGTATTTTTTCACTGCATTGGTGTATGTGCTAAATGAGCTGACGTTGTATATATTTGGACAAGGGAAGAGATGAGACTTTCACTTGCAATGATGGTTCTTTGGGGGTTGGGTGTGTATGCGGGGTTTGTGTGCTAAAGGGGGTTTCTTGGTTTTCATGGGACCGGGCAAGGGGGAAAGAGACCCTGATGGGGGCCTCCACGCTTGCCGGTTTAAGCCGGCCAGTGAACGGGAGTGAGGTGGGGGAGGGGCTGCGGCCATCGGAGCCTGGCAGAACAGGTTCTGATGAGTCTAGCCAGGGTGGAAAGTTGGGGGGAAGGAACAGAGGTTGAGGGGAGGAGTTTTATAAGAGGAAGTGGAGGGGAGGAGTTGGGGGGGGGGGGGGTTACAATTAATGGGTGTCATTTACGGTGCTCTTTCGGGGATTGGATGGAATTGAATATTGGCGGGGGGGGGGGGGGGGGGTTGGACTCTATAGGTCAATGGTGGCCATAGGCGATTCCTGATTCCTTTTTCTTTTTTTTTCCCTTTGCTTTACCCACCGTGGGAGGGTTTGTTTTATTTGATGCTTATATTGTCAGGTGGGCTGTTGTTTGGGGTGGCGGGAGGATGGGATCGTTGTTGCTGATCAGGGAATTGACTTTGTATTTGTTACCGTTTACTGCTTGTTGGGGGATGTAAACTCTGAAGAAAATGTGAAAATGGAGAATAAAACTATTTAAAAAAAAAATAGAACTGTCAACTTCAAATAGCAAAAATAAAAAAATTCTTTACACCTTGATTGGATGCAGTGGAAGCACATAGGTCCCAGAGACAATGTTGTGTGCAATCAACACTTCACGTGCCCTAGTTTTTAAAAATAAATTTAGAGCGCCCAATTCATTTTTTCCAATTAAGTGGCAATTTAGCGTGGCCAATCCACCTACCCTGCACATCTTTGGGTTGTGGGGGAGAAACCCACACAAACACAGGGAAAATGTATAAACTCCACACGGACAGTAACCCAGAGCCGGGATTGAACCTGGGACCTCGGCACAGTGAGGCAACAGTGCTAACCACTGCACCACCGTGCTGCCCTTCGTTCCCTTGTTTTATGTGCAGATCACTTTAGTCATATCAGTAGGAAAAAACAAACTATGTGGGTGGAATGTGGTGACCTTACGTGTGGGCAATGGTCACTGAAGTGTCTCAAGGGCTCACTCAGAACCCTGATGGGCCGCACGTCGCCCCCGGGACGCAGGTTGCCCACCACCGATCAAGAGGCTAGAATTAGAGCAGCAGAGATATCTTGGAGAATTGTAGAGCTGGAGGAGATTAGAGAAATACATAGAGCATAGAACATAGAGTGCAGAAGGAGGCCATTCGGCCCATTGAGCCTGCACCGACCCCCCCCCCCCCCCCCCCCCCCCCCCCCCAAGCTAGGGAGGGTAGAGGCCACACAGGGATTTTAAAACAAGGATGAGATTATTAAAATTGGGATCTTGCTTGACCAAGTGCCAGCCTAGGGGTGATAGGTGAACAGAACTTGCACAGCAGCAGTCTGAGTCTATATAACAGCAAATATGGAATCCTTAATCTCTGTCTTAGCTTCTACTGCAGCAATGAGAGGTTGGGTGGCCTCTGTTTGTGCTGTTGTGGAAGCTGAGGCTGCTGCCACCAGACACTCTATATGCCTGTACTCCCAGGAGGTTTCCCCCTACGTCCACAGTGGAAAGATGGAGAGCTTAATTCTTCACACTTCCTCGGCCAAGTGGAACTGGATTCCTCCATGCTGCCAGCCAGTGACTGGAGTCAGCCTGGCAAACCTACCACTTTACTAAGTATCTGGACGTGCATCATCATCAGTCTTTTCCTGTAGTTGGCTCTAATAAAGTCATCAGCTCGTCCTCCAGGGAGCTCAGTCACCAACTGTTGATCTCTTTGGCCAGAGTGCAGCCCATTTGTATCTAGTGACTCATCACATGCTGATCTTAACTCTACACCAGCCTCCAAAGTTCACGCAGTGCCAACATCTGAGCTGCAAGCTCAGTGTAAGTTCAAGAGCTACTGTCTTCTCTTCACTCGGGTGAAATTCCTCTTCATCCTCATGGCCCTTTAGAAGCTGAGCAGACAGCTGAAAACATAAAAACATAAAGGAAGGGTTGTGATGATGGGGAGGGATGGTGGGGAGGGAAGCAGGGGCTCCACAGTCACACCATCTGCAGTTTGCATTTCATGGCACCTAGGCATGAGGGTGGCGAGAGAGTAGGGAAGGTGCATTAGATAGTAATGTACCCTCTTCCTGGATAATCTTGGCAGTACCAAGTGCCACTGGTTCTGTGGAAGCAGTCCCATGGTACAAATGCCCATATCCTCCACAATGTTGAAGGAATGAAAAATTTAGCGTCTTTTGCAGGCCACCTTCTCCTGAAAGTGAATGGAAGGAATGTTATTGACTGATGTGCCTGCCATTGCTGAACAGCTGTAAATTTGCAGAGGTTGTAGAGGTGTGTGGGTGTGCCTGTTATGATTGGAAGGTGTATGTGGATCGGGGTAACATGAGGATTTGGGGGTTAATGTTGAGTGTTAGGGAGTGCTGCTGGGTGAGTGATGGGGGTGTGGCATATTGAGCAGTGTGTAAGCTGGGTACTGTGGCCCACTAATTTTGGCTTTTAAGGAACAATTGCCATGTCCTTGGGCAACACACAGAATTATCCTTCATCTGCCACATCTTTCTATCTCCCACCAGGAAACGTCTGGAAGGTTTCCAGGCGCTGGCAAATTTTTATGCCACTCTGAGGCTAGTGGGATCAAGACGGATGGGAGCCAAGTACATGTGTTCCTCGGTTTTATCCCACCTGAACTATTTTAGTGGAGGTGGGCTGGGGAGTGTGGCAGAATTTACTGACCCTCACACAACATATAGTCAGTCAGGCTCATTCAGAAACACTGAAGGATAATTGGTTAGTTGTACTCAAGGATGTCACTGGTGATGGTGGTGGTGGTTGGGGGGTGGGGGGGTGGTGTTGGTTTAGCTGCCTGGAAGCAGTCAGCCTGTGGCAGGCTGGGCATCAACAGTGCTGTACAAGGGCAGCACGGTGGCCTAGTGGTTAGCACAACCGCCTCACGGCGCTGAGGTCCCAGGTTCGATCCCGGCTCTGGGTCACTGTCCGTGTGGAGTTTGCACGTTCTCCCCGTGTCTGCGTGGGTTTCGCCCCCACAGCCCAAAAATGTGCAACGTAGGTGGATTGGCCACGCTAAATTGCCCCTTAATCGGAAAAAAATAATTGGCTAATCTAAATTTATAAAAAAAAACAAAAAAAAAAAAAAAAAAAAAAAAAAAAAAAAAAAAAAAACAGTGCTGTACACAGGTCTGGAGACCCTGACTGCCTGCCTGCAGCTAATGCCGGCTGCCCTCACCCCATACAGTGGTGACCTGGCTTGTGTAGACATACTTTATGGACAATGTTACTTTCAGTGGAAATCGCAGACACTCATCTAATGATGGGGCAGTGTCAGAATACCTTCTCATCCAAGTTTCCTTACTCACCCATTCATAAATCTTGAGGATCGTCAAAGGAAAATCTGCCACTGATATTTTTGATTGTACATATGTACCCTAAAAATATTTCTGGGGTTTTTTTGTAAATGTATATTACCTTGCTTGGTGTTCCTTTTTATCTTTGTAATCCTAGATCTCCTAAATAAACTGTTCCTCCAACTTGGCCTACACTGTGTTTCGGAGAAAGCAGGAATGCCTGATGGGTTGCTGTGAATCCTCCAGTGTAGACCATCTCAGCACAAGGACTATTGTTAACCCTGGAGCATCCCCATTCACAGTCTGCACACCAGTTTTGTGTCTAATCATAGGAACTGCAAGTCTGCCTTTAGAAGCTAAATTTTGCTTTTAACTCGAATAAATTGAGTTAGGAGAAAGCATTATAACAGCACTTAAAATTATTTTAAAATTTCCATTGCCGTTTGGAATAATTTTACTCTGATGCTTATAATCAGCTCTGAGAGAACATCTATGTTTGCCTTATTTTATTAGTTCCCATGTACTTACGCTCATTTGCATAAAACAATCTTGCATTTTACAGCTCTAGTTCGAGATGCTTCAGACTGAATGGTAGAGTCTACTCGAGTGTTTAATCCATGTACAGGCTTTTATTGTCTCAATCAGCTACTGTTGCTTCAATATTCTTGCAATAGTGTTTTTGCATTTTATCATTTGAAATACTTTCCAAGAGCTATTATACTTAAGAGGGACAAACAAGCAAAATTATTACTAAATGGGAATAATATTTGATTTGATTTGATTTGAATTATTGTCACATGTATCGAAGTACAGTGAAAAGTATTTTTCTGCAGCCAAGGGAAAGTACACAGTACGTACATAGTAGACTAAAAAAGAATAATCGACAGAGTACATTGACAAAGGGTACATCGACAAACAGTGATTGGTTACAGTGCGGAACAAGGGGCCAAACAAAGCAAATACATGAGCGAGAGCAGCATAGGGCGTAGTGAATAGTGTTCTTACAGGGAACAGATCAATCTGAGAGAGAATCGTTGAAGAGTCTTGTGGCTGTGGGGAAGAAGCTGTTCCTCTGTCTGGATGTGCGGGTCTTCAGACTTCTTTACCTTCTGCCTAATGGAATGGTCTGCAAGAAGGTAAAGCCTGGGTACGAGGGGTTTCTGACAATGATGTCTGCCTTCCTGAGGCAGCAGGAGGTGTAGACAGAATCAAAGTGCGGGTGGCAAGCTTGTGTTGGGCTGAGTTCACTCCACTCTGCAGTTTCTTGCAACCTTGGGCCGAGCAGTCGCCGTACCAAGCTGTGATGTAGCTGTATAGGATGCTCTCTATGGCACATCTGTAGAAGTTTGTGAGCCGATGCAGACATGCTGAATTTCTTTAGCTTCCGTAGGAAGTAGAGATGTTGTTGGGCTTTCTTGACTGTTGCATCAACGTGAGTGGACCAGGATAGACTGTTGGTGATGGTGACCCCCAGTAACTTAAAGCTATTGTCCATCTCCACTTTGGAGCCATTGATGCAGACGCCGGGGGGGGGGGGGGGGGGGGGGGGGGGGGGGTTCGTGCTACGCTTCCTGGAGTCGATAATCAGTTTCTTGGTCTTTCCAACATTTAGAGAGAGGTTGTTTTTTGTACACCATGCAGCCAAGTGATTTATCTCCCTTCTGTAGTCTGATTCGTCATTGTCTGAGATACGACCCACCACAGTCATATCATCCGCAAACGTATAGATTGAGTTGGAGTTAAATCTTGGCACGCAGTTGTGCGTGTATAGGGAGTACAGTAAAGGACTGAGCACACATCCTTGCCGGGCCCCGGTGTTGAGGACTATTGTGGAGGAGGTGCGGTAACCTATCTTGACAGATTGCGGTCTGTTGGTGAGGAAGTCAAGGATCCAGCTGCCCACAGGGAGGGGTTAAGTCCAAGATTGCAGAGTTTGGATATAAGTCTTGTTGGGATAATGGTGTTGAAGACGGAGTTGTATTCGAGGTGTTCAAGTGTTGAGTCAATGAGATAGCATCTGGTGTGGAACGGTTGCTGTGATAGGCAAACATTAATGGATGCAGCAAGATAAAGAAAAAGCACAAAATCTGGGCTGATACTTCCAGTGCCGTACTGATGGAGTCAGAGATGCCGGACGGTTCTCCGTTCCGCCGCACCCGTTTTCCGAAGCGGCGCACCCCCGACGGCAGCGGGATCCTCCCTCCCGGCAGTTGGCCAATGGAGTTTCCCATTGTGGGCACCCCTACGCCGTCGGGAAATCCACGGGCGTGAGCACACTTCCAGCGAAGCGGCGGATCCCGCTGATGGAGAATCCAGCCAGACATCTTTCAATTGTGGCATTAAAATTACAGCTCTATCTGTCTCTCGGTTAGAAGTAAAACATCCAAAGGGCACTATTTCACAGAACAGCAGGGGAGTTCTGCTGGACAATATTTCTTCCTCAACCAACATCACTGAAACCTATTATCTGGTCAGTATCGCATTGTTTGTTGGAGCTCTTTGGGCTATCCTGAGATTCTGACAGGTGCTATGGAAATGCAAGTTTTCCTTTCTTCCTGATCGCAGCCTGTATTGAAACCTTCCACATTGACAGGCCGTGATTGCTGGGGGTAATTTAGAAAGACCAAAACTAGGATTATCAGGTCATTGTTGCATTAGTGAGTGTGGCATGCTGCCGTGTATCTTACATTTTCATAGTGACAATACTTCAAAAGTACTTGACTGCCTGTAAAGCTGTTCGAGGCATCCTGGGTTCGTGAAAGGTGCTATATAAATACAAGTCTTATAAGCCTTCAAAAGAGCGAGGTGCATAACAGGTGCCCCAATAGAACGTACAATGATTCTCGGAACAATTCTGCTCCATGTGTATTTACAATCAGAAAAACAACAGACTTCAAATAGTTAATTCTTCAATCGATGGTGAAAGGCTTGCACTTTTTGGACGTTCTACTGCTTAAGGTTACTGAACTGAGGTGTTTAATTATCTCACTCCTAATCTGATGAACGTTATCAGAAAGTGCTAACAATTCTAAGGATCCTGTTACATTCTTCTTCATGCCACACTTCCCTACACGTTCCCAAACAAACTTTCACTCCCCAAAGCATTTTGGTGCCTTTATGTGTGGCAGCACTAAAAGTCGTCAGGCCACTTGTGCGTGCCTTTGTATTACCATTAACCCCACCCCCATCACAAGCCATCTGCCATCACCTAAATGTTAACTAGGAGGTATTTTTCAATCTTCCACCAGCAGCAGTCTCCATGCTTTTGCTTATTAACTAGCAGCATTGTGCTTTGCTGTAGATTCTTTCTGCTTGATTAGACACTGCCTGCCATTAACATTACACTTGTTATTTTCCTCTAACATAGCATTTCTTATCTATCTGTCATTGTATATCTTCACCCTGTGTGGTGTCTGTTCTAAATATACTTGATTTGGCCTTTAATGGCTAATTAGTTCCAACAAGGTAATTGTTTCCTAAGTACCTACAATTTGGTATGTAATTGGCTCTCATTTATCAGCTTCCATTAACAGCCCACCATTCACTTATGCGCTGGTGATTATGATTAATTTATAATGCCATATTTTGTGTGAATTAAGGAGCAATCATTGGAGTGAACAACTGTGAGCCTGCTGACCCCAGGAGATACCAGCCTGCATGTTGAAATGACAGCTAACCTCAGGACTCCCTTGCCAGAGCATGATCAAGAGGAATAATTGTACCGAGAAGGAAATTTTTGCATTTAGGCAGCACCATCTGAATGCCCCAAATAGTCCTGAAAGCAACAACAACTTGCATTTATATAGCACCTCCTACATTGTCAACTATCCCACAGTGCTTCACAGGATTGTCACTTTCATTCTTTCATTCTCACTCCACAGTGTAAATATTTCCCACTTTCTCTGCCTGTTAGCTTTGACAAAGAGTCATCAGACTCGAAACGTTAGCTCTTTTCTCTCCCTACAGATGCTGCCAGACCTGCTGAGATTTTCCAGCATTTTTATTGAAATCCAACTCTAATGTCTTCCTCCTTATTAATCTTATAGTCATTCTTTGCTGTTCTTTATATGCTGTCTAATCTTTGACCTACCACACACCTTTACACTTATATAACACGATTGATGTAGTAAACTGCCCCATGGTGCTTCACAGGTTCTTCATTCGGGTGGGTCACAAAAGCTTGTGATGTGTTATCTGTGTTGGTCTAACATCGACTGCAACTGGATGCAGTGAAACTAGAAACAGGCTTCCAACACAGGAGATGGTCCAACACTGTTCTATTGAACTTGCTGAATGCTGTACATAATCTGCTGTGGGTTGACACTCTATTAACCTAACTGATAACCTCCTACTGGCTTGACAAGAGTAGCTCTCTACCACATGGTGATGATGTTCACTGGCCTGTGCACTGTGACTATCACCCCATCCGTGTCTTGTGAGAGAGGGAGAGCCTTAATGCCCTGTGGGCTTTATAGTGGTGGTGTCCTGTCTGGTGATTGGTTGTTCTGTGTCGTGTGTGTTCATTGGTTATTCTGTGTGTCAATCACTGCCTGTCTGCATCTCATGATATACATGAGTGGATATTATGACATCTCCCCCTTTTAAAATACATTTTGGAACGTGGCTGCATATGCATGCATAACTATGTACAAATGGTGAATGAATGAACATATACATGGGAAGGTGTCTATCGTGCAGATACAGAGCAAACTGAACAAAGATTTAAATCTATAGATTCAGTCTTTGTGATGGGCGACGAATTCTTGTCGATCGCCGCAGAGGTGGAGGGGGGGACCTGGACAGGCGGGATGGCTGCCATCTCGGTGGCCTTGTGGACAGGTGGGATCGCTGCCAGATCGGTGGCTTTGTGGTGAAAGACGCCCGGAAGAGGCATGATGACATGCGGAGAAGTGCGGTCGGTTGATGGGCAGGGAACTTTATGCAGCGCCCTCCTGTTGTGCTGTAAAATGGAGCCATCAGCAATTTGGACAATGAAAGACCTGGGAGCAGCCTGTCTGACGACAACAGCTGGGGCTGACCAACCTCCCTCAGGCAGCTGGACGCGAGCAATATCGTCTGGAGCCAGCGCAGGCAGGTCCATGGCATGAGCATCATACGTGATCTTTTGCTGGTCCCTGGATTGCTGCACCTTCTGCAGCACCGTGAGGTGGTCAAGGTCTGGAACATGGATGGCTGGAACAGTCGTCCTCAGGTTGCGGTTCATGAGCAACTGCGCCGGAGACAAACCTGTCGACAGAGGGGTTGCCCTGTATGCCAATAGCGCCAGGTTGAAATCCGAGGCTGAGTCTGCAGCCTTGCACAGCAACCGCCTGACAATATGGACCCCTTTCTCAGCCTTCCCATTTGCTTGCAGGTAATGCGGACTGGATGTGATATGACTAAAGTGGTAGGATCGTGCAAAGTCGGACCACTCCTGGCTGTAGAAACATGGACCATTGTCACTCATTACTGTGAGTGGTATCCCATGTCTGGCAAACGTCTCTTTGCAGGCTTTGATGACGGACTTGGATGTGAGGTCTGACCGTTTCACCACTTCCGGGTAGCTGGAGAAATAGTCGACCAGGAGCACGTAATCACGCCCATTGGCGTGAAAGAGGTCTATCCCCACTTGGACCATGGAGAGCTCACGATCTCGTGCTGTTGCAGCGTTTCCTTGGGCTGAGCTGGTTGAAACTTCTGGCATGTTATGCAGTTGAGGACCATGTTGGCAATGTCCTGGCTGATGCCAGGCCAGTAAACTGCCTGCCGAGCTTTGCGTCGACATTTCTCGACCCCCAGGTGACCCTCATGGATCTGTCTGGGCACCATGTTTTGCATGCTTTGGGGAATGACGATTCTATCTAGTTTAAGAAGGATCCCCTCAACAACTGTCAGCTCGAACTTAACGTTGTAGAACTGGGGCACTGCCCCTTTTGCCAGCCATGGGCGAGGTGCTTCATCATGTGCTGCAATAGGGGATCTATGGCATTTTCTTCACGTATTTGTATAACTCGTTCATCCGTGGCTGGGAGGTTGCTGGCACACAGCTGTACCTGTGTTTCAACGTGGCGAATGAAGTCACCTGTTCACACGGCGTGGTGACGGATCGGGATAGGGCATCCTCGACGATCAGCTCCTTACCCAGTGTGTAGTCGAGTTCAAAGTCATATCGGTGGAGACGAAGAAGAATTTGCTGCAGCCGAGTTGATATGTCATTTAAATCCTTTTGGATTATGTGGACTAAAGGCCTGTGGTCTGTTTCCACCGTGAACTTTGGCAGGCTGTATACGTAGTCTTGCAACTTGACTATTCCTGTCAGGAGACCCAAGCACTCCTTTTCGATCTGGGCATACCGTTGTTCGGTCGGAGTCATGGCCCTGGAGGCATATGCCATTGGAGCCCAGGACGAGGAGTCGTCTCGCTGGAGGAGCACCGCCCCAATGCCGTCCTGGCTTGCCCTCCATCATTTGCTCCATTATGCGATGAAATACTTCGGAAGCTGATATGATATCCGTCTGTGGATATCTTGGTATCCTTGGTTCGGTCAAAGAATAGCAGTACTGGGGCTATGGTGAGCTTCGTTTGATGTGTGGGAAGCCACTGGAACACTGTCGACTCTCTAACGAGATGCCGGAGGGCTGTGGTGTGGGATGCCATGTTGGGAATGAATTTCCTGAGAAAATTCACCATCCCGAGGAAACGGAGGACTGCCTTTTTGTCCTCTGGGGTCTTCATGACATTTATTGCCAGCACCTTGTCAGCGTCAGGTTGCACACCCTGCTGTGAAATGTGGTCACCCAGAAACTCAATAGCGGACCGACCAAATGAGCATTTGGCCCTGTTGAGCTGGAGGCCGTTTTCATGAATCCTCTGGAAAACTTGTTTGAGGCGAGCGATGTGATCCTTGGGTGTCGTGGACCAGATGATCACGACGTCCACATCGACTCGTACCCTCTCGATGCCCTCCATCATTTGCTCCATTATGCGATGAAATACTTCGGAAGCTGAGATGATACCAAAAGGCATGCGGTTGTAGCAATGCCTGCCGAATGGAGTGTTAAACGTGCACAGCTTCCGACTGGACTCGTCCAGCTGTATCTGCCAGAACCCACGGGAGGCGTCCAGCTTGGTAAAGAATTTGGCATGAGCCATCTCACAGGTTAACTCTTCACACTTTGGGATTGGGTAGTGCTCGCGCATCATGTTGCGATTCAGGTCTTTGGGATCAATGCAAATGCGGAGTTCACCAGAGGGCTTCTTGACGCAGACCATGGAGCTGACCCAGTCTGTTGGTTCCGTGACCTTTGAGGTGATACCCTGGTCTTGGAGCTCTCGTAGCTGCGATTTCAGACGATCCTTGAGAGGGGCCGGTACCCGGCGCGGTGCATGGATGACTGGGGTGGCATTCTGTTTGAACAATATCTTGTAATGATATGGGAGCGTGCCCATTCCATCAAAAACGTTGTGGTATTGCGTGAGACTGTCGCCTATCTCAGCCTGGAGATTTACATTGGGCGAGGCAGTCGCCGGTGTCGAGGACATGGCATGGACGTGCTGGACTGGATTTAGGAGTTTGCATGCGCGAGCAACGAGCAGGGATGCCTTGGCAGGTCAGATGATCTCGAATCGTAACATTGCTTTGATTGCCTTGTGAGATACACCTAGCTGACACGATCCACTGGCAGCTATGGCATTGCCATTGTAGTCAAGGAGCTGGCAGGCTGGTGGAAGAATGCTAGGTTGGTCTTGGAGGCTGTCGAGATCCGACTGTAATATGAGGTTTGCAGATGCACCAGTGTACAATTTAAATCGGATGCGAGATTGGTTAACCATGATGACAGCACACCACTCGTCATCAGGATCCACAGTGAGGATTGAAAGGCGGTTTGCAGGCACAGTGGAAGCCAACTCGCGCGTGGTGATTATGTCCACCCGGTATGGAGACTTGAGGCAGTCAGCATCGGAGTCCGTTGGGCTGTCAGGATCCGAATCCTACATGCCTTGTTGTACGCAGCGGACACGTCTGTGCTGCAGCTGGGATCGCTGGCTGTTGGTCAGTGGAGCGGGTCTGCATAAGGCCGCGTAATGCCCAGGCTTTCCACACTGTAGACATCGCTTTCCTTTGGCTGGACATTCCTGCTTTAAATGGGCAGAGCCACAATTTGGACATGTTATGACGCTGACGTCAGTGCGTTCTTTGTGCCATCACGCATGCGCAGTGCGGTCGGCCGATGTTTGCACATGCGCATTGGGGTCTTCGGCCTCGTCGCCCCCCGGTCGTGGCGCGCATGCGTGGGGACCTGGAAAAAGCGCGCAAAACGGCCACTCTCATCGATGCTCAGGCCTTCCATTTTTGCGATGGCCTGCACCCTTTCTGCCTCGTAGGAGACTAGATTTGCAGTTTCTGCCGCCCTGATGCGGGAGTAATGATTCCTGGCATACTCATGGACAACGCACGTTTCGATGGCGACGTAGAGGGTCAACTGTTTGATTTTGAGGAGCTGCTCCAGCAGGGAGTCGGACTGGACCCCAAAAACGATTTGATCCCGGATCATGTGATAAGCCACCGAGTCATAATTCCATGACTGAGCTAGGATGCGGAGATGGGTCAAGAAGGACTGAAAAGGTTCATCCTTACCCTGAAGCCTCTGTTGGAAGATGTACCATTCAAAGCTCACATTCACTTATTTCCAGTTGGCGCTGTGGTTGCCGGAGGTCTGGAGTTGCGGAGGAGGTTGGATCTTTTCCATGCCGCTGGATGGCTGCGTGCTGGTCGTTGCAGATTCACTTGAGGTAGGTTCATTAGAGTTAATACCTTCCTGGTACCATGATGTGTTATCTGTGTTGGTCGAACATCGACTGCAACTGGATGCAGTAAAATGAGAAACAGGCTTCCGACACAGGAGATGGTCCAACACTGTTTTATTGAACCTGCTGATTGCTGGACATAATCTGCTGTGGGTTGACACTCTATTAACCTAACTGATAATCTCCTACTGGCTTGACCAGACTAGCTCTCCACACATGGTGATGATGTTCATTGGCCTGTGCACTGTGACTATCTCCCTCGCAGTGTCCTGTGAGAGAGGGAGAGCCTTAATGCCCCGTGGGCTTTATAGGTGGTTTCCTGTCTGGTGATTGGTTGTTCTGTGTCATGTATGTTCATTGGCTATCCTGTGTGTCAATCACTGCCTGTCTGCATCTCATGATATACATGAATGGATATTATGACAGGTTGGACATCTAAGGATTGTCTTCAAGGAGGGGAGACGCACAAGGAGGCAGAGAGGATTGGGGAGGGAATCCACAGGGCACCGGCAATCAAAAGCAGAACCACCAATGGCAGCGAAATGCTCAAAAGCTCAGAATTGAAAGAGTGTAGAAATCCCAGGGGGTCGTTGGGCTGGCGGAGAACTGGAAGGATATGAAAACAAAGATAAGAATTTGAAAATTGAGGTGTGGTCAGATGGTGGGGGGTTGGGAGGGGGGGGGTGGGGAGGGGAAAGTGCATTGTAGGTTAGAGAGCACAGAGTGATTTTGTTTCTCTTACATGCGGTATGGGCATCACTGGCACTGCCAAGTGTTTGTTTCTCAGCCCTAGCTGGCCATGAACTGAGTAGTTTGCCAGACCATTTCAGAGAGAGTCAATGGGTCTGCAGTCAAATGTAGGCCAGACCAGGTAAGGACGTCACGTCTTTCCCTATAGGGCATTAGTGAGCCAGATGGGTTTTTGCAAAAATCAATGTTAGTTGTCATGGTCACCATTACTGAGGGTAACTTTATCATTCCAGATTTATTGAATCCCACCAGTTGCCATATCAGGGTTTGAACCCATATTTCCAGAGAATTAACTTGAGTCTCTGGATTATGAGTCCATTGGCATTATCACTGCTCCTCAGACATCAGGGGCGCAATTCTCCGCACTCACGACGGTGCAGAGAATAGCGGGCGGCGTAAATTTTTACGGCCACGCTGGTCTGACGCCCTCCCACTATTCTCCCCCCCCCCCCCCCCACGCCCGCCTCCCGACACGAATCGCTGCCCGCCGTGTTTTTACGGCGAGCAGCGATTCTCAGCTGGCCGATGGGCCGAATTCCAAGGCCTTTACGACCTTTTTTATGAGCGTCAAACACACCTGGTCTGACCGTTCGTAAAAACGGCCGTAAAGTCCCGATCTGGTGAACCATAGCACCGATTGGCACGGCAGTACCACGGCCGTGCCAAGGGTGCCATGGGCCCGTGATCGGTGGGCACCGATCGCGGGCAGCGGGTACTTACCCCGCGCACTCTTTATCCTACCGCCGCCCCGCTGTATCCATTTGCGGGGCGGCTGAGGGGCATACCGGCCCACGCATGCGCGGGTTTCACGCAAATGCGTGATGACGTCATCCGCGCATACGCGAGTTGGAGTCGTCCAATCCGCGCATGCGCGGCTGACGTCATCTGACGCGTCAGCCGTCGCAAACTCTGGCTAGAGGGCTTAACGAAATTCGTTAAGCCCGCGATGCCGGAGTTCACGGCCGCGGGATGCTAGCCCCGACTGGGGACCAGAATCGGTTCCCGGTCGGGGGGGGGGGGGGGGGGGGGGGGGGAGGCTGGCATCAAACCCACCCGTTTTTGACGCCAGCCTCACGATTTCTCCCGGGTGCGGAGAATCACGCCCCAGGTTTACAGGATTGTGAATTAGGATTAGAGCCAATGAAGTATGAAGTCACTGTTGTAAGGTGTGAAATGCAGCAGCTAATATGCGCACAGCAAGCTCCCACACTCACAGCAATGAGATAATGAGCAATGGGGGAGATATGTTTCAGTAAGAGTAGGGAAGGTGGTAAAAGAGGTGGAGGAGTAGCAATGTTAATCAAGGCTAGTTTAACAGGTGCAGAAAGGGAGTTCGAGGAGGATCTGCCTACGAGGTAATATGGGCTGAAGTTAGAAATAGGAAAGGAGCGGTCACTTTGTTAGGAGTTTTCTATAGGCCTTCAAATAGTAATAGAGATGTGGAGGAAGAAATTGCAAAGCAGATTATGGATAGGTGTGGAGGTCTCAGGGCAGTTGGCATGGGTGACTTTAACTTTCCAAATATTGATTGGAACCTCTATAGGTCGAACAGTTCGGATGGGGCAGTTTTTGTACAGTGTGTGCAGGAGGGTTTCCTAACAATATGTGGATAGGCTGACAAGAGGTGGGGCCACATTTGATTTGATACTGGGTAATGAACCGGGTCAAGTGTTAGATTTGTTTTTGGGAGAGCACTTTGGAGATAGTGACCACAATTCGGTGTCTTTCACTATTGCAATGGAGAGGGATAGGGCCATACGGCAGGGCAAGGTTTATAATTGGGGGAGGGGTAATTATGATGTGATTAGGCAAGAATTAGGGAGCATACGTTGGGAACAGAAACTGTCAGGGAAAGGCACAAATGAAAAATGGAGCTCGTTTAAGGAACAAATACTGCGTGTCCTTGATAGGTATGTCCCTGTCAGGCAGGGAGGAAATGGCCGTGTAAGGGAACCAAGAGGTTGAATGTCTTGTCAAGAGGAAAAAGGAAGAGTATGTAAGGATGAGAAAACAAGGTTCAGTTGGGTTGTTTGAGGGTTACAGGGTAGCAAGGAATGAGCTATAAAAGGGCTTAGGAGAGCTAGGCGGGGGCATGAGAAGTCCTTGGCAGGTCGGATCAAGGAAAACCCCAAGGCTTTTTACTTTTATGTGAGAAATAAAAGAATGATCAGGGTGAGGTTAGGGCCAGTCAAGGACAGTAGTGGGAACTTGTGCATAGAGTCAGAAGAGATAGGCGAGGCATTGAATTAATACTTTTCTTCAGTGTTCACCAAGGAGAGGGGCTATGTTTTTGAGGATGAGAGTGTGATACAGGTGGGTAGGCTGGAGGAGGTAGATGTTCTGAGGGAAGATGTATTAGCAATTTTGAAAAACCTGAGGGTCGACAAGTCCCCTGGGCCAGATGGGATATATCCTAGGATTCTTTGGGAGGCAAGGGATGAGATTGCAGAGCCTTTGGCTTTGATTTTTGGGTCCTCACTGTCCACGGGGATAGTGCCAGAGGACTGGAGAGTGGTGAATGTTGTTCCTTTGTTCAAGAAAGGGAATAGGAATGACCCTAGTAATTGTAGGCCGGTTCGTGGTCGGTGGTCCATGAACTTCGGTGGTCAGTTAGTTAATGGAAACGGTCCTGAGGGATAGGATTATGACCATTTGGAAAGATGCAACTTAATTTGGGATAGTCAACACGGATCCGTGAAGGGTAAGTCTTGCCTCACAAATTTGATTGAATTCTTTGAGGAGGTAATTAAGTGGGTAGATGAAGGTAGAGCAGTTGATTTCATATACATGGATTTCAGTAAGGCGTTTGATAAGTTTCCCCTTGGCCGGCTCATGAAGAAAGTAAGGAGGTGTGGGATAGAGGGAAATTTGGCCAATTGGATAAGTAACTGGCTATCGCATAGAAGACAGAGGGTGGTGGTTGATGGAAAATTTTCAGACTGGAGACCAGTTACCAGTGGTATACCACAGGGATCAGTGCTGGGTCCTCTGCTATTTGTGATTTTTATATATGACTTGGAGGAGGGGACTGAAGGGTGGGTCAGTAAATTTGCTGATTACACCAAGATTAGTGGAGTAGTGGATGAGGTGGAGGGCTGTTGTAGGCTGCAAAGATACATTGAGAGGATGCAGAGCTGGGACGAAAAATGGCAGATGGAGTTTAACCCTGATAAGTGTGAGGTGATTCATTTTGGTAGGACAAATTTGAATGCGGATTACAGGGTCAACGGCAGGGTTCTGAGGAACATAGAGATCTTGGGGTTCATGTCCACAGATCTCTGAAGGTTGACACTCAAGTGGATAGAGCCGAGAAGAAGGCCTATAGTGTGTTAGCGTTTATTAACAGGAGGTTTGAGTTTAAGAGCCGTGGGGTTATGCTGTAACTATACATGACCCTGGTGAGACCACATTTGGAGTATTGTGTGCAGTTCTGGTCACCTCATTATAGGAAGGATGTGGAAGCATTGGAAAGGGTGCAAAGGAGATTTACCAGGATGCTGCCTGGAATAGAGGGTAGGTCTTATGAGGAAAGGTTGAGGGAGCTAGGGCTTTTCTCATTGGAGCAAAGGAGGATGAGAGGCGACCTAATAGAGGTTTATAAGATGATGAGGGGGATAGATAGAACATAGAACATAGAACATAGAACACTACAGCGCAGTACGGGTCCTTCGGCCCTCGATGTTGCGCCGACCTGTGAAACCATCTGAAGCCTATCTGACCTACACTATTCCATTTTCATCCATATGTCTATCCAGTGACCACTTAAATGCCCTTAAAGTTGGCGAGTCTACTACTGTTGCAGGCAGGGCGTTCCACACCCCTACTACTCTCTGAGTAAAGAAACTGCCTCTGACATCTATCCTATATCTATCACCCCGCAATTTAAAGCTATGTCCCCTCGTGTTGGTCATCACCATCCGAGGAAAAAGACTCTCACTGTCCACCCTATCTAACCCTCTGACTATCTTATATGTCTCTCTTAAGTCACCTCTCAGCCTTCTCCTCTCTAACGAAAACAGCCTCAAGTCCCTGAGCCTTTCCTCGTAAGACCTTCCCTCCATACCACGCAACATCCTAGTAAATCTCCTCTGAACCCTTTCCAAAGCTTCCACATCCTTCCTATAATGTGGTGACCAGAACTGCACGCAGTACTCCAGGAGCGGCCGCACCAGAGTTATGTACAGCTGCAGCATGACTTCGTGGCTCCGAAACTCAATCCCCCTACTGATAAAGGCTAGCACACCATATGCCTTCTTAACAGCCCTATTAACCTGGGTGGCAACTTTCAGGGATTTATGTACCTGGATGCCGAGATCTCTCTGTTCATCTACACTACCAAGAATCTTGCCATTAGCCCAGTACTCTGCATTCCTGTTACTCCTTCCAAAGTGAACCACCTCACACTTTTCCGCATTAAACTCCATCTGCCACCTCTCAGCCCAGCTCTGCAGCTTATCTATGTCCCTCTGTATCCTATAACATCCTTCAGCACTATCCACAACTCCACCGACCTTCGTGTCATCTGCAAATTTACTAACCCATCCTTCTACACCCTCTTCCAGGTCATTTATAAAAATGACAAACAGCAGTGGCCCCAAAACAGATCCTTGCGGTACACCACTAGTAACTGAACTCCAGGATGAACATTTGCCATCAACCACCACCCTCTGTCTTCTTTCAGCTAGCCAATTACTGATCCAAACCGCTAAATCACCTTCAATCCCATACTTGCTTATTTTCTGCAATAGCCTACCGTGGGGAACCTTATCAAACGCCTTACTGAAATCCATATACACCACATCAACCGCTTTACCCTGATCCACCTGTTTGGTCACCTTCTCAAAAAACTCAATAAGGTTTGTGAGGCATGACCTACCCTTCACAAAACCGTTTGACTATCGCTAATCAACTTGTTCTTTTCAAGATGATTATAAACCCTATCTCTTATAACCTTTTCCAACATTTTACCCACAACCGAAGTAAGGCTCACAGGTCTATAATTACCAGGGTTGTCTCTACTCCCCTTCTTGAACAAGGGGACAACATTTGCTATCCTCCAGTCTTCCGGCACTATTCCTGTCGACAAAGACGACATAAAGATCAAGGACAAAGGCTCTGCAATCTCCTCCCTGGCTTCCCAGAGAATCCTAGGATAAATCCCATCTGGCCCAGGGGACTTATCTATTTTGACATTTTCCAAAATTGCTAACACCTCCTCCTTTTGAACCTCAATTCCATCTAGCCTGGTCGACTGAACCTGAGTGTTCTCCTCGACAACATTGTCTTTCTCCAGTGTAAACACTGACGAAAAATATCCATTTAACGCTTCCCCTATCTCCTCTGATTCCACACACAACTTTCCACTACTATCCTTGATTGGCCCTAATCTTACTCTAGTCATTCTTTTGTTCCTGATATACCTATAGAAAGCCTTAGGGTTTTCCTTGATCCTATCCGCCAACGACTTTTCGTGTCCTCTCCTCGCTCTTCTTAACTCTTCCTTTAGGTCCTTCCTGGCTAACTTGTAACTCTCAAGTGCCCTAACTGAGCCTTCATGTCTCATCCTAACATAAGCCTTCTTCTTCCTCTTGACAAGTGCTTCAACTTCCTTAGTAAACCACAGTTCCCTTGCTCGACAACTTCCTGCCTGCCTGACAGGTACATACTTATCAAGGACACGGAGTAGCTGTTCCTTGAAAAAGCTCCAAATTTCGACTGTACCCATCCCCTGCAGTTTCCTTCCCCATCCTATACATCCTAAATCTTGCCGAATAGCATCATAATTGCCTTTCCCCCAGCTATAATTCTTGCCTTGCGGTATATACCTATCCCTGCCCATTGCTAAAGTAAACATAACCGAGTTGTGATCACTATCACCAAAGTGCTCACCTACATCTAAATCTAACACCTGGCCGGGTTCATTACCCAGTACCAAATCCAATGTGGCCTCGCCCCTTGTTGGCCTGTCTACATACTGTGTCAGAAAACCCTCCTGCACACACTGTACAAAAACTGACCCATCTATAGTACTCGAACTATAGTATTTCCAGTCAATATTTGGAAAGTTAAAGTCCCCCATAACAACTACCCTGTTACTCTCACTCCTGTCGAGAATCATCTTTGCAATCCTTTCCTCTACATCTCTGGAACTATTCGGAGGTCTATAGACAACTCCCAACAGGGTGACCTCTCCTCTACTGTTCCTAACCTCGGCCCATACTACCTCAGTAGACGAGTCCTCAAACGTCCTTTCTACCGCCGTAATACTTTCCTTGATTAACAATGCCACACCCCCCCCTCTTTTACCATCTTCTCTGTTCTTACAGAAACATCTAAATCCTGGAACCTGCAACAACCATTCCTGCCCCTGCTCTACCCATGTCTCCGAAATCGCCACAACATCGAGATCCCAGGTACCAACCCATGCTGCAAGCTCACCCACCTTATTCCGGATGCTCCTGGCGTTGAAGTAGACACACTTCAAACCAGCGTCTTGCTTGCCGGTGCCCTCTTTCGAACTTTTAACCCTATCCCTGACCTCACTACTCTCAACATCCTGTACACTGGGACTACAATTTAGGTTCCCATCCCCCTGCTGAATTAGTTTAAACCCCCCCGAAGAGCACTAGCAAATCTCCCCCCCAGGATATTGGTACCCCTCTGGTTCAGGTGAAGACCATCCTGTTTGTAGAGGTCCCACCTACCCCAGAATGAGCCCCAATTATCCAGGAAACCAAAACCCACCCTCCTGCAGTGGACGTGGACGTTCAGAGACTATTTCCTCGGGTGGATGTAGCTGTTACAAGGGTTCGGGGTGGGAGATATAGGATGGATGTCCGAGGTAGGTTCTTTACTCAGAGAGTGGTTAGAGTGTGGAATGGACTTCTTACTGTAATAGTGGAGTTGGACACTTTAGGAACATTAAAGCGGTTATTGGATAGGCACATGGAGCACACCAGTATGACAGGGAGTGGGATAGCTTGATCTTGGTTTCGGTCAAAGCTCGGCACAATATTGAGGGCCAAAGGGCCTGTTCTGTGCTGTACTGTTCTATGTTCTATATGTTATGAGCAGATAATCTGTTTTTGCTCATGTTGGTTGAGGGATGAATATTAGCCACAGGAAAAAAAAGTACAATAAAAATCTTTGTCGGAATGATAAACAAACAGAAAAGTATCAACAGGATAGGGAGGAAAATATCTGTGAACATATTAATCGACTGATAATACAAATTTGGTCACTGTATTAGACACAGATATAATTTGAGTGGTCAGTCATTCAAACAAATCTGCAGCATTGCTGATGTGCAGTACATGGCATCATGGGAATGCACCAATGTCAAGGAAGGGGGTCAGTTAGTGATTTTTCGGGCTCAAAGGTTATTCAGCAACAGCAACTCTTAAAGGATTGCTGACTGCATTTAACTTTGCTGATACTGTGCAAAAGAAGATTGAGAATGTCTATGGATCATGAAACAATTTTACAGGCGCTTCTTTGCAACAGTGTCAATCATAGCTGATTGGGTTGCACTCTCACCTCAGATAATTGTGACTTCTTACTGATTCCAATGACATTCCTTGACCATCTGGCAAACCTCCCGAATGCCTGGCTACACCTCACGATCCCTTATCAATCCCCACAACCAACAACAACCACCTGATTAGTTTACTGACCATCCAGCCCTTACTGGCCATCCAGCCCCCTCCCCCCAAACATCCACATAGGACAACACCAGCCATCTGACTGCCATGTGAAAAATGCCAGCTTGGCACCATCAACCTGGTACCTTGACAGTGCCCCTGCCAATGCCACCCAGGCAGTGCCAGCCTGACACCAAGGTACCACTGCAATGGTGCCAGGCTGGCACTGCCAGGGTGCCACCTGCCCAAAAGGCATGCACCTGGGTGCCTCAAGTCGCCTGGGAGACCCCCCTCAAGTGCCATTCCATCTGGTCCCCATTTATGGAGACCAGTACTGAAAGGTGCTCACCTGAGCTCTCGGTGGCGAAGGGGCTGGATCACAATACCTCCGGGGCCTTGGGAAATTGCACATTACAGTGAGACTAGCTGTCTCACTCTAATATGCAGATTTGCCAAGAAGGACAGGATTTACATTGGATTACATAAAATCGGATTAGATCTTGCGATGCGTTGTGAACTGTGTAGATCCCGGGAGCAGGGTTTCCCAGCTTCTATCAGCCACGTTGTGCCGCGGTGGGCTGCTTTCAGGTGCATTGTAGCCATTCGATCGTGCCCTAAGTGTAGTTGAATAGTGACGTGGACCTCGCCCAAATTGCCGGTGAGAAACACCGGCCAAACTCACCCAAAATGACACTTCGAAGTTTTTTGGTTGAATTTGGCCCTTAATCTCAAAATGCTGGATCTTCATCGAGTTTGTTGCAGCCCTCCATATAACTGATAGATTGTTGACCAACACTTTACTGTCGTGTAGCTGTAAATGTGGCATCCAGATATATTGTTTAATAATCTTTATTAGTGGGCTTACGTTAACACTGCAATGAAGTTACTGTGAAAAGCCCCTAGTCGCCACACTCTGGCGTCTGTTCTGGTACACTGAGGGAGAATTCAGAATGTACAATTCACCTAACAAGCACGTCTTTTAGGATTTAGGTGGGAGGAAACCGGAGTACCCTGGAGGAAACCCACAGAGACACTGGGAGAACATGAAGACTCCGCACAGACAGTAACCCAAGCTGGGAATAGAACCTGGGCGCTGGCGCTGTGAAGCAACAGTGCTAACCACTGTTCTATTGTGCCGCCCATACTTTTACAAATTAATTTATGGGATGTAGGCAGCGCTGGCTAGACCGGCACTTATTGTCCATCCTAATTGCCCATGAGAAAATGGCAGCTCACTGCCTTCATAAACGGCTGCAGTTCATGTGGTACAGGTACACCCATTATTATGGACGGAATTCCATGATTTTGACCTAGCGACAGTGAAGGAATGGCGATATGTTTCCAAGCCAGAATAGTGAGTGGTTTGGAGGGGAATCTCCAGCTGGTGGTGTTCCCTGATATTTGCTGCTCTTGGCCTTCCAGATCAGGATTTTTCAAAGTGCGGGTCGCGACCTGCCTGAGCAGAAGGGTCGGGGAGCAATTGTTTTCATATGTGGAGTCCCTTTCAAATGTTAAACACATTTTTTTAAACGGATGTTATCCAAATGGAGACAATCATAATTCTTAATGTATAGCAATATCAGACCATCAATAAAAATAAGTGGTCGGTAAGCGAGCAAATACGGAAAGCTGCCGATAGCAGAGACAGAAATGACCACCAGTTCACCTGGTAACTTATGCAGCTCCTATGCCGCACAGGTTGCTTGGTTTTTGACAGTGCAAGTACACCTCGAGGCTAGCTGCCGTGGTCGACCACACATTGGTGATGGGGGTTAGGTGAGGGCCACAAGCAGGGCCTTGTTGCCTATTTGATGGGGGTTAGGTGAGGGCCAGAAGCAGGGCCTTGTTGCCTATTTGTCCACTGGTTGCCACCGAAAGTGATGTGATGATGGTGGAAACTTTGCCTGAGAGATTTGACTAGAATTGTGTTTAAAAAAATCATGAAGAATGCAAATTTTAAGGCAAATTAATGAATCCATCTCCCAATCAATAAGACATAGGCTTACTCTTTCAAGCATTAGGTGGTTTGCTATGGGGAAAGAAGTGAGCAATTCCGAAACCCTCCGGTCGGAATGTATAGTAAATATATTCAAAGTTATAAAGTAGAAATGTTGATCTATTAATTAATAACTGAGAGAACTTGTTCAATGTCCACTCTGTTCTGATTAATGACAACCAGAACAGTTACATGTGTGGCAGTTTTAGTGTTGTCAGCGTTCATCAATACTGATGAACTTGTTTCTAATAATGTACTTTGAAGTTGAATGAACTTCCATAAACTGAATTGCATTTAAGCCAATTATAAATCAAGATTTTAATATCACTCTCTACAGAGTTATGGCTGTTTTATTTACAAGTGTTACATATGGATCTCCCAGTGATATGTGTTCTTTGTTGTCCTCTCCTCAGTCTTCTTCCTTCACTTCTTTTTTCCTTGAGGCCATGTCCCATGATGAATGCATATTCATAATTGTTGGCGGCTCTCCAGTATTTCTCATGAGCAGCTATTCTTCATGTGTGACCCTTCACAGTGAACTTTTATAGATAGGAGGACATCACAGGCATGTCTGATCCTGTCACTCAATGATGACATAAATTCAATGCACCAGGAGCTACTGGATAGTGATTAAGAACAGGAAAGCTAGGTGATTTTCTTTCCCTCCCTTGCCTGGGGCAAGTGTACATCAGTGTCCCAAACACTGCCTTGACTCAAGTTTAAGTGAGCGTGGGTAAGTGAGCGTGGGTAAGTGAGCGTGGGTAAGTGAGTATGGCATGGCATGGCATGGCGTGGCATGGGTCCAGAAGGTCGACCGGCATGAGTCTCAAAGGTTGGCCAGTTGGCAAAACTGGGTCCCGGGAAAAAAAGCTTGAATAACACTGTTCTAGATTGGGGACAGCACGGTGGTGCAATGGTTAACAGTGCTGCCTCATGATGCCGAGGACCTGGATTCAAACACGGCCCTGGGTCACTATCCGTGTGGAGTTTGCACATTCTGCCCATATCTGCGTGGGTCTCACCTCCGCAGCCCCAAAATGTGCAAGGTAGGTGGATTGGCCATGCTAAATTGCCCCTTAATTAAAAAAAGAACACTGTTCTAGACAGTCATGGTTGTGCGTTTGGAAGGTGCTGCCGAAGCCAAGGAGCCTTGGTGAGTTTCTGCAGTGCATCTTGTAGTACATATAGCTGCCAGAGGAAGGATGAAATATTTGTGGACGGGGTGCCAATCAGGTGGGTGTACATTCACATAACAATTAGTTCCTAACTGTTTACCAATAATATAATATAAGAGTGAGTTTGTATCTAGACTCGAGGATGTGATTTTAATGCCTTTGATTTGCAGGATCGGCCTTGCTATTTCAGCTTTGTGAACAGCGTCAGACTGTGGCATCGAGGACAGTCGAGTGCACCTGTAAGTAACAATGGATCTTGAACTGGCCTCCTGTGCTGCTTTGAAGCTTCAACATATGCAACTAGGAAAGGGCCTGTACTGGACCTGGTATTGGAGAATAAGCCCGGCCAGGTGGTAGAGGTTTCAGTAGGGGAGCATTTCAGGAACAGTGACCACATTCATTAAAGTGCTGGTGGGCAAGGATAAGAGTGGTCCTAGAATGAATATGCTAAATTGGGGGAAGGCTAATTATAACAATCTTAGGCGGATGTTTGAGGGTAAATCAACATCTGACATGTGGGAGGCTTTCAAATGTCGGTTGAAAGGAATTCAGGACCGACATGTTCCTGTGAGGAAGAAGGATAAATATGGCAAATTTCGGGAACCTTGGAGAATGAGAGATATTGTAGGCCTCGTCAAAAAGAAAAAGGAGACATTTGGCAGGGATAGAAGGCTGGGAACAGATGAAGCCTTTGTGGAATATAAGGAAAGTAGGAAGGAGGGCTAAAAGGGGTCACGAAACGTCATTGGCAAATAAGGTTAAGGAAAATCCCAAGGCTTTTACATGTACATAAAAAACAAGAGGGTAGCCAGGGATAGGGTTGGCCCGCTGAAGGACAGGAGAGGGAATCTCTGTGTGGAGCCAGAGGAAATGGATAAGATACTAAATGAATACTTTGCATTAGCATTCATCAAAGAGAAGGAATTGGTGGATGTTGAGTCTGGGGAAGGGTGTGTAGATAGTCTGGGTCACATTGAGATCGAAAAAGACGAGGTGTTGGGCATCTTGAAAAATATTAAGGTAGATAAGTCCCCAGGGCCTGATGGGATCTACCCCAGAATACTGAAGGAGGCTAGAGAGGAAATTGCTGAGGCCTTGACAGAAATCTTTGAATCCTTACTGTCTTCAGGTGATGTCCCGGAAGACTGGAGAATAGCTAATGTTGTTCCTTTGTTTAAGAAGGGTAGCAAGGATAATCCAGGGAACTACAGGCCGGTGAGCCTTACGTCAGTGGTAGGGAAATTACTGGAGAGAATTCTTCGAGACAGAATCTATTCCCATTTGGAAGCAAGTGGACATATTAGCGAGAGGCAGCATAATTTTGTGCAGGGAAGGTCATGTCTCACTTGATAGAGTTTTTCGAGGAGGTCACAGAAACGATTGATGCAGGTAGGGCAGTGGATGTTGTCTATATGGACTTCAGTAAGGCCTTTGACCATGGCAGACTGGTACAAAAGGTAAAGTCACACGGGATCAGAGGTGAGCTGGCAAGATGGATAAGGAACTGGCTAGGTCATAGATGGCAGAGAGTAGCAATGGAAAGGTGCTTTTCTGATTGGAGGGCTGTGACTAGTGGTGTTCCGCAGGGATCAGTGCTGGGACCTTTGCTGTTCATAGTATATATAAATGATTTGGAGGAAAATGTAACTGGTCTGATTAGTAAGTTTGCGGATGACACAAAGGTTGGTGGAGTTGCGAATAGCGATGAGGACAGTCAGAGGATACAGCAGGATTTAGATCTTTTGGAGACTTGGGTGGCGAGATGGCAGATGGAGTTTAATCCGGACGAATGTGAGGTAATGCATTTTGGAAGGTCTAATACAGGTAGGGAATATACAGTGAATAGTAGAACCCTCAAGAGTATTGACAGTCAGAGAGATCTAGGTGTACAGGTCCACAGGTCACTGAAAGGGGCAACACAGGTGTAAAAGGTAGTCAAGAAGGCATACGGCATGCTTGCCTTCATTGGCCGGGGCATTGAGTGTAAAAATTGGCAAGTCATGTTGCAGCTGTATAGAACCTTAGTGAGGCCACACTTGGAGTATAGTGTTCAATTCTGGTCGCCACACTACCAGAAGAGGGTGCAGAAGAGATTTACCTGGATGTTGCCTGGTATGGAGGGCATTAGCTATGAGGAGAGGTTGAATAAACTCGATTTGTTGTCACTGGAATGACGGAGGTTGAGGGGCAACCTCATAGAGTCACGAATACAAAGTTATGAGAGGCATAGACAGAATGGATAGTTAGAGACTTTTTCCCAGGGTAGAAGGGTCAATTACTAGGGGGCATAGGTTTAAGGTGCAAGGGGCAATATTTAGAGGAGTACGAGGCAAGTTTTTTACACAGAGGGTAGTGGGTGCCTGGAACTCGCTGCTGGAGGAGGTGATAGAAGCAGGGACGATAGTGACGTTTAAGGGGCATCTTGACAAATACATGACTAGGATGGGAATAGAGGGATACGGACCCCGGAAGTGTAGAAGATTTTAGTTTTGATGGGCAGCATGGTCGGCACAGGCTTGGAGGGCCGAAGGGCCTGTTCCTGTGCTGTACTTTTCTTTGTTCTTTGTTCAAGTCATGGTATATGTATTACTGGGAGGTGAAGAGGGAGGTGGACCCTGTATTTGGCGGGGGGTGGGGGGGGGGGGGCTGTGAGGGAGGAATTGCAGGACAGGGGGCTGAAGTAGATAACAGCGTTAGATTGGAGAAAAGCTGAAGAGGGATTGATCAACATGAGTCAAGAATGTTAAATTTAAAGCTTTGGATCTGATTGAGGACACGAACAATATCGAATAATCTTGAAGAGTTTATGCAGATAAACTGACTGTTGTAACATTATGTGAAGCAACATACTATTTGCATCAATAGGCTCTCACAATTTGAGAAATACTTGAAGGATAAGATTGTATCAGGCTATGAAGAAAGAGTGGGAAAGTAAGGCTAATTGTAGCTTTATGAAAGAGCTAGCACAAACACAATGGGTGGAATGGTCTCTTTCTATGCTGTATGATACAATGTGGATCAATATTACTCATGGTTGTTGTAAGTGTGTCGTTTGGTAAGTCTATTTAAGAGGTTCTGAATCTTACAGTTTAACAATAAGTGCTTATTAATACTGGTAACTATGTACATATATATAGTATAAGGTCTAAGCTAGGAGCTGTCTCAACACACATCTCTGTCCAGTGCAAGACAGCCCACTCGACTCGGGTCATGTGTCCCTTTACATCACAGCGTGGGCGGTACTGTATCCAGTCCCACATTAACTCTTTCTATATCTGACTCTTACAGTAGAATGCTCACAGTTAGAGGGATATGGCACCAGTAAGTGCTGAGGGTTTTGGCCAAGGGTGGTATCATGAGGACCGATGGGCCTGGTCCTGTGCTGTACTGTACTTTGTTCTTTCCTTCTTTGTTCAATCACAAAGGATCCAGTCATGAGGTTGTTTGGAGCTGTTTCATGATAAAGACAAGGAATGCAATAGATTGGACATGCAAACAAAGGGAATAGGAGCTGGAGTGGTGCTCATAGTCAGCGAGTACAGGGGTGACAGGTGAACGGGACTTTCTGTAGGTTAGTATACAAGCAGTAGAATGTTGGATTGCTCGATTTTCTGGAGGATGGTAGTTGGGAAACTGGCCAGGAGAGCATTGGAATGGTTGAGTGTGGATGTGACAAAGGAACACAGAGCAGACATACATGAATACTGGGAGGGTTTTACAATCAACTGGGAGAAGTTAAAGACACTCATATTATAAATAGACCACAATGTTAGGGTGTACATAGTGAATGCTGGTGATTAGCAATTGCCATTTAATTAGAACACTTCAATTCATTTTCTGAGTCTCTAAATCACCTGTTCTAAATTTAGTTTTGTTTGGCAAAGGTTAAAGAGGATGTAACAAATGGAGATGTTTATCTGATTCAAACAGAGCACAGCCAGCTTACATAGACTGCAATGATAATTAACATTTTTTTTACATTTGAACAACTAAAGCCATCAAGGAAATTACTTCCATTTATATCTTCACTTCTTTTTCAAACAATTCTCCTGCGTTGATTTATGATTTCTGGATGACAGAATCAGGCTTGGAACTTTCAAACCATTGAAAGGTCTGGAGGATGGGGAGTGATTTGCATTGTGGCTGCCTCTGGGGCATAAAATTAACACAAAGCAGACCAATCTAGCAGTGGGGCAACCTGTGCCATACCAGTGCTGGGCAGTGCACTATAGCCATATGGTTGCCGCAATTTAATGGCCTTGTTGCGCCTGGCTTGGTAATGCAAGAGAGGCCTCTCACGAGATTTGAAATTGCCTCGCAGCATTTAACCGAACCTCATGAAGCATCGTGATCTGGCTCTTGCCCTCACCATATTCTTTCAGGGCCTGGGTGCTATCAACCTTGCCTGGGAGACCTTGCCATGGCAACCGTTAGTACTGGTCCGCACAAACGTGGATCAGATGTAACGGCGCCTGGGGTGACCCCCTGTCATTGAAGACCCCTGGGCAGTCTAGCTCTGGGCAGGGTGGTAATCTGACACCTGCTGGCACCCAGGCACCATGGCACTGCCATCCCAGCACATTGGCACTGCCAGCTGGGCGCCCTGGTAGTGTCATCTTGGCACTGCCACCATGCCTGGGTGGCACTGTCAGGCTGTCAAGGACACTACCAGGGTGCCAGACTGGCAGTGTCAAGGTGTCAGGGATCAGGCCCACGGATGCCTTGCCCTTAAGAAGTGGGGTGGGGAGGGGGGGGGGGGGGGGGGGGGGGGGCTCGAGGTCCACCCAAGATAATGTTCATTAGTGTCAAAAGTAGGCGTACATTAACACTACAATGATGTTACTGTGAAAAGCCCCGAGTCGTCACACTCCGGCGCCTGTTCGGGTACACCGAGGGAGAATTCAGAATGTCCAGTTCACCTAACAAGCACGTCTTTCGGGATTTATGGGAGGAAACTGGATCACCCGGAAGAAACCCGCGCAGACACGAGGGGAACGTGCAGGCTCCATACAGACAGTGATCCAAGCCGGGAATTGAACCCGGGTCCCTCGCGCTGTGAAGCAACGGTGCTACCATGCTGCCCATAAGATAAGTTGGGTACAGTGGGAGGTCGGTGGGGTGGTGGGGTGGTGGTGGGGGGGGTGGGTGGGGGTGGTGCGGTCACGATGGTGGGGTGGCTGAGGATGTTGAACGATCGGGGCTGCATTTAAAAATGGCCCCCAATACGCAAATACTCTTCCTGCACTGGTGAGCTGAGTTTGTTTGTGCAGGAAACAGATTCCTCACGGAGGCCAAAACACCCAATAAAGTGCCGATAAACAGCTGTGTCATTCTTGCCGCTGCAGGCATCGAGAAACACCCAGTTAAACCCCCCCCCAAAACAGGACTCTGTTTCTGTTCCATTAATTGTGCCGTGCATCCTCAGTGAACATAATCTGTTTCTGCTGAGCATGAAGCATGACGAACCTCCAGAAACAATAGCAGGATGTAAAAAATGTTTTACGTAAGAAAACATGCCCGTGGAATAGGAGTGCCCCCTCGTCCCAGTCATTGCCATTCCATCTCCCTCCATCCCATCATTGTCCACTCCAAATCTCTGGGTGTTGCACGGAACTTGACTTAACTACAGGAACAAAAATTTGCATCCATATAGTTCCTTTAAAATAGAGCATTATCAGCACAAATCTGACACTGAATCACATAAGGAGCTATTAGGACAGATGATCAAAAGCTTGGTCAAAGAGGTAGGTTTTAAGGAAAGTCTTGAATAGGAGAGAGAGGTAGAGAGGTTTAGGAAGCAAATTCCAGACCTAAGGACATGTGCAGCTGAAGGTTTATTTAAGGAAAATGTTACTTAATTGAGGTTGTCTGTTTTCCCCTATCTTCCACTGGTTGTTTGAGGTCCGTGTGTGCATCTCACAGTCAAAATGCCCTTGAGGCCCAAATGATGTAATCAGACTCTGTCATTTCAAAAGTCTTATAGGGCATGCTAGGCTGGATGCAGGAAGGTTGTTTCCCCTGGCTAGAACCAGGGACACATTCTCAAGTAAGGGGCAGACCATTTAGGACTGCAATAATGTGGAATTTCTTCACTTAGAAGGTGGTGAAGCTTTGGAATTCTCTACCACAGAGGGCTGTGGAAGCTCAATCATTGAGCATGTTCAAGACAGAAATTGATAGATTTCTGGATACTCATGGCATCAGGGGATGTGGTGATTAATGGGGCGAAATGACATAGAGGTAGATGATCAACCATGGTCTGTTTGAATGTCAAGCAGGCTCAAAGGGCTGAATGGCCTACTCCCATGCCTATGTTCCTATTCTCTGCAACTTGTCTTCATAATTTAACCCAATTATCCTTTGTATGTTTGTTCCTGATAAATCTGCAACCCCTCCAAGGCCAATATATTCTCCCTGAGGTGCCGTATCCAGGAGTAAATTCAGTCACCCTAGATATGTTTGAACTAGAGATTAACATAACTGGAGCGTTACTTCAACCAGCTCTCTTGAAATGAAGATCGACATTCCAGTAGCTTGAGTATTTCTGACAAAAAGGCATCCAATATTGGAAAACATTTGCTCAATAGTCCTCAGCCTGCTAAATATTATGCTGGTAACCAATTATGGTAGTGGCATAGTGGCATTGTTGCTGGACTACTAATCCAGAGACCCAGGGTACTGCTCTGTGGAGTCGGGTTCGAATCCCAATATGGCAGATGGTGAAATTTGTATTCAGTAAAGGTCTGGAATTAGAACTCTAATGATAACCATGTAATTTCAGATCTACAGCAATGTGGTTGACTCTTAAATACCCTCTGAAATGCACCAGTGAGCCACTTAGTTCAAAGGCAATTAGAGATCAGCAATAAATGCTGACCTGACCAGTGTCACCCACATCCCTTGAATGAATGGGAAAAAATGCAAAATTGTGAGTCAGGCTCACAGTGTCGTGCAATTGAGTGTACTGGAAGCCACATATATTAATACATAGGGCCCTGTTCTTTGCAGACAGAAAGACCATGTGCACACATTGCGCCTGTTTCAGCTGACCAAAATAAGTAATTATTCACTATTGGCTGGTTCCTTTCACAGGGTAATTCTGTCTGGTTTAATGTCTGGCAGTTAACTATCAGTCACCATCAACTGGCATATTCTCCATGGCAATGCCTCTACTTATCCATTTGCCAACTAATCAGCATCCTCTTCTCATATAGTATAATGTGGAGATGCCGGCGTTGGACTGGAGTGAGCACAGCAAGAAGTCTTACAACACCAGGTTAAAGTCCAACAGGTTTGTTTCAAACACGAGCTTTCAGAGCCCAGCTCCTTCCTCAGGTGACCTCTTCATTCACCTGAGGAAGGAGCAGTGCTTCGAAAGCTAGTGTTTGAAACAAATCTGTTGGACTTTAACCTGGTGTTGTAAGACTTCTTACCATATAGTATAAAGTTGTTGTTTCCCCGGCATTGCTATTCTTGTGATTTTTATGGTGAGTGAAAGACAAAAAAACTTCGACAAAATGTATTTTTTCAGCAGTTCTTTACAGACAAACAACTATTCCAGTAACTGCTTTAATTACTTTTGATCTGTGCACTAACTTTTAGTGATTCCTATACCTGGACTCCTAAATCTCCCTTCTCATTTACAGTTGTGACCGTGACTCTATTGAGAAAATATTCTATCGTTCGTGGGATTAAAGTGGATGAACTGTAACGTACCCACATTCAGCTCCATTTGCCAGTTTACTTACTGAGTAGATCATTGGCCTTTTGGAATTTCTGCTTAGATCTGTGCCAGCTTGGGTCTTCACCAGACTTAGACCTTTGACTCTCTATTCCTTCATACAACTCTGTTTATAAACACAGCGAAAATCTAGTGCAGAGTTCTGGGTGTCATCACTTGTTGCATCCTACCAAGTTGAACATTATCTCTATTCTTTTGCCTGAATTATCATTTGCTAAAATGGTCTTGGAGACCTGGGGCAGGATTCTCCGGGAATTGGCGGGGCGGGCAGAAACAGCGCAGTGGAGTGGCGGGAACCACTTTGGTGTCAGGCCGCCCCAAAGGTGCGGAATCCTCTGCACCTTCATGGGCTAGGACGGCGCTGGAGTGGTTTGCGCCCCGCCGGCTGGCGTGGAAGGCCTTTGGCGCCGCACCAGCTGGGGCCGAAGGGAGTCCGCCGGCCAGCGCGGGTCTGCGCATGCGCGGGTGCATCAGCTTCTGCTAATGTCATCCCCGCGCATGCGCAGGGGTGTTCACCTTTGCGCCGGCCATTGCAGAGGCTTACACGGCCGGCGCGTAGGAATAGAGTGTCCCCACGGCACAGGCCTGCCAGCGGATCAGTGGACCCCGATCGCGGGCCAGGCCAGTGTGGGGGCACCCCCTGGGGCCAGACCCCCCCCCCGAGGACCCCGGAGGCCGGCTACGGGCTGGGTCCCGGCGGTAGGGACCTACCGCGATTTACGCCAGCGGGACACGTCAAAAACAGGCGGGAACTCGGCCCATCGCAGGCTGGAGAATCGCCGGGAGGAGGCTGCCGACCGGCGTGGCGCGATACCCGCCCCCGCCAAATCTCCGACGCTGGAGAATTCGGCAGCCGGCGGAGGGGGTCGGAGAATCCCGCCCCGATTTTAGAAATCCTGTGCCCAATCCCAACCCTCACCATTTTCACTGGGATAGATGAGGGATTGAAGATGGGTTGAACTTTGCACATTTTGGTTCAATGCAATTGTCCTCAAACAGATTCAATTTTCATAACTGGGAGGTCCACACATGTCTTGTGGGCTTTACACCTCTCAGGAAAAGGTCCAAAGCTGCTGGACTACTTTGAAGAGGTAGGATACTCTTTTGAATAATTCCAGGGACACCACTCAGAGAAGCAAATGCCTTTCGGAAAGGCCAAATACCCTTGGGATTGCTAAATGTAGAACTGAACATGCATGAAGAATGGGATAAACTAATTGGAACTGTTAAAAGTTCAAAGGAAATGTCAAGCTGTGAAAATATTTACATCTCATGCCCTTTAATTTAAGTATAAAAAAGCATGCAGCTTGCTATTTCACTCTGCCTCTTTACCTAAGCCTGAGAGTTATCAGTACAGGATTAGTGCTAGATGACTAATTTTACAACCTAGCATTACCACAGCGGGGTACCTGTCAGTTAACAGTTTGATTGACAGCTCCAAGTGGTTGCAAAGTATTTAATGAGAGGCTTTGTATACAAATGCTTGTTTTATAAGGGATTAAGTGGTTAAATAAAATGCTTATTTTTATAAGGGTTTAAACACTTGAATGAAATATTATTTGCTTGTTTTTATCAAGGATTATGCAATTGAATGAACATAAATTTGGGGAATAGTTTATAAATGAGAATATTGGAAAGAAAACCTAAAGACTGCAATGGATGCTTAAGAACTTTCTGTTTCATTCCCCATGGGTCCTGAGGTCTACCCTTGGTGGACAATAGGTGAATTGGCACAAAAGATGTAAGGGAAAATGGTTGTGGGGCACAGGTTGCATGAGTTGGCACTATATTAATATGGGGCTATTCTGGACCCTGAGAGTGGGTAAAGGAGCTTTGATTGGAATATGGGCTACAAAAGGCAATGGAGTCTTGAGAAAGGGACAGGGGAATAGGCTGGCATGGAAGGCATGAGGGGCCATGGGGATGGGTGCTTGCATGAGGTGGCATGGATGGTGCATGGTGAGTATGTGGGGGGTGGTGAGAAGGAGTGAGGGCTGGAGGGCTATTTTTGTCTTATTGTGGTTTTTAAAGCTGGTATGAAGTCCAGGACCACAGAGACAGCCCACCTCCCCACCTGGCAGGCTCTGTGGCTGCCTCCCAACTCCTTCCAGAGGTGGCAAGCCCCACTGCAGTTAAAAGCCCCCCCCCCCCCCCCAAACATTGAAATTAAATTACGTCAGTTTGGGCCACTTACTCCCGACTCAGTAGCAAGGATTCGTGCCTTTTTCCTCTCTCTCCTACCTACTTCTCTGTCCCATCTATTAGGTTGACTCCAAACTCAGTCTCTTGTGTGGAACCTTGTTGACTGCCAAAGACACTCCCTTATCTATGTTAGATACCTCCTCAAAAAAATCAACAGTTATTTGACACTTTACCAATCCAAGCTGACACTCTATTCAGCCCATACTTGCCCAAGTGGTTCAGACACTCTGTCCCGAATAATAGATTCCAGCAACTTCCCATAACTAATATTAGACCATAGGTCTATAACTAGCAAGTTATCTCTCTTACCTTTCTTAAATACAATTTTGGAATGGCATTGGCAATTTTCCAATCCAAGGAGATAATTCCTGAATTGAGAGAGTTTTGGAAGATCATGAGAAAGACAATTTCCTCATCAACTTCTTTACAAACTCATCTATCTTTTAATCTCATTAGTATCTCAATCAACAGGTTTTTTAAAAAAAATATTGAATCCAGTCAGTTCCTTCCTTTGATTTATTGTTAGTTTTTCTTGTACGTCTGATACAAAGCAAATATTTAGTGAGTCGACCATTTCCTGAATTTCAATTAGAATATCACCTGCGCCTGTTATTAGAGTGATAAATTTCTCTTTGCCAGTCTCTTCATCTTCATATATTTGTGAAATCCTTTAGTCTGGCCATGATATCCTTTAGGAGTTTTTAAAAACTCATATTCCCCTCTCGTCAGCTCTTATCCCTTTGTTCTTTCTTTCTTTCTCTCTCTCTCTTTCAACCTAAAGGTGCATAGGTCAGACTTTCATCCGTTTCATAGATAATTATTCCTGGAACAGGCCATACGTCTGTTGCCAGGGGCTTATAATTTGAGGGGCATTACACCACATCAAACATAGCCACACTCACACACAGGCAAACTAAGGGGCAATTTAGCATGGCCTATCCACTTAATCTACATGTGTTTGGACTGTGGGAGGAAACTGGAGCACCTGACAAAACCCCATGCAGACATGGGGAGAATGTGCACAGACAGACCCCAGGCTGGAATCAAACCCAGGTCACTGGCGCGGTGAGACAGCAGAGATAGCCACTGTGCCACCCACTTTCCATCTCTCCCAATCCATGGGATATCTGCAGTGGTTTTGCCTTTGTCCAAGTCCTTAATTTCTTCCTTTATCTCTTCCTTCCTGAATAAGGTTGTTCAATTGTTTTTTAGGACCATGTATCGATCGTACATTCTACCAAATGTACCTTTGAACATCTCCCACTGCTCATTAGTAATTTAAAGGGTAATTAGTCATTTCTGCCCATTCTTTTGTCATCAGTTCCTGCCTCATCCCAACAAAGTCAGGCCTTACCTGAACTTAAACCTTGGCTCACAGCTGTCCCTTCTCCCTCTCAAATCGAATATCAAATGTTATCACATTAGGCTTGTTGTGATATGATGTATGTGTACCTTTAAGGGAGTGTGTTTAACCTGCTGTTGATTACTCCCCCGAGACAGGATATAATGTATCAGACCATGACTCTGAACTCAGTTCACAGTAGCAGCACCGAAAAGGCAGATATGCCTCACAATCTCCTGGTAAATATTGTATATAATATAGTCTTACCTTCAAATGGGGAGGTGATTGCATTGTGGTATTGTCACTGGATTGGTAATTCAGAGACCGTGTAATGCTCTGGGGTTCTAGGCATGAATCCCACCATGGCAGATGGTGAAATTTGCAATTCAATAAAAATCTGGAATGAAACCTTTGTCGAATATTGTTAACCCATCTGGTTCATTAATGTCCTTGAGGGAAGGGAATCTGCCAACCCATATGTGGCTCCAGATCTACAGCAATGTGACTGACTCTTAGATGTCTTCTGAAATAGGGGTGGGCAACAAATCCTGGCCCAGCCAGTGACATCCACATCCCATGAACGAATAAAATAAAAAGATCTTATATTTTTAATTTACCTATCTGTGTAGTAGGATTGGTACGTTTACGTTGAATAAAATAATGTAATATGGTGGAAGCGTGGTTTTTGAAATTTTGACTAAGAAGTATACAAGCATCAACCCTTTCACACATGGCAGAAGAACTAGTGAGAAGTGAAACAACTATCGAGCACTCAGTGTGTTAAGTGTTTCAGCAGCTCTGTAAGAACCCTACTCTATACCTTAATTCTGGGATACCGCACCAGCCAGCCGTCACCAGGTCTCAGTAAGATTACTCAAATTTGGGTGAGCTGAATGAGTGTAAGTCTAACTGCTGTGCAATTTGTGGAGCAATAGAGATTTAAAACAAAAATTTATTGGCATGTTCGATTTTACATACAGTTGCGTTTTGTGTTTGATATTGTAAGTATATGAGATTCTTTTCTGTCAATTTACATTTTGTCACCATCTGTCTCGGTGCACTTCCCCCCCTCCTTGATATCCTCCCTGTTCGCTCGGGGGTGTGCCCCCCCCTCGCTTTTGCTCTCCCCCTTCCTCCCCTTCTTTCCTTTGCGTTTTCCGCTGTGTCTGCCTTGTGTGGTTGGGGGGGGGGGGGCGCGATGGGGAGAGTCTTCAGCCCCCTCCTCCTTCCTTTGTGTGTTACCTTCATTTTCCTTAGGTTCTCCCTTCTCTTCCTCCCTCCCTTCCCCTGGGTTGTGTGCTCCTATCAGTCTTCTAATTTTTTATTTTCTTCCTTTCTAGTTATTGTTGGCTTTGAGCAGATCTTGGAACAGGCAGACAAATTTCCCCCATGCTTTGAGAAAGCCTTTCTCTGACCCCCGGATGGTATATTTGATCTTCTCCAAGTGGAGAAATTCCGCTGGGTCTGCCAGCCAGTCTACAGCTGTGGATGGTGCTGCTGATCGCCAGCCGAGCAGGATTCTCCAGCGTGTGATTAGGGAAGCAAAAGCTAGGGTGTCGGCCCTCTTCCCCATGTGTAGCTCTGGCTGCTCTGATACCCTGCAGATTGCCACTTTCGGGCACAGCTCCACCCTCAGCCCCACAACCTTGGACATTACCTCAGAAAAGGCTGTCCAGAACCCAACAAGTTTTGGACAGGCCCAAATCATGTGGGTGGGGTTGGCCGGGCCTCACTGGCGCCTGCACCGCCGGGAAGAACCTGTTCATTCGGGTTGTGGTTAGGTGTGCTCTGTGCACCACTTTGAACTGCATGAAGCTAAGCCTTGCACAGGAGGAGTTGGAGTGCAATGCAGATAATCATCTGACATGTTACAGGGCATAATTGGCATCAAATATGGGGGCCCATTCCAAACTTGCAAACTTCATCACAATGCGGAATCAACGCAGAATGACTATCCAGTAGACAAGGTGCAACATACCAGCCCCAGTCATCACTTGTCGATACTCCAGGAGTGCAAATGCCTTGATTGAAAAACAGGGGAAGATGAAAAATGCCCTTGACTGGCATTCCAATAGGAAAAAGCAGTTTAGATCAGTATTGTTATTTTCCCATTTTTACTGTTTTTTTTCTTCTGGGATATGGGTAACAAATTATAGTCATAGAAGAGAAGCACAGAAGAGGCCCTTCAGCTCATCACGTCTGCATGAGCCATCAAGCACCTATCTATTCTAATCCCATTTTCCAGCATTTGGTCCGTAGCCTGTATGCTCTGACATTTCCAGTGCTCATCTAACTGCTTCTTAAATGTTGTGAGGGAGGAATTAGCCAGTCTGAAAGTGAAACAATAAATTCAAGTACAATTTGATGGTGCATGGAATCCAGCAGAAACTGTCAGTATACGTCCAGAATCAAGACTGTACCAAGTACGAATATCAAATGACAAAACAGATACAAAATCAGAACAATACCACAACCAGAAATGCCAATTAATCCTATTGTGAATAGAACAGTGTTCTAGAAAAACATATTCCAGCTAAGATCACTGTCAAAGTCCCGGTGGGAAAGCAAACTGCTAACATCTTCAAACACTTCTACATATATTGCTGTGCATATTGTGACACAAGCGGTGGAATTTTCAGGTCCTGTCCACTGGTGGGGTTTTCCAGTCCTGCCCGTTAGTGGAATTTTCTGGCGCTATCCGCCAGCAGGATTTTCCAGTCCTGCCCACCAGCAGGATTTTTCGGTGCTGCCAAAGTCAATGGGATTTGCTGACTCGCTGCCACCTGCCATGGCGCGACCTGCCGCACTGGGTCCCGGAAATCCCGGCCAAGGTTATTTACTTTTGCTGTCACATAAATAGTTTAAGGATAAACCTCTATTTTAGAAAAAAAACGATGATGTTGCGATATGTTGTACACATACCTTTAAGGCAGCGTATTTTAAACTGCTGTCAGTCACTACGACTGTGAAAGGATATGATGCATTAGTACATGACCTTGACTCTGAACTCAGTCTGCAGTGGCAGTACCTACAAGGCAGATGTGCCTCACAGTCTCCCAGTGAATGTTGAACCCACATTATTGTTTTGTCAATCCTTGTATGATTGGAGCATCTAAAATGGAAGAATGTTATAATGGTCACTGTTCGGTAATCTGCTATCCATTTCCATGAGATTATTGACTAATTCAGGTTCGTTACTCATTACTAAATATAAAATGGTCTGCTGCCCTGTTGATACAGGAACATATGGATCTGGAAAACTGCTCCGAATACAATTAGAAATGCTCTGCCTTTGGGACACAAGTTGATCTGTCACCCCCAGTTAATTTGAAACTGAAAGCCTTCAATTACAATGATTCTGTTTTTGCAACAAGTTTCCTTACATATTGTCATTTAACTAGAACATGTTTGTCCAATGACTCACCTCTGACAGATATACACCATGAAGCCCTTGAATACTGTGGTGGGTTTACTATTGTAGTGTCTACATTGAGTATGAAACATTGATGACAAATTGCCAGCAGCTGTTTAAATATATATGTCTTTAAGCTTATTATTATTATTGGGTCTAAACTTTGAAGAAGCTTTAAAAGCAATAGGAAGAAAATCAGTGTATTATTTATTTACTTTTGTGACACAATTACTATTGTTAAACTTGTTTTTATTGCTCAATCAGAGTTGCTGTGGAGCATTGCAAGTCTAAGACAATGTATCGTTGACCCGACTGGGCAGAGATAGCAGATCCCCGAAGGGCATTCGCAAACTTGTTGGATTTGCGCAACAATTCAGCAGCATTTCTTGTCAATTCTGTAATAATCTCAGATTTTAAAAGTTACCGAATTTATTGAACTCCCAACTTGCCATGGCGGAGTTTGATCAGATAATCTTTAGGTCATTAGTCTGCAACCTTAAACAGGTGGAAGCCGTGGATACCCTTTCATGAAACATAGAAAATGGGTGCAGGAGTAGGCCATTCAGCCCTTCAAGCGTGCACCACCATTCAACATGATAATGGCTGATCATGCAAATTCAGTATCCCACTCCCGCTTTCTCTCCATACCCCTTGATCCCTTTACCGCAAGGGCCATATCTAGCTTCCTCTTGAATATATTCAATGAACTGGCCCCAACAGCTTTCTGTGGTAGAGAATTCCACAAGTTCACAACTCTCTGAGAGAAGTTCTTCCTCATCTTATTCCCGAATGGCTTATCCCTTATTAGGCTGTGACATCTAGTTCTGGATGTCCCCAGCATCAGGAACATTCCTTATGCATCTAGCCTGTCCAATCTCATCTATGAGATCCCCTTTCATTCTTCTAAACTCCAGTGAGTACAAGTCCAGTCGATCTAATCGTTCTTCATATGTCCTGCCATCCGAGGAATTAGTCTGGTGCACCTTCGCTGGGCACCCTCAATAGCAAGAATGTCCTTCCTCAAACTAGGAGATCAAAACCTCACCATGGCCCTGTATAACTTCAGAAGGACATCCCTATTCCTATACTCAAATCCTCTTGCTCTGAAGGCCAGCATGCCATTAGCTTTCCTCACTGCCTGCTGTACCTGCATGCCAACCTTCAGTAACTGTTCCACCATGACACCCAGGTCTCGTTGCACTACCCCTTTTCCTAAACTACCACCATTCAGATAATAATCTGTCTTCCTGTTTTTGCCACCAAAGTGGATATCTTCACATTTACACACATTATAATTGCAATTGCCAAGTATTTGTCCACTCAGCCAGTCTGTCCAAGTCACCCTGAAGCCTCTTTGCATCCTTCTCACAGCACCATCCAGCGTAGTGCCGTCTGCAAATTTGGAGATATTGATATTTCAAAATGGCACCAGCCCCATCACCACTGTTAATGGCATGGTGAGGCTCCCGAAGTAGTCATGAGGCCGTTACTGTCCCTTAATGTTAGGACAGGACAATGAAATCCATGATCTTGTGTTTTGGGGAGTCAGCACGCATTTGATTGGAAGGAAAGAGTAAAAATTATGATTTTTTTTCAAATGTCTATTTACTGGGATTTTCAATTTTTTAAAGAAAAAATTCACATCAAACAAACAAAAACAGAAAGATAGCTACAGGTATCAATGTATAGCAGGTATAATGCAAAACAATAAACATTATATAATTGGGAACAAATAAGACTGGCCAAATCAGGCACACAATCCTCAACATGTTCCTTCTATGAATAAATGATCTGTTGCACCCATACATTATAGACAACATTATAGACCCACGTCACATCCATAGCTACAAAATAAAATGACAGAAGGAAAAAACAGTACCCGAGAACTCGGGGTTAAGGGGAATTGACTAACTCTTACAGCGCAGTTTAAACTTTTCACCAGATCCAAACAGGAACATAGAGCCATCCTATATATTTGAGATGGTAAAATTGCAAAATCAAAGACAAAGAGAGGACCAGGCACAACCAATCTGAATACTCAGCCAAGGGCCTCCCATGAAAGAAGTAAAAAGAGAGAAAGAGCCAAGAGCAAGTATCCAAACTTCCATAATCCCATCTCCCAGCCCCGAACAAAGGATAAAACAGATCACCGAATCATCAACACCAGTAGCACACTCAGGAGGAGAGCAGGATATCTTGGGGCCAAAAAAAACAAAGGTATAATATAAACTGGTCAAATCATAAAATGAAGGGGGCGGGGGTTGGGGGGTAGAGGTGGGCAGTGGGGGGACCCACTCCAGGAAGAAAAGACCATCAGAGCAACCCCCAGATTGGGGAGTGCCCTGGGAGGGAGGGCCAGCTACTCTCTCGACCCGGAACGGTGCGACACCAACCACAACCAGGACCACTCAAAAGAATATAGGATTAGATGACCCAAAAGCCAATGTAGATCTGTCCATGACACCAAGTGCACCATCCAACACCACCACAGCCTGCCCTCGAAGGCACCAATACTAAGAGAGAAGTAGAAGGAACACTCCCAAAATCTCTCAAAGTCAAAAGATGAGTGAAGAAGAACAAGAACTAACCCCCCGGACCCACAAACCATCTCTGAAGAGATTTTTACCAGACAAGAGCCAGCCAATCAATTGCAAAGTGGGCCTTTTCCAACTCCCAAATTAAAAGAATAAGGATAATTACTGGAACAACCCTCAAACCATTCCCTAATTTCACCTCTCCAGATGTGGACTTACCCACATAGGACTCCTCCCCCGACGCCCCTAAGGAAGGTCCCCTCCATCCAATGAGCAACAGGGTACTGACTGCGATGCCGAGGTGGCCTAGCCCAGCACCACCACAAAGAAAATAAGAACGTTCGGAGAACTGTCTCAAAGGACTCCTGTGACACCCCAGCCTTTGCAGCCCTCTGAAGCTGAACCAGTTCGGTTCCGTACAGGAAACAACACCTCTCCTCTCCTTTCAGTCTGTCCAATACACATACCAACGCCCCACACCCCAATAGGAGAAGAGACGAGGAAGAAGAAACCCTCTTGGAGGTATGACCCCACTAGACATACCACCCACCACCAAATAAAGAATATTCAGACCAGCCTCACTCACAGCAGTTCAAACAGACAAAGAGGGAGACCCACATCAGAAGAAACAACCAACTCTTCCCTAAAGGGGAGTCCAACAAACCCCTGTCCTCAACAGGATAATACACAGTCTGCCTGCGCCTGAAGAAGAAAAAGGCGCAGCCAAAAATAAAAAAAACATTAACATTGTCTATGGTGGAACCTTCCTCGAACGTAATGAGGACAGAACTAACCTTACCACCCATATTCTCCGTCCCTCCCCCCTGCACCAGTTCTGCTCATCTGCCCCTCAATGATATATGAGGATAAAGAAACGATGCGCAAATCCAAAAATCAATACTCAGCTTAACATGAGAAAACCTTATTAAATCAACGGTGCAGAAACTACACACAAAATATTTACTTCCCTGTAAACAGATAAATTGACGATATTAACAAACAACAACATGACTGTCAGGGAGTAAAGACCAGGTAACAACTGAGGAACGAGGCAATCATCAGGATAAAAACCTCTCCTTTGATGCACAAAGAAAGTAGACATGTTGGATAAAGCAGATCTGAAACGGAGAGCACTCTTCAGGATCTTCCAAGGATTCCAACGGTTGGAACATGAACCTCATTACTTCCAATTTGCCGACTCGACCGGCTCAGACCGAATACCTCTCGACCAGCAACAGGAACAAGACCACACACAACCAGAGGTTGGAAGGTCAACCCAACCCCTGGCCTCAGAGACAGGATTAAATGTGCTCCATTGAATTTGAGCTGCCCTGCCTCCAGATCGAGATTCCTGAAACGTGGCAGCCAGTGCTCAAACACGGCTGGGAAATTCCCCACCACCTCATCGGAGACACCAAGCATGACTGGGCTCCTCACCGGAATTCTTCAGGATGGACAGCAGGCCATGTAACAGGAACTGAACTATACGGAAGCAGGCTTCCACCAGACCATGCTCTCTCTGTCACAAGAACCTTCTTGTGCTCCGCCAGAACCTCCATAAAGATACCTCACAACTCTTAAGATTGGGCTTTGATATCTAGCACCGCAGAACGAATGCTATCAACCAGATTACCTTCATTCCAAACAGCCACCAACCGTTAGCGTGCATCGTATTGTCAGGTTGAGAAATCTCATAAATGCAGGTACGCCACTTTTGTGAGGGCCACGAAGAATCCAGCACGAGTTTTAAGGATCCAAAGAAATAACATTTATTTACAATAATGTATATATACACAACAGCAGCAGCAACGTCCCTTGCTGCTCGCTCCTCTCTCTCTAGCCAGTTCCAAACTGGCTAGCTCTATTTATGCAGAGAGTCGGCTAATGATTTCTCCCCCCCCCCCCCCCTCATTGGGGAAGCTCATACTCGCAAAGGATTGTGGGATTGTCATTAGTCCCCAGCCAGTGGTAAGCAGGCAGGTTATAACATCCCTCCCCCCAAAGTCCAAGGAATCCACCGAAGACCCTGGGGAAGGAGGGCGTCGGACTCGTTTTGCCGCAGGCCGGACACCAATTGCATGAGGTTCTGGATCGGGCGGCGTGTAACGAGATGGAGACCGCGCTTCCGTCGTGAACGGTGTAACGGTTGTACATCCACGGCCTGTGGACCCGAGGATTCCCCCTCTGAGGCGTCCTGTGTCTCCATCTCGGAGTCTGAGTCTGCTGCCTCCGTCATCTCGGCGTCTCTATCTCCACGCGGTTCTGTCACGACTTGCGCAGGCTTTGAGTGAGGCTCCAGAGGAAGATTGTGAGGAATACTTTCCATTGTGTCTGGTCTCTGTGGTTGTAGAAATGAGCTCTGGGGCGGGGAATCTTTGGAAGGGATAGTCTTCTGGACCGAACGTGGTCTACATGTTTGCACTAGAGACGACCCTTGGCTTGCACCTGATAAGAGATAAGGCCCGTTTGGCGAATGATTACGCCAGGGACCCACTGGGCACCACCAGCAAAATTCTGAATGAGCACTGGCTCACATGGCACAAACTGCTGAATCGGCCGATGCCGAGAAAAACCATGTCCCTGCCGTTCTTGTGTGCGGCGTACGTTTACGCCATTGTCCGGGAAAACCATGCTAAGGCGGGTGCGAAGTCTCCGGACCATTAGAAGTTCTGCGGGAGCTACCCCAGTCACTGCATGGGGGGTAGTCCTATATGAAAACAAAAACCGAGCCAGTCTCGGGCACCATCGACCCGGAAGACTGCTTCTTTAGGCCTCTTTTGAATGTCTGCACTGCGCGCTCCGCCATCCCATTTGAAGCCGGGTGGTAAGGGGCAGTGCGGATATGGCGTATGCCGTTCATCTTCATGAACGTCGCAAACTCCTCACTTGTGAACGGAGTGCCGTTGTCCGTGACTAGCACCTCGGGGAGGCCATGCGTACTGAAAGACAAATGCATCTTCTTGATTGTTGCGCAGGACGTTGTGCCTACCATCTTATGCGCCTCTAGCCATTTAGACTGGGCGTCGATTAATAGAATGAACATGGATCCTTGAAAAGGGCTGGCGAAATCCGCATGCAAGCGCGCCCAAGGCCGCCCTGGCCATTCCCAGTGATGTAGGGGCGCGGCCGGCGGAAGCTTCTGATGCTCCTGGCAAATGGAGCAGTTTTGGGCCACCTTCTCAATGTCAGTGTCGAGGCCTGGCCACCAGACATAACTCCGGACCAACAGTTTCATTTTGGTCACACCCGGATGCCCATTGTGCAAGTCCTCAGTATCAGCTCCTGTCCTTTTTCCGGGACAACCACACACGTCCCCCACAAAAGGATGCCATCTTCCACGCTGAATTCGGACAGCTTGGAGGAAAATGCCCGCAACTCACCTGGGAGCTGTCTATGCTGCCCTCCATACAGGACTATGTGCCGAACCTTTGACAGGACTGGCTCCGTCTGGGTCCACTCACGGATCTGTGATGCCGTGACAGGCGAGGTGTCCATAAAATTTAGGGTTGCAACCACCTCATCGGTCGTGGGGGTCGACATGGGCCGGTCGATAAAGGTAATCGGCTCAGTGCGTCGGCATTCCCTCTCTGGGTTCCTGGTTGTGCTCCAGAGAATACGCGTATGCAGCGAGCAACAAAGCCCAGCGCTGGATCAATGCGGAAGCAATGGGCGGTATTGGCTTATCCTCTCTGAAAAGTCCCAGCAGAGGCTTATGATCAGTCACGATAGTGAAGTGGCGGCCATATACGTACTGGTGGAAATGATTCACCGCAAAGACCACTGCCAGGCCCTCCTTCTCGATCTGCGTGTACTTTTTTTTCCCGCTGCAGTTAATGTGCAGGAGGCGAAAGCTATCGGCCGCTCGGCCCCGTTCTCTATCTTGTGAGACAGGACGGCCCCAATACCATACGGGGATGCATCACATGTGACGAGCAAAGGTTTTCCAGGATCATAGTGGGTTAGTAACCCAGACGACGACAATTGTTGTTTTACCCGCCGGAAACGGTTTCTTGCGGCTGACCCCAAACCCAGGTGTGGTTCTTCTTTAGCAGAAAGTGCAACGGGGCCAGCATAGTTACCAGATTGGGGAGGAACTTCCCGTAATAGTTTACGAGGTCAAGAAACGAACGAAGGTGCGAAGTGTCAGTCGGGGCGGGGGCCTGTTGAATCGCACGCACCTTCTCTGCAACGGGGTGCAAACCTTTGCGGTCCACGCAATAACCCAGGTAGACCACTTCCTTCGCCTGAAAAACACACTTTGTGCGACGTAAACGGACTCCAGCCTCCGTTAAACGTCTAAGGACAGCCTCCAAATTTTCCAAATGTTCCTGCTCCGACGTCCCTGTGATCAAGACGTCATCTAAGTAAATAACAACACACGGTAAACCTCTCAAAATGCCCTCCATAACACGTTGAAAAATAGCGCAGGCAGAGGATGCTCCAAAGGGCAAACGTGTATATTCATACAGGCCCCGGTGTGTATTAATTGTTACATATGGCCGGGAGGCAGGGTCCAGCCCCAACTGTAGGTTGGCGTGACTCATATCTAATTTTGTGGGGCAGCACGGTGGCCTAGTGGTTAGCACAACCGCCTCACGGCGCTGAGGTCCCAGGTTTGATCCCGGCTCTGGGTCACTGTCCGTGTGGAGTTTGCACGTTCTCCCCGTGTCTGTGTGGGTTTCGCCCCCACAACCCAAAAATGTGCAGAGTAGGTGGATTGGCCATACTAAATTGCCCCTTAATTGGAAAAAATAATTGGGTAATCTAAATTTATTAAAAAAAAAATAAAATCTAATTTTGTGAATGAGAGTCCTGCTGCAAGCTTCACGTAGAGATCCTCTATGCGAGGCATTGGGCATCGGTCGAGTCGGGAAGCCGTATTCACTGTAAGTTTATAGTCGCCGCACAAGCGAACTGTGGCATCTGGCTTCATTACAGGTACAATTGGTGCTGCCCAGTCAGCGAAATGGACAGGCCTGATAATACCCAAAGTCTCCAAATGAGTGAGCTCCCCTTCTAGTGAAAAGTGAAAATTGCTTATTGTCACGAGTAGGCTTCAAATAAAGTTACTGTGAAAAGCCCCTAGTCGCCACATTCCGGCGCCTGTTCAGGGAGGCTGATACGGGATACCTTCTCGAGCAAGGCGACCCTCGTCGCCAGTTTTGTGAGGGCCACGACAAATCCAGCATGAGTTTTAAGGATACAAAGAAATATCATTTATTTACAATAACGTATATATACAACAGCAGCAGAAACTTCCCTTGCTGCTCACTCTCTCTCTAGCCGTTTCCAAACTGACCAGCTCTATTTATGCAGGGAGTCTGCTAATGATTTCTCCGCGCCCCCTCATTGGGGAAGCTCATACTCCCACAGGATTGTGGGATTGTCATTAGTCCCCAGCCAGTGGTAAGCAGGCAGGTTATAACAGCTGCCAGAGACCAGGCCCCACCCCAACTCCCTCCAACTACCCCAAATCAATGAGGAGTAAAGCATGTTCCATGTTCTCTTGATTTAAAAGTGTTGAAATATTGACCAACAAATCTTGCTACATAGTAAAAGCCATGTAAATCGAAAAAAGACAGAAAAAAGATGTGCACAAGGATAAAAACAAAGATTAAAAGGTGAGCAGAACTTAGAGCCTGAGAAAACGCAGCCGCTCCCGTGATCACATCACGCGATCCCCTAAATTGCAATTTTGAAACGCGGAATAATATACAATCAGCAAACAATATTTGACCATTACTCGCAAAATTCACCTGCCAACATGTAACTCTAAATCTCCAAATATCCCTAAGCCATTCCTCATCTCCCTCAACCACTCTCTCCTCATTTCAGATGCTCCTTAAAACAGGCTTTTGGTCACAAGACCAATACGTGGCTTAGTGTCAGATTTGATTGCGTGACTGTTAAGCAGCTTGGGATGCTTATTATGTTAAATATGCTCTTATAAATTTAAATTGTTTTATAATATGCTTGTCAGAAATACTGATGTGCACTGTTTTGCTCAAGCCGCTCTTATACATGTTTAACCGAGTAGAATAAGGGTTCATAAGTGAAGTTTTGTGATTTAAATTTCTGTCCTCACTTTATCACAATTAACATCTGTTGAGAGTAATCCAAATATTCAATAATTACAATGTAAACTCGCCATTTCCAAACCATGAAAAAAATAATAATCCGTTAAAGGAGCTTGGATTATTTTGAAATGGTAAAACTGAATTATAAAATCACATTCAGTGTCACTCAGTGCAAATCCTTCATTGGATGGCTCATATTCCAATTCTCCTCAAATCTGCAGTCACAATGCAAATGTCAAGCCAGGTCTGAATCTGTTTTATGAACTACTTTCTTTTTTCATTAGTAATTAGATTAAAATTGTTTCCTTTTGACTTTATTTTAATTTGAAGCAATCAACATTATTCTCCTGATTGTCTCAAGGGCCATTCATTAAAATGCCAACTTTGTTTGACCTGTCACTGTCCTGATCTGGTGGCCCTCATACAACCTCTTGAGAAGTACCTGTGCGCATTGTGTGATCCTAGAGACACATTTGAGATTGAGAATAATTTAGTTGGCTCAATGCATCAAAGCCATGTGACTGTGTACAAAGCTGCTGTAGCTAATGCAGCGAGTGAAATATATTTTTTTAACGTGTTCACTTCCATAGATACATTCTATGAGCTGATAGAAGCAGAGCTAACTTGGTATCTGTTGTGGCTCAGTGGGTAATACTCATGCATTTCCCCATCACCAGGTTCAAGTCATAAGACTTGAACACAAAATACAGGTGTGCATAGCAGTGGACACACCAATACCAGTAGTGAAGGAGTGCTGCAGTTGGAGGTGCTGTCTTTTGTGTTGAAGCATTAAACGGAGGTCCTGTTCTCACCTGAGCTGCATGTGAAATACCCCTTGGCGCTATTTCGAAGGAAAGCCGGTGGGCTTCCCCTGATGTGCTGGGATAAATGTTTATCCCTCAATCAACATTATTGGAAGTTCTCCTCCGAGCCACTCTCCACCCTGACCTTCTGAAGGGCAGTGAGGTCCAAGCAACAAGTGCTGTCCTGGCCAAAAACACTCACATTCTATAAAATAATGAAAAAAAATTTTTTCTGATGATTTATCTCGTGTTTATGGGAGCTTGTTGATTGCAAATTCCCTGCTGTGTTAACGGTAATTGCACTTCAAAAGTACTTGATTGGATGTAAAGAGGTTTGTGTTGTCTTGATGCTATAAAACGTGCCGTGGAAATGTAAGTTCTTAATCAATATCAAGTTTTTAACCTGACTCTGGTTTCGGGGCTGATCACGTTATTAACAGGTGGCTTAAAATGAAGGTGAAGGTCCTGACTTCCTTGCAGGTAGTTGATGCTCAGTCAACTGGTATTGTGTTGCCTTCAATTTTCCTCATGCTGGCACATTCATATTAGAGACATTCCAAACACCTGGTGCAGATGCGAAGTCAGAAATTCAAGAACCCAGCTCAGCAGAAACAACATTGGTCAGTTAGCCCAGCAGTGATTATTCATGACTTGTCACTTCATATAAATAGCAACAGCTATGAATTTTAAAATGTGGGAAGCACACCACCTTGTAAATTATTGATTGTCAATTAATATGTCAGGCCCTGCAATTAAAATAAAATGAACGCAAGTATCACATTTTGCTTGCTAACTCCTTGGAAAATATATTTTTCGAGTTAGAGAACATGGTACAATTGTATAATGGTAATGTTAATGGACAATATTCCAGAGAATATGAATTCATAAAAGAAAGAAATAACTTGCAAATTTCATACTCCCAAACTGTTCCAAAGCTTGTTATAACCAATGAAGTACTTTTGAAGAGTAGTCACTGTTGTAATGCGGGAAACGTGGCAGAAAATGTGTACACAGCAAACTCCCAGAAATAGCACTGAGATGTGTTTTATAATGATATGAAGGCACAAATCGCTCAGAAGAGATTGTGCAAACGCATTGTGGATTCATTTATTGAGACTTGGCACATGGGAACATTCATACAGAGGCATAAAGTTTGAAGATATCAGAGCTGAAGAGCTGTGCTTGTCTAAAGTAAAACTTAAACTGGATCACATGACACACTTCATTCTAGTGATGCCATGCTGCAATCCCTTAAAGGCATATTACAGCACCCCCTTTCTTTTTAAAGATACATTCCCCACTTCCAAAGAAGTATAACCATTCATGTTAGTTACCATTACATGGGGAATGGGACTATTTGGCGCCGCCCTTTTGGCGCCCATCATTTGGCGCCGACCTTTTGGCGCTCATCGGTTTTGCCGCTGGCCTTTTGGGCGCCCATCTGTTTGCCGCCAATTCAGACTACTTCAGCAATTAATGATAACAATCTACAGCCTTGGTGCTACATAAGCCTGTTCTCTTTTCACATTTGCAAGCTAGAAATACAGTTTTGCTTTTACTTTCTCTTAGACCCCATACCAGAAATGGCTGAAAAAATTCTAAGCAAGAGAGACAAACCAAAATTAACACACGATGGATATTTATACGTGTTTGATAAATGTAGCAAAAGCGACCCATTGTTAATGTTTTGGAGATGCAAATTAAAAAACGAGTGTAAAGGTCGCATTCACACTAAAAACAATGAAGTAGTGAAGGAAGTGGACGGACATTCTCATGGTGCTTCAGCAGTGGGTGTGGAAGTTGCTACCATCAAAACAAGTTTGAAGCGTAAAGCTGAAGAAATTCTTGAAGTGCCGTCAACAATTATAAACGGATGTCTTGAAAATAGTTCTCAAGCTGCACAAGCATCACTTCCAAACTCAGAGGCTATGAAAAAAATCGTAAGAAGAAAACAAAATCTAATAAAGTCTGCTCCTCCAAACCCTGCAAATTCAAAAGAGTTGGTGATCCCTGACGAGTACAAATGCTATGTGACGAGCAATGGTCAAAGTGAGAACTTTTTAATTGGCGATGGTGGTCAAGAAGATAAGAGAATTTTAATTTTTGGGAGACAGAGCTGAGTAGTTTCTTTACGTGATTCAGAAGTGTGGTATGGAGATTGGACATTTAAGATGTCTCCTCCGTTATTTTACCAGGTTTATGTCATTATGGCAAGAAGGCATGGTGGGGTTTTCCCTGTGTTGTATGCTCTATCTGTATGCAAGATAATTACATTGGGAGGACAATGACATTGGGGCCTCACGGTAGCATGGTGGTTAGCATCAATGCTTCACAGCTCCAGGGTCCCAGGTTCGATTCCCGGCTGGGTCACTGTCTGTGTGGAGTCTGCACGTCCTCCCCGTGTGTGCGTGGGTTTCCTCCGGGTGCTCCGGTTTCCTCCCACAGTCCAAAGATGTGCGGGTTAGGTGGATTGGCCATGCTAAATTGCCCGTAGTGTAAGGTTAATGGGGGGATTGTTGGGTTACGGGTATACGGGTTACGTGGGTTTAAGTAGGGTGATCATTGCTCGGCACAACATCGAGGGCCGAAGGGCCTGTTCTGTGCTGTACTGTTCTATGTTCTATGTTCTAATGAGACGAGGCAATGGGCGGCATCCGCCACTTTTTCCTACAGAAATGTGGAATCAGTACAGGCGAACAATAGCTGGTGAGGACCGAACAAACAATCATGCTGAAGCAGCACACAGAAAAATATATGCAGAATTAGGAATGAACCATCCCGTTATATGGAAGTTCCTCGATGGTATAAGGAAAATTCAAAAAGGGCGTGATGCTTACTACGAGCAGTTGATTGCCGGGAATGCTCCAAATCAAAAACTTCTGAAATACATTAAGGCCGATGAGCGTATCTTAAACATCGCACAACAGTTTGATTCATGGGCACCACTTGAATATTTACGTGGTTTGGCCCACAACTATGAACCGCATTAAACTTTTATACTCATTTTACTTAATATTTGGTGTTAGAAATAAATGTCATGTTTTTATCTATTATTATTATTAACCTATCATTATATTCCTGGCAATATATTCAATACACAACAAAGGCGCCAAAATAATGAGCGCCAAAATAATGAGCGCCAAATCAATTTAGCGCCAAAATGGCGGTGTCAAATGATCGGTGCCAAAAGGGCGGCGCCAAAACGTACCCGAGTGTATGAGTCTTTATATCATAGGGGTAATCTGCTGGTACACCAGATATTGTAATTGCAGCCTTGTCTGGAGTGTTCTTTATTTTTTCACAGTGATTTGTGAGATTGTAATACACGGATGTTGTTCCTGGTTGCATTTGGTACCATGCCCTCGATGCAAGAGGATAGTATGATGATTGAGGAACATGAAGTGTCGGCCTTAGATGTAACATTACAAGGAGTTGATCTTGCTTGATCTGTATATTTGTGGGAATTTGGGATTTCATCAGTTTAACTAGGCCATTAGATCAAATATAATGAGGAGAAGTACATGAGGATATTCCACTTCTCACACACATCCTGAAATGGCTTAATGGAATTTCTCCTAGACATGAAAGAGATTATAAACTGTTTATTTAAAAAGCGGATCTTGCTGAACCAAAATATGGTTGATTCAGGTAGCATGATTCAAAAGTTGGCTACAGTTTCTGGAAATCTCCAACAAAAGCTCAACCCTCATCCTTGTGAAATCTCGTGCCTTCCATTGTGAGGACACATTATAATCAATGAAACCAGGGATCGGTGGACAACTTGTCTCCCCAGCCTGAACTGTAACAAAGGGAGAGCTTTAAAACTTGTTATACCTGCAAAGGCACTAAAAGTCACCACCTATCTCCTAAGATAAACAATGGATTTTTGTTATCGAAGCTGCTTATTAGCCTGCAACTCACTCATTAATGGGCTGCATCATATGGCTTAAGCTTCTGGCCTTTGAAAAGTTTTAATATTGCATTTATAGATTCACAACTGACTCTGCTGTTTAAACTCCAGCCCCTGCAAACATTAAAGCAAGACTCCAGGTTGATCACAACTTGCATAAAGTTTTGTTCTTGAAGCATGCTTTCTGTGGAAGATTCCTGCTATCCTTTGCTGAGTAGAGCAAGTCTCTGTATACTAACCCCATCTTGCTGTATCACCATTAATTTCAAAGAAAGTTTGAAAAATCCTGCTTCAGCTAGCTAAACCTGCCAGAAATGTAGGGCGCGATTCACCGCACCCGCGGAAAATCATAAAACCGTCGTAAAAATCGGGAGCGTTTTACAACGGTCGCGAAGGCTTCATTTCCCGACGGATTCACTTCCGGGAAATGGGCTAGTAGCGCGGCCGCGTCAATTACGTGTGTGATGACGACGGAACGCGGCGACGACACGATCACGCCCACGTGACGCCGCCCGACGCCGTAAAAAGGCGCGGGCGACCACAGAATCTGTCGGGCAGGATGTCGGAGCCGAGGAGAGCTGCTCCTCGCTTTGTTGATGCGGACGTCGAGGCGCTGCTCGATGCCGTGGAGCAGAGGAGGGGCATCATCCGCCCGCGGAGAGGGCATCGCCAACCTGCCAGGCCTGGCGTGACGTGGCTGCTGCCGTCAGTGCTGTGGGGCAGACCCCTCGCTCAGCTGAGCAATGTAGGAAGAAGCTACACGACCTCACCAGGGCTGCCAGGGTAAGTGCCATGAGGGTGCCCCCTAGTCACAACCATCCCTCCCCCTTAACTTAAGCACACCCCCCCCCCCCCCCCCCCCGGCACGGGAGGGGGGGGAGGGGGATTGGGGCAGAGTTGTTTGAGGATGGTTCACAAAGTTGTCGCAGACCCAGCGCTCTGGCCCCGAGGAGAGATGCAATCGTCTTATGACAACTTGACCCCCCAAACTGTGCCAGTATCTGAACGGACTGCTGATACCTTCCGTTTTGTAATGATCTACCTATGTTCCCTCCCCCAACAGGCCAAGTCCGCTCACAACCACTGTGAGCGGCACAAGACTGGAGGGGGTTCGCCCAACCTGCACCCCCTCAGCACCTTTGAACAGAGGGCCCTGGACCTTGTTGGGGGGTCTGCCACCCGCGATATCGCGCTATGCGAGGTTGCCGGAACTGCAGCAAGTGAGACAACCCCTGACAAACACTCACCCCTCCCCCATCCTCTGTCCCTTCACACACCCTGCCCACTGGGACACCTCCCCCATCCTCTGTCCCTTCACACACCCTGCCCACTGGGACCGTCCAGCGGCCTGCCGAGCAAATCTAAATAACCCGTCTCATTCTCTTCCCTAGGACGTGATGCCGAACGACCAGGGCCGTCTGCCTCCAGACGGAGACAGGAATCTGCCGCCACCTCACCCGGGGCCTCACAACAGAGGGTGCCCGATCAGCGGGCAGCCCCATCCGCCCCAACCCAATCTGCGGACCAGGACGCACAGAGGGTTCGAAGTCCACAACCACCAGAAATGGCCAGGGACAACCCTCCTGACGCTGAGCAGCCCCACACCCTGGAGGAGGCCCTAAACATTGAGAGCATCGGGCTTGCGGCACTGCTTTCTCCCACCACATCCATCATCCCAGGGACACACACCCCGGCGGGCCTATTTAGTGATGAGTCTCCTGGGGCACAGTCTGGTTGGCACATCACAGCTGAGCAGGTACAGCAGGTGGAGGTCGGAGCAACAGAGGGCCCGGACTCGCGGAGAACAGACCAAGCCCAGGATGCAGCTGGCTCCCAGACGTTTTCTGAGTTCCTGGAGTTTATCAACCCACCCGCACAGCCGATGCCTCAAGAAACCCAGGGAAACAATGACGGGAGGAGGGCTGCCTTCCTGGCTCTGCAGACGCTGTTAGAGTTGTCGAACAGCGTCCAAGAGCAGGGAGTGGTGCCGCTCATGGCAGAGACCCAGTCCGACACCGCACGGGTGGCATCTGCGATGGAGGCAATGGGTCAGGTTATGCAAGACGTTGGGGTTAATGTGCACGCGTCATCCTCGGCCCTGGACAGGGTTGCCCTCTCACAGGCAGCAATGTGCCAGAGCCAAAACGACATTGCCGGCGCCCTGCGGGCCATGGCCGAGTCTCAGCAGGTCATGGCCCAGTCGCAGCACGCCATGGCACAGTCCCAGCAGTTGATAGCACAGTCCCAGCAGTCGGTCGCGGAGACCATCAACCGCCTGACACATGTGCTGGATGGCGTCGTGCACACACAGGTTGAGGTCGCACAGTCCCTGGCGGGAATGTCTAACTCCCTGGACTCCGTCTCTGCAAACCTTCGGATCCTGGTGGATACCGTTGCAGGCCTCCAGGACTGGCAACGCCAGGTGTCGGTGGTGCGACGGGGCACCTCCCCGCTCGCACCTCTGTCCCAAAGTGAGGCCCGGGGGCCACCGGGCTCCCCGAGGGAGGAGGAGGTTTCGGGGTCCGTCCCATTAAGGCCATCACGGGACGTCCCGGAATTCTCGGCCTCCCCCGTCCCATCCCTGGTGCATCGGGTGGGCAGCAGGCAGAGCAGGGTGGCACAATGTCACCCGAGACGCCCGCAGAGCAGCCTGGCCCATCAAGGCCGGGTCGCCCCAGGAAACGCTTAGCCAAGGAGAAACGAGTCGAGGGGGGCGATTCGCAGCAGTCCTCCTCCACTCCTGCTGTATCATCTGGGGAGCCACTTAGACGTAGTGGTAGGGCCCGTAAGGCAACTAAGGTAGACACTGAGTAAGTTGGCACGGGTGAAGGGCACAGTTTAGTTGTAGGGGCTAGGGCACCTGTATATTATTGTTAACATTAAACGCACTGTTCCACCTTACTTGTAATACCGTGTGATTGTTCCACAGCCACAGGAATCGTGATGGTGACCGAGTGTCGCTGGGGTTGACGGGTGGTGAAACCTCGGTGCCGGGTGTGCAGTCCCTGCCCCTACCCCCTCCCACAGCTAGCCCACGCGGGCACGTGATGGAGTGTCAGTGACGAACTCAGCGACCACCAAGGTGGATGGTTCAGCTATTGCCATGGGTCAGACTCTCTCTAACGATTCTGAGCTCACAGCTCTTCGCAGAGCGGCCTGTCATCATTCCACATGGCACTGATCACACCCGCTGACACAGCCATCAATGCTGTGCCATACCGTCTGGACCCAGTGATAAGCGTGATGTCGAAGTGGAGCAGTGTACATTGAGGGGGTGGGGGGTGGGGGGCTGTGGTGGTGGCAGTTGTGTGGTGACCCTCTGCATGACTAGCGATGCAGGTGGTGGTTTGGTGTTCATCGGGGACGTCACATGCGATGCGTGAACCGTGCTGCCACCAAGGCGTTGCGTGCCCGCCGTCTTTGCCTGGTCCGTCGTGCCGCCTCCTGGACATCACCAGCACCTGGGTCGTGTCTGCGTTCTGCGCCCGCCACTCCGCCAGCCTCCTCCTCCTCCTCCTCCTCCCTCGCCTCCTCCTCCTCCTCCTCCTCCTCCTCCTCCTCCTCTGTGCTGGCACCACTGCCACTAGCTTCTCCCTCCGCCTCCTGCAGCAGGTCATCTCCCCTCTGCATCGCGATGTTGTGCAGCGCACAGCAAACCACAACAATGCGAGCGACCCTGTCGGCCTGGTACTGCAGGGCCCCTCCGGAGCGGTCCAGGCACCTGAATCTCATCTTCAGGAGGCCAAGGCAGCGCTCCACCACACCCCTGGTTGCTGCATGGGCCTCGTTGTATCGTGTTTCTGCATTGGTCTGAGGCCTCCGTATAGGCGTCATCAGCCAAGACCTCAGCGGATAACCCCTGTCGCCTAGGAACCAGCCCCTCAGCCGGGGAGGACGTCCCTCAAACATCGCAGGGATGAACGACTGTGCCAGTATGTAGGAGTCATGCACACTCCCTGGGAACCTTGCACAGACGTTCATGATCCTCATGTGGGGGTCGCATACCATCTGGACATTAATGGAGTATGTCCCCCTTCTGTTTGTGAACACTTCCTTGTCCCCTGCAGGCGGGCGCATGGGGACGTGAACACAGTCGATTGACCCCTGAACCCTCGGTATCCCGGCCACACTGGCAAATCCACGAGCTCGTGAGTCTTGACTTGCTTGGTCCTCGGGAAAGGTGATGTAGCGGTCCGCGATGGCATAGAGGGCGTCGGTCACATCCCGGATGCACCTGTGCACCGATGACTGGGAGATCCCAGAGACGTCCCCGCTCGGAGACTGGAAGGAGCCGGTAGCATAGAAGTTCAGAGCGACCGTCACCTTGATGGCAACCTGGATCGCGTGTCCTCCCACCGTTCCACGTGGGGCGAGGTGCGACAGGGGTTGGCAGATATGTATCACCGTCTGCCTACTCAGCCGGAGTCTTCTCCTGCAGGTGATGTCCATCATTGTTAGGAAAGAGACCCGGACACGGTACACCCTCGGCTTTGGTCGTCGCCTCTGGCGCTGTGGCTGCACCCTCACTCTCTCCTCTTCCTCTTCCTCCTCCTCCTCCTCCCCCCCATGCTGCTCGACGACTGGCAACTCCTCGGCCCTTCCTTCTGCTGCTGCAGCTGGCCCTGCATCCACTGCGGGTTGTGGCTGTGGATGCTGCTCCATCTCCAAATGCAGTGCAGCGGCCCCAACCACTGTGCTGAACATAGCCGTTCTGTTCACATACATTGTGCTAACCTACAGAAGGGTGGTGGGAGGCAGAGAAACGGGACATGTTAGACGGAGGTTAGTCGACACCTCGGCAGCCGCCTGCCACGGGATACCTGTGTGTCCCGGTGGCCTGGTCGCGCTGCTGACACGCGGGCAGCCTAACCCCTGGTCACTTTCTGCATCCAACGGGCAGTTAACTACGTCCTCTTCACCAGTGCGTCAGTGGCCTGTGTCCGTAAGCCACAGGGGAACCAGCGGCCGTGTACTAGTGACCGGCACGCAATGGCATGGTGGCAGACATTTTGTTACGGGGTTGGACGGCTCACTCTCTACCTAACCCCCCCCTCCGTCTCCCCCACTGCCTCCCCCGTCGCCCCCCACTGCCTCCCTCGTCGCCCCCCACTGCCTCCCCCGTCGCCCCCACTGCCCCCTCCGTCTCCCCCACTGCCTCCCCCGTCTCCCCCACTGCCTCCCCCGTCGCCCCCACTCCCCCCGCTCTGGACCCCCTCCCGTTCTCAGGGATGCCTTCCCCGTTGTGGCCAGACTCGAGCGGTGCGCTGAGCGGTGCGCTGAGCGGTGCGCAGAGTGGTGCCCTGACCTCCTCCAAGCTGTCGTCAGCCAGGCCGACTGGTTGACGAATTTAAAAAGCAGGTGTGTTTCACGACGTGCAAACAGGGCGCCATGACGTCGGGACTTCGGCCCATCCGGGCCGGTGAATAGCGGGGGGGGCTATCAGTGGCGATTCTGGTCGTGTCAGGGGCGGGACGGAGGCGTTTGTCGGGAATGGCAACTCCGAAATTTTGCGGGGTTCGGAGAATAGCGGGAGGGCGTCGGAACAGCGTCGCCGTAAAAATTTCCGACGCCCGCTATTCTCCGAACCGTCGTGAGTCCGGAGAATCGCGCCCGTAGTTCCTCTGTGAAGGAGTCTTCACTGACTTTCTGAACTTCGGAAATCACGGGAACTGATATCCATATCTGTGGTGCCTATTCCTTTGAAATTATTCCCAGTTGTAAAAATTCCTCTTTCCTATCTTCTTATTGTGTACTTATGTGTGTGCATGAGGTTGTGACTATTTCCTAGGCTTGAATGTGTGAATAAATTATCTTTCTTATTTAACCCTAACGAGGGTTTGCTGCAAGTCACTTTCAATATTAACCTCACGCACAGAGGGTTTGGAGCAAGCCGAGGGGTGGGGGATTTGTGGCTAAAGGTGGAGGTGGGCCCTTGTAGGGGGTTAAGGTTGTGGCTGTTGGCAACTGCACTGCTCCCGATGGCCACAGAAAAGTACACGGTGAGCCCGGTGGTGGTGGCCACGTTGAAGATTTGGAGGCAGTTTCGGCAGCACTTTAAGCTGAGGGCCGGGTCAGACGGGATGCCAATCAGGGGGAATCATGGGTTCGAGCCGGGGAGGGTGGAGGCAAGGGTTTGGGGATGGGATGTGTGGGGGAATCAAGGAAATGAAGGATCTGAACTTAGGGGTGTGATTTTCCGTTTAGGGGAGCTGGGAGAAAAGTATGGGTTGGCGTGGGGGGGAGGGGAGAGGGTTTAGGTATATGCAGGAGCGGGACTTTACGAGTGCTGGTCTCCTTGTTGTTGGAGGCGGTGCTGTCAGCGGGGGGGGGGGGGGGGGGGGGGGGGTGGGTGGGGTGGGTGGGGGTTGGAGAGGGTGGGGTCATCTCAGCGATTTCCGGGAGGATTCTGGAGGAGGATAGGGGGCGGGATTCTCTGAAAATGGGGCTGTCCCCACGCTGGCGGGAAAATCGACGCCAACGACTCCGGCGTCATCGGCCCACCAAAATGAGGAATTCTCACCTTTCTCGGGGGTGAAGTTGCCACCGGAGTGGTTGGCTCCGCTCCAGCCGGCACTGAAGGGCTGGTGCAAGTTCGCGCATGCGCGGAACGGCCGGCGTGATCTTGTGCATGCGCGGACAGGCCGGCGTATTTCCGCGCATGCGCGGGGGTTCTCTTCTCCGCGCCGGCCCCTGGGCAATATGGTGGAGCCCCACAGGGGCCCGGCGCAGAGGAAAGAAGGCCCCCCACGGAACAAGCCCGCCCACAGATCGGTAGGACCCGATCGCGGGCCAGGCCACCGTGGGGGCCCCCCCGGGGATCGGATCCCCCCCCCCCCCCCCGAGGACCATCCCGGCATACTCACCTGCCATGTCCCACCATGCATGAGACGAGTATTTCACGCCGGCGGGACTGGCCAAAAATGGACTGCCGCTCGGCCCATTAGGGCCCGGAGAATCGCCGTGGGGGGGGGGCACTGTCAACGGCCCCCGACCGGCATGGCAGGAATCCGGCCCCCACCCGAAAAATGGCTCCGGAGCATAGGGCAGCCGGCGCGGTGTCGGAGAATCCCGGCCAGGCTGTCCATGGAGAGGATTAGGTGAAGTGTGAGGAAGGGCTGGGCATGGCGCTGGAAGAGGGATTGTGGTGTGAGGTGCTGTGGAGCGTGAATGCCTTGCCTTTGTTTGCCAGGTTGGGGCTGATACAGCTGAAGGCAGTGTACAGGGTGTACCTCACAAAACCGAGGATGAAGCGGCTGTTCAAGGAGGTGAACGATGTCTGTGAGCAGTGTGGGTGGGCTCGCAAAACATTTTCACATGTTTTGGTGCTGCCTGAAGCTGGAAAGATTTTGGAGGATGGTGTTTAGTACAATTTTGGGGGTCTTACATACGGATGTGGAGCCTGGTCCCCTAAAAGCCATATTCGGGATGTCGGACCAGCCTGAGTTGCAGACGGAAGCCGGAAGCGGGGGCAGATGAAGTGGGGCCTTCGCCTCGCTGATCACTCTTTGGCGGGTCCTGTTGAAGTAGAGGTCAGCTTCTCCACCCTGTGGCTTGGTGTGGCGGGGGAACCTGCTGGAGTTTTTGACTCTGGAAAAGGTGATGTTTGTGCAGAGGGGGGTGAAAGAGGGGGTTCTACAATTGGTGGGGTTTTTTCATCACGCACCTTCGGGAGTTGGTTGAGGGAGGGGTGTTGCGGGGGTGTTTTTGATTTCTTAGGTTGTTTTTGTTGTGCGAAAATGTTGGAGGAGAAGGATGAATGTCAGTCCTGCGGGGGAGGGCAAGGGTGGGCAGGACATGGGACCCAGGAAGCCAAGGGAGGCCGCATAACGTGTGCACCAGGTCCAACGCGCATGGTAGCACTTTCCACCATCCATCTGGGCGATCCCTGCATACGAGCTGGCTATTCCATCACACGTCCCACCAAATCCCTGGGCTGGCAGAGGTGAGGGCGTTGGGGGTTTTGGGGGATGGGGGTGGGCCACTAGAGGGGTGAGCAGTGAGCACTGGCTGAACTGATGAAAAAATCCAGGGTTTCTCCTCTCAACACTCTCTCCCACTCACCATGAGGGACTTGTCTGCTTACCAGCTCTTTTCATGAGCATTATCCCGGCACTGTGTCTTCAAAGCTTTCCTGTGCAGTCACCACACTGCCATTTCAACACTCTCCACTACTACGGCTACATTGCAGTTTGACCAAAGCTTTGTGGATCATCTCATGCCATATAGCATCATCTAAGACTATTCACCACGTTGTACCTGTGCTGGACCTTGTTGCCATGCTGATCACTATGTTGTTTAGAAGGGATCACCGCTGCGCACCATGTTACGTTTTTATAATGATATAAAAATGCAAATCATTCATAAGTGTTTGGGTAAACTCTTTGTGCGTTCAATTATTGACACTGGAAAGATGCGAACAGATATACAGAGGGAGAAAGCTTGAAGACATCAGAGCTGAGTGTGTGTATACAATGGCCGCTCGGCCCAGCTGGGCCGGAGAATAGCTGCTCGCCCATTACAAATGGCGAGCAGCGATTCTCCCAGCGGCCAGCCGTGAATCTCGCCGCACCGGTTTGGGGGGGTGGGAGAATCGCGTGTGGGTGCCGGGACGGTGTGGTGGGACTCGCTCGATGCCCCGGCGATTCTCCCACCCGGCGTGGGGGGGGGGGGGCAGAATTCCGCCCAAACTTTTACTGGTCCTATATCGTGCAACTGAACATTGGTTGGATGACAGAGAGCAAGCACACATCCAATGAATTATTCTTAACTGAGAGTCCCGTAAATCAGCAGCAGAAATACATTTATGTATAGTCAAAAATGAAAAGGCTGCTAAGCTGTTTTATGGCCTAGTTTCTGACTGACGATAATCAGATTTTCCTGTTCAAAGATGCTGCTCACTAACAATGCTGCTCTCTGTCTGTGGCCTCCGATAGTGCTAATTAGAATCAGCAGATTGGAATGATGAAAGAAATGTCTGTGGTTCTGGTCAGCATTTGGGGATTTAACTTGGTTATTTTCTGATTTTACCATTGCATTTGAGACGGAAAGCAAACAAAATAGTATTCATCCGATAGGCAAGTAAAACATTTTAAAAAATAAATCTCACGGGTGTTGTGAGCGGTCTTGTCCTGTTGGGGGAGGGGGCATAGGTATATCATTACAATACAGCAGGTATCAGCAGGCCGTTCAGATACTGGCACAGTTTGGGGGTCAAGTTGTAATAAGACCATTGCATCTCTCCACGGGGGCCAGAGCGCTGGGTCTGTGACTACTTTGTGAACCACCCTCAACTCACTCTGCCCCAATCCCCCTCCACCCCCCCGTGCCGGGGGGGAGGGGGGGGTGATTAAGTTAAAGGGGAAGGGATGGTTGTGACCTGGGGGGGCACCCTCTTGGCACTTACCCTGGCAGCCCTGGTGAGGTTGTGCATCTTCTTCCAACATTGGTCTGCAGAGCGAAGGGTCTGCCCCACAGCACTAACGGCAGCAGCCACGTCACGCCAGGCTTGGCGCACTGCACTGGCAGGGTGGCGATGCCCTCTACGTGGGCAGATGATGCCTCTCCTCTGCTCGATTGATTCGAGCAGCATCTCCACGTCAGCCTCAACAAATCGCTGGGCTGCTCTCCTGAGCCCCGACATCTTGGCCTACAGTTTCTCTGCTCGCCCGTGCCCTTTTACAGCGTCGGGCGGCGTCACGTGGGCGTGTTCGTAGCGTCGCCGCGTTCCGGCGTCATCGCGCACGTGATTGATGCGGCCCCGACCCTAGCCCATTTCCCGGACGTGAATACCTCGGGAAATGGGCCGTGTCGGGCCGTCGCAAAAGTCGGCCGTTTTCACGGCCAGCTTCGCGATTTTACGCGGGTGCGGAGAATCGCGCCCTAAGTGTCTTGGCTCCAGTGGCGCTTTCCCCTCTGGCCAGAGTAGTGGAATCCTGTGCTTGGGACCACAATAATTATGCACAGGCGAGTTACTCACCGGCTGTTTTGGTGGGCCCGCCCTCAGCTGATGGATTTGAAGGTCCGGCGCCAAATTTAAACACCCATCCAAGACACTCATAACGCTTTCTCCAGCTCACTGTCTTCACCACACCGTGCAGGATGTCAGTGGGAAAAGGCTAGTAGTCTCAAGAAATATGTTCCTTTATTAAATTACTTTCTTCCTCGAGCCCATCACTTACGTGGTGCACATGCCCCACTTGGACCTCTACCCAGTGGATCTGGGGTCTCCACCCATCCCCTTCCAGTAAACAATGTGGTATCCCTTCAACTGCCTTGTTTATGAGCTTTTCTTTCAGCCTTGTTGGTTTCATCCACTCCTTACACCTCTGCCTGCCATTATGAGCCCTTAACGTTCCACCAACCCTCCTTCCTCCCACATTTTCCCCGGTTATCATCGTCAGGCTGCTCCCCCCTCCCTACCCCACATCACCTCACGCTCCACCCCAGTCAAACTTTGGACCATTGTTACGGTGGCTGTATGAATCCCGCAGAACAGTCCTGTCCAGATAGATGCTGCTGTGTGGCATCAGGGGAATGAAGACCCCTGTACTTCCCAACTGCATGGGCTGTATTGACCTGACTCGGTGACATACGGAGGAGCCCATGGCTCAGCAATATGGTGCTGGCCATATAGACTAGCTCAGCATGGAGATGGAGGTCAGGAACCAGTCTTCCGAGACAGAGTGGTGAACAGCACATCAGGAGCAGCGCAGCACTATGACAGAAATTTGTTGCACTCACCCGAACGTCTCTGGCGAACTGAGGACTTATGCACGTCACTCTTTAACAATCAAGCTTGAGGCCCATGTGAATTCCTGTTGGCATGACACAAGATTGAAAGAACTGATGGGATGTTGCCGGGCAGCTATTTTAATGAGCGTTTATGTGATGCAAATTGCATTGATGCCACCAGCCAGAGGGAAGCTCGACATGCCATTGGGCAGCACAGTCGCTTCACAGCTTCAAGGTCCCAGGTTCGATTCCCGGCTTGGGTCACTGTCTGTGCGGAGTCTGCACGTTCTGCCCATGCCTGCGTGGCTTTCCTCCGGGTGCTCTGGTTTCCTCCCACAGTTCAAAGGATTCACTATGCTAAATGCCCTTCCTGTCCAAAAAAGGTTAGGTGGGGTTACGGGGACATGGTGGAAGTAGGGGGATAGGGTGGAGGTGTGGGCTTGAGTAGGGTGCTCTTTCCGAGGTGCAGACTCGATGGGCCGAATGGCCTCCTTCTGCACTGTAAATTCTATGATTAATGCACCATTGGGATAATTGCAAAGTGATTTACATGGTGGGTTTCCGACTTTCTGGATCACTCCAGATTCTCCACTCCCTCCCACCACCAAACCCACCACAGGTAGGGTGGGAGAATTTTGTCCAGTCTGTCCTGCAAACTATATTGTCACATCGATCATTCTTGTTTCCTCTGTTGTTTCTTGTTTCATGTTCTTATAGCTTCTTTCTTCTTTCATTGACATGTCCAGCATCTCTCTCAACCATTTCATCTCTGCTGTTTAATGTCTTTGTTTGTAAACTTTCCTTATATTCCAGCTCTCACATTTGCATTATACAATAGCGATGACCATCGCTTCATGAATCCCTTTTCCATTGATTTTGTGCATTTATTATAATGGTAAACCAATATTGGTAAAAGAATCAGAAGAGAGATGAGCCAACAGTTGGTTGCTGTGATCTGGAAAGTGCTCATGAACGGGCAGTGGGAGCTGATTCAGTAGCAATGCCCGAAAAGGAATTTTATTTATACCTGAAAGGCGGAAACTTGCAGGATTATGGGAAAAAAGCAGGGGATTGGAACTAAATGGATAGCTTTTATAAAGAGCCAACTCAGGCACAATGGGCCGAATGGCCTCCTTCTGTGCTCTATATTTCTATGACTGGACTAGTGCAGGGAGCGGGCTCGGTAAAACAAGCCTCAAATGTACAGGTGCAAAGATTTTGCTAAGCTGTAAGTAAATGCCCTTCACAAAAGAAGGCAGTGTCACTCATTCAGAAAAATTATTAGGGTTAAATATTTGTCCAGTCTTGTTGTGGCAGTCGGATGCTGTGCTGCCTTAGTCAGGGCCAAAACGTTTGCATAAATTCAAAGCGAGTCACTTAGGCTGCCTCCCTATGTAATGCACTGCGTATTCTATCAACTGTCAATATTTGCTGTTGTGGTAGACTCACAGTCGAGCTGTTATAAGGAAAAGGTCATGTCTGATATTAAGTAATGTTCTGGCTGAAAGGAGAACATCAAGTAGGTCTTGGAGTGGAGTCTAAGAGGGGTGCTTGCTGTTCTAGGGTACACACTGAATCCTGGTATCAAGCAAAGTGGAACAGATGACACAGCCTATTGATCCACCTCGGCATTAAACCAGTGGAGTAGGCTTTCCATGCCAATTTCTTTGAATGATACTACGGTGGGCGTTGAGTTCTTCCAGGGCTTTCTATCTCTACTGTAGCTTATACCAGAACACTTAATGCCATTTCTGGATGTACTTTATCTCACTTGTTCAAATGAACCAGGCTGCAGGAGGTGTTTGTGAATGAAAAAGTGTCCCCCTGGTTAGAAGCCAGAGTAATAACTCTTGGTGATGTACATGGGTGACGTGCCCAGGTAGAAGTTCATCCTGAGTGGTATAGCAAAATAAATAACTACATTTACAGCACGAGGGTATCTTCCCAATGTTTTCCCCCTTTTTCGGTACCTCTATTCATTTGTGTTATATGGAGACAGAACCATTCAAGTGTAGTCTAACCAAGGTTCTATACAAATTTAATATAATCTCTCTACTTCTCAATTCTATCCCTCTAGAAATGAACCAGTTTTTAAGATTGTATTTACACTTTGGTTTGGCTTGATTAAGTTGCATCGCTGCTCAAAGTGATTTGGGACTGCAAGGTCTTTTTGCTCCTTTTACTTAATTCAGACTCCTACTCCCTAATTGCCCATGCTTACCAGGCATTTGAGTGTCAACTACATTACTGTGGGTCAGAACTTTCTGGAGTCACATGTACCCAGAGTGGGTAAGGATGGCAGATTTCCTTTAGTGTTGCAGATGGGTTTTAACGACAATCCACAATGGTTTCATGGTCATCATTGGATTTTTAGTTCCAGATTTTTATTGAATTCAAATTCCACCATCTGCTGTGGTGGGATTTGAACCTGGGTTCCCAGAGCATTACCCTGGGTCTCCAGGTTACTAGTCCAGTGACAATATCACTGTGCCACTGCCTCCCCCACTGAATGTCCTCCTTCTGTATTGGTACAATTCTGTCATTCTGAGTATGTGCTCCTCTTATTCTTCCCACCAAATCGATTACTGCACACGTATTTAAATTAAAATGATGTTGTCATTTACAAACCCATTCTGTCAGGTGATCGCATTGGAAATAAAACTCGGGTAGCAAGTATAACGGCCACTGATTGGCTATGGGCAGTTTCTTGCTGCCACCCAGGTCAGGTCCTACTCCAATGTCTTTATAGGTTTAATGATGGTGACCAGCTTGTGACATATAACCCATAACAAACTTATAAATGACACCGTGATATTCCTGTACCCCATGAGGTTCAAGGAACAATCCAAATTGATGAGATATGTCTCCTTGTCCTTGGCCTGTTCTGAAGTGTGCTCTACCTAACTTATCTAACTTCCAGGGAATCTATTTCAAAATAAAGTTGCACACTGTGACATTAAGACCTTCCCTTTGCTTGAAAGTAGAATATTGGGATCTATGAAAACATCTCTTTGACCACACTTCTGGTCCCCTATCTTAATATCTATTATCTGTCCTCGCGTCAAAATTTAGTTCCAAACACTCCTGTAAACATCAAATGTGCAATGCAAATGTAAAGTATTGCTGTTGATGTTTACCAATCTACTGTTTGGCCCGAGCAGTTTCTATCGGCACTTACCATCCATCCACCCATTTTTAAAAAGCCAGAAAATCCGAGGTTGTAGCATAATGGATCTGGTTTAGCACAGTGGGCTAAATAGCTGGCTTGTAGTGCAGAACAATGTGAGCAGCACGGGTTCAATTCCCGTATCGGCCTCCCTGCCAGAATGTGGCGACTAGGGGCTTTTCACAGTAACTCCATTGAAGCCTACTTGTGACAATAAGCTATTATTATTAATGGCTGTCAGAAACTTTTCCAACTCCTGTCTTTGCTTCCTGTTTTCACATTTTTTCATCTCTTTGAGGAGCAGAATGATCTATTTTCATGTCTCTATTTTCTCCAAGTTATCAAGTTGTACTTTTCAGTCCTCACTCCAGACATTGGAGCACAGAATCTAGGCTAACAATCCAGCGCAGTGCTTGAGGAGGTGTTGCACTGTCAGAGGCAAAATTCCTCTGGCATTATTTAAATGAAGAGCAGAGGAGTTTCCCTCCCCTCCCCCCCCCCCCCCCCCCCCCCCCCCTACCCTGTCTTGGCCATTATTTATTCATCATCAAGGATTTTGAAAATGGATTGCCCGGTCCCTTATTTAACGGTTGTTTGTGGGAACTTGCTGTGTGCAAATTAGCTCCTGTGTCTGCTGCATTGTGATAGTGACTACACTTCAAAAAAGTACTCAGTTGGTTGTGAAGCACTTTGGAACATCCAAGAACAAAGAACAAAGAAAAGTACAGCACAGGAACAGGCCCTTCAGCCCTCCAAGCCTGTGCCGACCATGCTGCCCATCTGAACTAAATTCTTCTACACTTCCTTGGTCCGTATCCCTCTAATCCCATCCTATTCATGTATTTGTCAAGATGCCCTTAAATGTCACTATCGTCCCTGCTTCCACCTCCTCCAGCAGCGAGTTCCAGGCACCCACTACCCTCTGTGTAAAAAAACTTGCCTCGTACATCTCCTCTATACCTTGCCCCTCGCACCTTAAACCTATGCCCCCTAGTAATTGACCCCTCTACCCTGGAAAAAGCCTCTGACTATCCACTCTGTCAATGCCCCTCATAATTTTGTAGCCCTCCATCAGGTCTCCCCTTAACCTCCGTCGTTCCAGTGAGAACAAACCGAGTTTATTCAACCAGAGATGCAATAAAAATGCATGGGGCGAGATTCTCCGTAAATGCGGAGAATCGTAAAGGCTGCTGTGGGACAGGCCGTGACCCACGGCAGCCTTCACGCCCACTTCCGGAGCCGATTCTCCCCCCCGGGCGGGGCTAGGAGCGTGGCCTCGTGCGTCACGGCGGCGCGGCCTTGACGACAGTCGTCAAGGCCACACGCCAAGCATCACGCCAGCTGACGCGCATGCGCAGTTGGCATCTTTTCCCTCAGCCGCCCCGCAAGACATGATCTTGATCTTGCGGGGCGGCGGAGGGAAAAGAGTGCGTCCGTTACGGTGGTACTGCCGTGCCAGTCGGGCCCCCAGATGCCCCATGTGCCTGCTGCATTGTGATAGTGACGGCAGCAAGCAGGTGTGTTTGCTGTCGTGTTGAAACGGGCGTGAAGGCCCGGTCGCTCGGCCCATCGGCCTCGGAGAATCGCCGCTCGCTGTAAAAAACGGCGAATGGTGATTTGTGGCATGGGTCAGGCATGGGGGGGGGGGGGGGGGGGGGGAGAATAGCGGGAGGGCGTGAAAAATGTCGGGAGGCCCCGCGATTCTCCCACCCGACATGGGGGGCGGAGAATCGCGCCCAAGGTCTTTCTTTCTTTGTATGCATTTCTTTGTAAAGCATGATGGAGAAAGAAACCACACAATTATGCCCAAAACCACAAGGATGGCTGAGAATGCAGTCTTCCGCTGATAGGATTTGTTGCAGGGTGTATCGCTAAGAGATTATGTTTCCAGACATGGGGCGCGATTCTCTGCTCCCACGGCGGGTGGGAGAATTGTGGGAGGGCCGCTCTGGCACCCCCCGCGATTCTCCCACCCCCCCCAAAATGGCGTGTTGCGTTTTGCGACACTCCGCTCGGAGAATCGGGGGCCGCTCTTTTTCACGGCGACCCACGATTCTCCAACCCGGATGGGCCGAGCGGCCTGCCGTTCCCGACCGGCTCACGCCAGCGGCAACCACACCTGGTCGCTGCCGGTGTGAACAGCGCGCCAGCAGCTGTTTTGTGTCTTGTGGGGGCGAAGAGGGGAGTGAGCACCACGGCCGTGCTCGGGAGGGGACTGGCCCGCGATCGGTGCCCACCGATCGTCGGGCCGGCGTCTCAAAGGGACACACTCTTTTCTCTCCGCCGCCCCGCAAGATCAAGCCGCCACATCTTGCGGGGCAGCGGAGGGGAAGACGGCAACCGCGCATGCGCGGGTTTGAACCGTCATCCGGCGTGACGTCAGCCACGCATGCGCGGGTTGGAGCCGCCCAACCCACGCATGTGTGGCTGACATCATTAGGCGCGTCGGCCGCGTCATTCTCGGCGCGCCGGGCCTTGACGCCAGCGACAAGGCCCGGCGGCCGAGATTTACGGCACAGCCCTCCTAGCCCTCCCCGGCAGGGGGAGAATAGGGGGCAAGGAGAGGTCTCCGACGCCGTCGTGAACCTCTCCGGATTTCACAACGGCGTCGGGCCTGGCGGAGAATTCCGCCCAAAGTACTTTTACAAGTGTCCGGAGACTGACTACTATGTTTGGTAAAGACAAAAGCACATCTTATCCAAAAGATCCTTTGAGTAATGCCTAGGCGGTCTAATGGATTCCATTTTCCACTTGGAATGTACAAAGAAGGGGTTAGAAGCCAGCTGTGAGAGCTACCCCAGTGTTTGTCTGTATGTGCTTTGTCAAGATAAGCAGCCATAAAATCATTTTCACGCTGATGATGTGTGATACTTCTGCCAATATATCAACAAGTGCATGCGTTTGGCAAATACCTTAGTAATTGCCTTATTAAAGACAGGTGATGATCATTAGCTCAATGTGCAAGAAAGTATGAATGGACATGGATGGAACAGTTTGTGTGGGAAATCCATATGGAGTTTGTAACTCTACTCAGCTATATGAAGAATAAATTTGGAAGGTAAAAGTTAAGCTGCTGCATTATTCCTCTACCATATATTACTATTGTTCTTAACATGGTAGCAGAGGACCAAGGTTAAGCTTTGATGACTGGTGCTGCAAAAGAAGGTTTTGTCTTCACCCTCTGAAGGAGAAGAAGTACACTGTTACTGACAAATTTAAGTTACAGGATGGCAGAAGGGAAATATGAAGTATCAGGCTTTGATATACCTCAAATTTTCTTGGAAGTGGAGCCATATGAGCAACGAAAAACTGAAGTTGAGGTGCGGGCCCGGGTACTTCATTAGCCAAAAAGAAGTCACCAGCAAAGTGTCAAATTAGGAGTAAAGTCTTTTCAGAGTAGAATGTAAATGATTAGGATAATAAAGAGGGACTGGATATTCTGTTACAGTTTTTGGATAAATTTGACAAAAACGATGACTTATTGGAAGCATATAATAATAATTGCTTATTGTCACACTTAGGCTTCAATGAAGTTACTGTGAAAATCCCCTAGTCGCCAAATTCCTGCACCTGTTCGGGGAGTCCAGTATGGGAATTGAACCCAAGCTGCTGGCATTGTTCTGCATTGCAAGCCAGCTATTTAGCCCACTGTGCTAAACCAGCCCCTGATCAGCATGTGAGGCCTGATCAGCCTTTGAAAGATTTAAGGAAACAGATGATCAGTTCATGGAGGAATATATAATGGACGTTGACAGATGGTATAAGAAGCTGAAAAAAATTGAACTTGATATACTAGAGTTTGTACTGGCATTTAAATTACTTTATTGTGTTACTTACTTTATTAATGAACTTTTAGTATTGACAAGGGTTAAATTCCGAAGTAAAGACTCTCTTTTAGAGGCTCCCGCCCTAAAAATATTTCTGGGAAGACAGTCTTTTCCAGCAACTTTCTGATTGACTGCTAGCAACTCTGTGATAAATTAAAATCTGGAAGATTCAATGGTGGCTGAGATTCAAGATCAACAAAATGTTAGACACAGATTTCAGTACAAAGGTGGAGGTATTGATAGGTGGTCTGAAGATGGGCGTGCTTTTAACCAATTTGAGAATCGGGACAAAGGGCGGGATTCTCCGGGACACCGGCGGGTCGGAGAATCGTTGGGGGGTGGCAGAAATCCCACCTGACCGCCCCGCGATATTCTCCGACCCCCCAAAAATCCCGCCGTCGTGAATCGTGCCGCGCGCCTCGGAGAATGCGAGGACCGGCGCGACGCAACAGGGCCCGGGGCCGTCCCAATTCCCAGGCCGGATGGGCCTAAGCCCCACCGACGTGACTACGGGTCACGCGGCGTAAATCAAACCACCTATTTAATGGCGTCAACCAGTAATGATGGTTGTCGCCGGCCAGTGCAGAGGTAGGGGTCGGCATGGGGCCTGGGGCGGTTGCCGGAGAAGTGATGGCATGGCCGCAGGTGGTGATGGGGGAGGGGGATCGCAGGAGACGTTGGAGTGTGCGTGCCGGGGAGGGGGAGTGGCTGGGGGGAGGAAAGGGCTGGGGGAGGGAGGGGCTGGGGGGGAGGGAGAGGCTGGGGAGGAAGGAGGGGCTGAGGGCACGGAGGGGGGGAGGGGGCTGGGGGAGGGGCTGGAGGGAGGGAGAGGGTGGGATGGAGGGGCTGAGGAGGAGAGGGGGCTGGGGGGGGGTTGGAGAGCGTGCGTGATGGAGAGGGTGCGTGATGGAGAGGGTGCGTGATGGAGAAGGTGCGTGCCGGGGAGGAGAGGGAGGTGTTGGGGAGGGTGCGGCTGGGGAGGAGGGGGGGGGGGGGGGGGAGGGCGTGTGATGGAGAGGTTGTGTGCTGGGGAGGAGGGGGGGTTGGGTAGGGTGCATGCCGAAGAGCATATGGGGGGATATGGGGGAAGAGAAATATGGGGATATGGGGGAAGGGGAATATGGGGAAGGGGGGATTTGGGGAAGGGGAAGGGTGAAAGGGGGCAGGCAGTGGGGGGGGTCTCATGTGGCGCTGCGCATCGGGCGGCCATTTTGCTGGGTCTCTGTGGGGCATCTTTTGTGCAGCGATGCCGTGCGCATCCGTGACGGGTGATGCCGTCGTGAATGACGTCACGCCGCTAATAGCCAATTCCGGGCCAGAGAATTTGGGGGGGCCCGACGCCGGACTGATTCGTGGCGTTTTTGGTGCTGGGTTCAGGCCATCGCGCTGATTCATGGAGAACCCCGCCAAAAAAGTGGGTCTGGGGTACCGATCGCAGATGCTTAAACCTGTGAAATGCACGGGGAATGGTTAATTGATGTTATAGGTGTGATTCCAAGTACCATTATGTAATGCATTGCCCACAGTGAAAGATTCATCTTCTTGACATCGGAGAATTCCATGGCTGAAAAGGCTGATGGAGTCTGTCATGAAGAAATTGTATTGGTCACTGAGAGTTTGAATCCAGTGATGAGTATTTTGCTGGCTGATTCATCCCACTGTGCAGTTTTAAATAATGGTTGCACTTCCACAGTGTGTGGGGTGGTTTGATTACTGCTATCTGGAAACTCGTGATGAGACAGATCAGTGGAAGGCTAAGTAGTATGAAAGCTCTGCATGCTTCAAGCTCGGAGGTGACAATGTGCTACCATCTTCCATAAGGGTAGTCCTCCCTTGCAGGAGAGCTGGGCTCAGCCTTTTCATTGGCACAAATGGTTTCTTAACCTCTCCTGTTAAGCAGGTCTTCAATGAAGAAAGCGCAGATGACACTAGACATGAAAAATGACAGGGCAATCATGTTTAGGAAGACCGTGGCTCTACATTTTACTACATCAGGCCTTTATTGCCTGCCATGAAGGGAGTCACAAATTTCTCAAAGAATTCATGAAGTCTTGCTAACTTCTGGGAATAAGAATTTGATTTTTTAAAAAAAAGGTCATTTGGAAGTTGCATAGACAGTTTGCACATTCAGGCCCACAAAAACTGAAGGCTTTCCTGTGAGATGCTTGACAAAGAATTCAACAATCTTATTGAGCAATTCATGGCTCGGTGTGAAATTTGTATAAAATATCGAAGACACCAGCATGTCCTGTTGTGAATTTGCCACTAGCCAGGCAATTTGATGTTCCAGAGGCAATAGACTTAAAACTATGGAACAAAAATCGGGGTATTTTGCTACTGCACTTTATAGATATGATGACTAGAGAATGGTGGAAAGAATGAAAAGGCTTTGGCAAAATGATAGGCAGTGAAGGAAACGTAGTAATTGTACAACACAAGAATCAAAACTTGCATGCCAATCTTCTGATGGGTTTTCGAGCACCGCAGGATTAATCATATTTTGGTATTGTTGCCCTTTGGCTTAAAAAGGCATGAAAATTATAAGGGTATTGAAAAGAACCTTAGCTGCAGAAACACTGACGTTGGTTGAAGCAATAGACATGGGGGTTTATTTATCCAATATACTGACAGAAATATTGCGCAAGTGTCCAGGTGATAAAAGTTTGCCTTTGAGTATTATGTTGATAACCAATCCCTGTGGGACAATGCTCATTCAATGAAAAATGTCACTGAAAAAAGGCTAAGAATAGATCGAACTAGTATAAAAGAAATGTTAGAAAGAAAGAAGATTTCTAAGATACTAAGGCTTGGTTCCAGTCACTAATTATCAGAGTAGTTTACTTAAGAAATGCCTCCTCCAAGAAATTGCTAAATGTTTTGGAAGAGGAGCGTCTTGTGTTGGATAACAAAATGGAAAACTAATTTTTGCTTTGTAATTATGTGTATATGTGAATATGGTGAAGGGAATGTAGGGTCTATAATGTTAAAGCACATGACCTTTTTTCCATTTATTTGGAATTGAATAAACTGTGTCCTTGAATTTTGTTTTATTTCTAAAGCTTCACTTTAAAAACAAGAGAGGAGCATCTGTCAGCAAATGCATGTTTTGGCAATGACATTGTTAAGCTAATTACCTTATTAAAGGGAGGTGATGATCATTGCATCAATGTCCAAAAAAAGTATAAATGGACACGGCTGGAACAACTGGTGTGGGGGAACTATAAAGTGTTTGTAATTCTACTTAGCTGTATGAAGAATAAACCTACTGAAGGTAAAAGGCAGGCTGCTATACCATTCCAGCACCGTATACTATTACGGTTCTTCCCAGAAGCAGCCAGCAGTGCCAATTTTTTGGAGGTACATCGTGAATCTGTCTCTCTAATTGAGGAAGGCAGCCCAGCCAGGAAAAGACCCACAGCTGGAAAAAGAACTCCTGCGGGATTCTCCACCAGCGGGATCCTCCGCTTCGCCGGCAGCACACCTACGGGCCTCCTAATGGGGTGGGCTGGCCACAATGGGAAACCCCATTGGCTGGCTGTGGGAGCGGAGAATCCTGCTGCCGGCAGGGGTGCGCTGCGCTGGAAAATGGGACTGGCAGGACGAAGTTTCCCGCCCCTGAAGTTAACCTGCCAAACCACAGAACACTGGAATTGAAGAACCAACTATTCGTCTATCAAAGTCATCTCTACTGAAATCAAATCATAACGGCTGCACACTTCAACATCTACTCCTCAGGAGTCAAGGACAGTTCTGTATAACCTTTTATTTATATTTACTTATTATCATACTCAGTTCTTACTGTATGAATATAGATACATGTTTTTCACCATTTCTCCCTACCGTTATAGTATAATAATAGCTTATTGTCACAAGCAGGCTTCAATGAAGTTACTGTGAAAAGTCCATTTGCTACATTCCAGCGCCTGTTCGGGGAGGCTGGTATGGGAATTGAACCCACGCGGCTGGCCTTGTTTTGCATTACAAGCCAGCTGTTTAGCCCACTGTGCTCAACCAGCCCTTATAATAATTGCTTATTGTCACAAGTAGGCTTCAATTAAGTTACTGTGAAAAGCCCCTAGTCGCCACATTCCCGTGCCTGTTCGGGAGGCCAGTACGGGAATTGAACCGCGCTGCTGGCCTTGTTCTGCATTACAAGCCAGCTGTTTAGCCCACTGTGCTAAACCAGCCCCTGATAATTAATAAATGTATTCTATCTTTAATTTAAGAAAGCCTGGTTGAATTGGCTCCTTTTTAAACATAATTATTGGGTCTGGAAAAGGTATCCAAGGGAAAGGAAACCTTGTTAGATTAAAATAATCAAAATACTTTGGATGCTGGAATCTGAAACAGAATAGAGGAACTTGGAAAAACTCAGCAGATCTGCCAGCATCAATCAGGAGAGAAACAGAGAACAGAGTTAATGTTGCAAGTCATAGACCCTTCATTGGAACTGAAAGGAGGTAGAATGTTAGATCAAAAGAAACTGCAGCAAAAATAGAAACTTTAAGAACAAATCTAATAAAATCTTGTTAAATTAAACCTTGTTGCTACCAGCAGATGGGGGTTGGGGGGGGGGGGGGTTCAAAAAAGACACAACCAGTCATTCCTACCCATTCAGATTTATAACAATTTGGGGATATCCCAGCCAGATGGTGACATATTGAGGGGTCTCACGCAGATCAACAAAATTGGGCAACCTCACCTGGGGGTGCTCGTAACAATGTGATGTGCTTCAGAATATTTCTTAAAGATGTAATGAGGGGCTCAATAAATGCAAGCTCTTTTCTTTGTCATTTTCACTTCCATGCCCACTTGTCTTTGACCGTCTGACACAATGAGGGTCAATTTCTGATTGTCAATTTTAATGAGCTACTTAGAACTGTTCAGTCATCGCAATTCCTCTATTGCTCCTTGCAAAAAAACCTGACAGGTTAAACTTTAATAATGAGCACCTACTGTTTACGCAGTTCTTACAGTTTCCTATCTGAAAATATGCTTCATTGTTCTTTGATTGGTCTGAATTATGTTGGTTGACACGTGGGAAATCTCAACTTGCAGTGGCGTTGAAATTATTTTGTTGTTGTTGCTATCTGTGCCAGCCTACCCTTCAGCCAGATTCGACCAGACCTTCGCTACCATGTCCCAGATTTATTGCTCACATGAACACTTCATCCAACATTTTGCGTTCGCCATGGGACCTCAACTTCAGGCCCAGAACAATCGACACGGATCCTTCAAACATAAAACCGTCTGCTTCCTCCAGAGATGTCTGGAAACCTGCAGGTAATCTGATCTTTGGTATCACCACACGCCAATGGCTAATTTCTGACATTTGTTCGGACAATGTATTCAACACAAGCACTCATCATTTGTGAAAGTGCGGGTGCCTCAGGTTACAAGTCAAAGATGTATCTGCCAGTAACATAACCATACTCACATTAAGTTATGAGGTACTCAAAGTTTTTAAGTGATTCGTAAGAAATAGGAGCAGGAAAAGGCCGTAAAGCCCGTTGAACATTCTCCGCCATCGTGGTTGATCTTGCGCTTCAACTCTAATTTCTCACCTGCTCCTCAGATCCCTCAATTCCCTGAGAGAACACAAATATTTCTAGTTCAGCCTTAAAATATACAATGATTGAGTATCCACAGCCCTCTTGTTTAATGAATTCTAACGATTCGCAACCTTTTGAATGAAGACATTTCTCTTCATCTCAGTCCTAAAGTTCTTTCATCCTTAAATTGTGCCACCATGTTCTAGATTCCCCAGCCATGGAAATAACCTCTCATTGTCTACCCCATCAAACCCTCTGGCAATCTTGTATAATTCATATGAGCCCACTTTTCATTTTTCTAAACTTCACAGAATATTGGTCCAATTTACTCAGCCGTTCATTATAGAACAACCCTATCATTCCGGGAACCAATCTGGTGAACCTTGAGGTTGTGTTCAGTTTTTCTACCTTTGATTATGTGTGTCTGTTTATATTTATGCTCACTGTGCTTGATTGGTTAAGCCCAAGTGTGGACTCAGAGAAAGGTGAACACACTGTAAGTAGAGCTGGTAGCCCGAGCTGAAGCATGGAGTAAACATTTTAAAGCACTGCGTAAAACCTGTTACACAAATAGAAATGAGTGTTAACTTTGCCTGATATATAAAATATTCAACATTTGAAACAGCAACAAGAACTTTGGGCGCGATTCTCCCATATGGGGAGAAATCGTAAGGCTGGTGTCAAATCCGGGTGGGTTTGACGCCAGCCCCCCCCTTCCCGACCGGGAACCGATTCTGGTCCCCGGTCGGGGCTAGCATGCCGACGCCGTAAACTCTGGCATCGCGGGCTTAACGAATTTCGTTAAGCCCGCTTGCCAGAGTTAGCGCCGGCTGACGCGTCATATGATGTCAGCCGCGCATGCGCGGATTAGAAGACTCCAACCTGCGCATATGCGGATGACGTCATCGCGCATTTGCGCAAAACCCGCACATGCGCGGGCCGGGATGCCCCTCAGCCGCCCCGTGAAGTGATACAGCGGGGCGGCGGAGGGACAAAGAGTGCGCGGGCATCGGGCCCGCTTCCCGTGATCGGTGCCCACCGATCGCGGGCCCATGGCGCCCTTGGCACGGCCGTGGTACTGCCGTGCCAATCGGTGCCTTGGTTTTAAAGATCGAGAGTTTACGGCCGTTTTTACGAACGGCCAGACCAGGTGTGTTTGCCGTTTGTAAAAACAGCCGTAAAGGGCTGGGAACTCGGCCCATCGAACAGCTGAGAATCGCTGCCGGCCGTAAAAAAACGGCGGCAGCGATTCATATCGGGAGTCGGGCGTGGGGGGGGGGGGGGAGAATAGCGGGAGGGCGTCGGAACAGCGTGGCCGTAAAATTTTACGAGCCACGCTATTCTCCGCACCGTCGGGAGTGCGGAGAATCGCGCCCTTTGTAATTGTATAGCACCTTTATTATAATCTCCATAAAGACCGATAACTTTTAAAGAGATATTAATTTCCCAGTGACTGACTCAAAAGATCACACAACAGGATTTAATATTTTATTTATTTTATTATAATGATCATACTAAAGTCAATATTGATTAAACTTAGTAAGCAACTAATCTATTATAATATATTAAACTACAGAAATGGTTTTCTCTAGTAACATCTTTACACAACGGAAAATTCCACCTGTCATTATAGGTTACACTACATTCTCTGTAGACATGTATCTTGCGATTGAAGTCCAAAGCTCCTGCCAGCTCTAACTGGATCCCTTCCCCCTGATTCACTCGGGTGAATCATCCAGTATTCTTTTAAACCAAGTCCCAGTCACTCAGCCCTTTGAGCAGAATCTAACTGACTTCCCATTGCAAGGTTCCCTCCAGTAGTTCAACGGTCTTTAACCCTTCACAATCTTTGTTTCCTGGAACATGGATTCCACCTCACCAGCCCTCCACTTGATCGTGAATCCCAAAGCAGTTCTTTTCTTCTGCCTGGCATAGCAGCATTTGCTGCTTCATATGCAAAACTCTTGGTTTGACTGTCCCTGAGAGTCAGTGAGTCTGGGCGGCAGCAAGACTAGCTGCTTTTTCTTTTGAGTCCCCATGCTACAGTTTGGACCTTCCTTTGATTTGGTCTCAATTTGGGTTTCTATCTCCATAATAAGCAGGTTGCACCCTACCCAACCACCCCACTCCTCAATCAGAAAGTAGCTGGAAAAGACTGTCTTCCCAGAAATATTTTTAGGGCGGGAGCCTCTAAAAGAGAGTCTTTACTTCGGAATTTAACCCTTGTCAATACTAAAAGTTCATTGATATGAGAAATGCGTGCACAATAAAGTAACTTAAATGCCAGTACAGACTCTAGTATATCAAGTTCAATTTTTTTTCAACGTCCATTATATATTCCTCCATGAACTGATCATCTGTTTACTTAAATCTTTCAAAGGCTGATCAGGCCTCACATGCTGATCAGGGGCTGGTTTAGCACAGTGGGCTAAATAGCTGGCATGCAATGCAGAACAATGCCAGCAGCGTGGGTTCAATTCCCATACTGGACTCCCCGAGCAGGTTTCGGAATGTGGCGACTAGGGGCTTTTCACAGTAACTTCATTGAAGCCTACTCGTGACAATAAGCGATTTTCATTTCATTTCATTTCAATCATTGTTTGTAAAAACCTTAAGAAAATGTAATCTGCTGTCCTTACCTGGTCTGGCCTACATGTAGCAGCAGAACACAGTAATGAGGTTGACTCTTAATTGCACAGTGAAATGACAAACCACTAATTGTAACGGCAATTAGAGATGGGCAACAAATGCTGACTTTTCCCACATCCCATGAAAGAATAAATACGAAAAAGTTTAAAATAAGTGACAAAAACGTAAGGCGGGAGATGTCGCAAAATGCAGCAAGTAGTTATGATCTGGAATCGGCCACCTAAAAGTAGATTCAATATTAACTTTCAGAAGGGAATTGGATGAAGACTTGAAGGGGAAATAATTTATGGGCAAAGAGCAGGGCCTAGTGGAAGCAATTGGATAACACTTTCAAAGTGCTGGCAGTGGCATGATGGGTTGAATGGCCTCCACTTATGATTCAGTCATAAAGCAATGACAATGAAGTGAATCCTATTTATTAAACTGGGAACCAGCATCTTGTATGACAGGAATCTTGTTCAAACAACGAATTGGATGAATACACTTCCAAGTGAACGATTACATTGGTGGCGTTTGTAGTCGCAATCTTCAGTGGAATGCATGGGCATTTTATCAGCTGGCATTCATTACAGCTGGTAGCTGGCATTGCGCGAACATTACCACAGTTTTAAAACTAATTACTCGCCATATGGTGGCTGGTGTAGTTACATCTGTGTCCAAAGAAAAGAGCTGGTTAATTTCTTCGGTCAGTTTACATAGCTACGACTCCCTTGACACATGCCATTCAAACACTCTCTGAACAACAGATGGGACAAGGGTGGGAATTGTACAGGATCCCTGCATTAATCTGCACTGTGCACCATCCCTTTATCCTTCAGAATGACTCTGGTCACATGGTGTGTGGAAATTACAAGCAGGGATTGTGCGGGGAGGATTTCTCGACTCTTTCAGAAAAGGCCAATTTGGACCGCTGCGTTTATTTATCAAAAAGATCAGGGCTTTGGATGAAAGGAGGGGCAGGGGGAGTGGGGGTTGGGAGTGGGAGAGGGAGGGTATTTGGCCTCCTCATAGCAACAAAGTTCAAACCATTGTTTCTTGGAAAGTTGTTGAAGTGACTGGGTGGGGGCTGCGGGGGGGGGGGGGGGGGGGGGGGATGACACCGCATACCCTTTTTCTTCCTACACTGTCATAGAGATCGGATTTAACCCTTGCAAAAGCTGAGTAAAGTCAGAATGCCAGGGAGTAACAATTGTAGCATCAGGCTCTCTTAGATTAATAGCTTTGGCTAGTGTGTGTCTATAATTAATGTCCCTCAGCGTCTTTTGAAACAGTCAGATTAGAATTTGTGATGAAATAGGATTCTTTTTTCTGTCTCCCTAAGGCACCTCTCTTCCGCTTTCATTTCAAAACATCTGGTCAGTGTATCTTGGAGATGACCTTCACCCCAGGACCCTGTGTTACCTCTTGAGGAGCCCTACATTGTGTCCTCCCAACAATATCCATCGTTAACAGAGCCCAGCATGCCGATGTTCCTGTACCACCAAGCCTCCACCTTCCGAATAGAAAACCATTTCTGATCGGAGGCCAGGAGGTGTCACACAGCATTTATATTAATGACATGAGAGATGAATGAGAAAAGGGTATGTTTCTGCCCAACTGCTGTGCTATGCCTGAACCAGATTCCTTCTGTATTTCATCAGTGTCACTCCAGTCATGGGCAACTTATTGCAAAGGAAAAATGCTTCCTTTACACATTTGCTTGACATCTTTTGCAGTGGGCAGAGTGGCAATACATCATTCTGTTGGTGGCAGGAGCCTTCAGAGAGGCTAACTGTCCAATTCTGAAACAATGGTCACAATGCACAACAGCTGATCATAAAGAAAAATGTTCAAAGAAGTGTGGGTCGGAAGGCAGCCCACACCCTGTAAATTGGGAAAGATAATAGCATCACTAGATAAATGAGACGACATCTCTTCACTAAATCTCTGAACCATGTGGAAACTCTCATGTATCTGCTTGGTGTGTACTCTACGGAAACTTTTGAAACCAGTGCAATCAATTATCGATCCCACACAGAGAGAATTCCTTCTCAACTTTTAAAGATCTTTGAATTCAGCTCTAAGCCAGGTAGAACATTTCAGGAGCTTCCATGTTCTCCTGATAGGTCAAACCCCCCCCCCCCACCTCCCCCCCCCCAACCCCCCTCCCCCCCCCCCCCCCCCCCCCCCCCCCCCCCCCCCACCCCCGGCCAACAATCTCTTGCCCCAGGAACTCGGAATGAGCCTTATTAACCCAGATGTGCATTATGGGATCCCACGGATCACACAATGAGTTGTTTGAAGTGTACTCTCTGTGGGGTGAGCAGAGTATTGTTGTACAACTGCTTTTTTTTGATATCTCACTCATTCGGGATCTTTGACTACAGGGAGCATTGGTACCTGCTGGGGAAACCAGATTCTAAGTACTTCACCATTTAATCAAATAGGGATAAACATCAAACAAAAATGTCAACGTTGCCACAGTCCCAGATGAGGCTCTCCGCTTTGAGAGCTGACTGGTGGCGATTTATCCTGAGGGACACCACACTTAAGGTGCAAGGTTGAGAAGGCAGAACCTTCAGGAATAACCCAGTATGGGAATTGAACCCACTCTATTGGCATCTCCCAACATTACAAACCAACCATATAGCCAACTGAGCTAGCCAACCCCTTAATTCCCTGTGCCCCTTATTCTAGATTCCCAGGGTAAACAATGATTCGATATCTACTCTGTCAAAGCTCCCTCAAAATCCTGAATATTAGTGAGATCTCATTTTTCTAAACTCCAGAGAAGGAAGTAACAATTTATTCAACCTCTCAAATGGCTAGTTTTAGGAATTATAATCAAAGTTTGTAGGGAGCCATATCTTCACCACTCTTGCTGAGGAAATCTCTCCACTGCGCTCTCATTTTAAGATTTTCTGAAAACTTTGAGCAACTTTATGATCACCCATGCCAGGAGTTCCCAAATTTGGTTCTGTGGGACCTCTGCAGGATTTCTGCGGTCGGTTCTGCCGCAGGTCCCAAGAAGAGCTGGGGCTTGGTGGGGGTGGGAGGAAGGGGTGGGGGTTGCGTGAAGAGCCAGGGCCGCAGGTACCAATAACAACGGGGATGTGGGGGTCCCAAGAGGGGGGGGGGGAGGAGGGGGGTTGGTAAGGGGGTAAGAGTGAGGGTGGGTGAAGGTGAGGATGGGTCAGAGAGGTTGAGGGTGAGAGTGGATATGGGTGAGGGTGAGAGTGAATGAAGAAGTGAGAGTGGGTAAAGGTGGGGGAGGATGGGCCAGAGTGGGTGAGGGTGTGAGTGAGGGTGAGAATGGGTGAGGTTGAGTGGGTGTGAGTGGGTGAGGGTTAGAGTGAGTGAGAGTGAGTGAGATGTGAGAGGGTGAGGGAATATGTTTGAGGGCATGCTCCCATTAAACATAACAAAAAACTTTGAAGTATTTGTTGATGAACAGAACTTTTTTGTTACAATAAAAGTATACATATAAGACATAGAAACATCTTTTCAATTTGCTTTCGTATGTTTCTACTTGTTGTACAATAATAAACTTTTTTTTTGTAGTTTAATTCATCAATACAATAAGAATGTTTCTCAGGGGTCCTTTCAGTACTCTTCGGAGGTCAAGTGGGTTCTGTGGTTGGAAAAGTTTTGGAAACCCTGATCTATTCTCATGGCTCTTGGCTTCTTTCATCTGATAACATTCCCGTGAAGCACCTTGCAATGTTTTCACAATGTTGAAGATGCTATGTAAATGCAGGTTATTCATGGAGAACAGTGTGAATAGTGGGAGAATTCACAGGCTGCTGCAGAAACTGCCGTGTGGCTGCTCCTTCCATGTTGAAACCACTTTCTCCCAATGAGAGGGTGGGGGAACCCATCCACTTGACGAGAATATCCCACTGGATGTCGCCTGGAATTCCAAGTAGGAGCTACAGTTCCCAGTCACCAGAACTGTCTGGAGACCTTCTGACTCCGAAGTGGGAATAGCTACCATTGAACTAAACCCTTCTAACCTGGAGATGAAGTGCTTTTAATCTGACTGACCAAGGGAGCTGTGGCCATTATAGTAAAGAACCTTATAATATTTAAAAGTTTGCTTTCTATTGACCAACGTGGAAAGTAATTTTAAAAAACTTGTGCAAAAGGACTCAAAATCAAAATGTTACTTGACCAGGATCAGTGTAAGTCAGTGAGCACAGTGGGTGATGGTACAGGAGCCAGCAGAATTTGGATCTTGATATTGCAAAAATATGAGTTGGGATAGGAGAAATTTGAATATTTTTCGGCTGGACAAGGTCTGGTACTGAATGGAGAGCGTGGAATGTTTTGTTCGAAGTGATGAATTCAGTGCTGGCTCTGTGTCTCTTCATAATATCAGGATTCAGGATGCTGCTATTTCCTAATTCGCCAAGCCTGTCCCTTGTTACTGACCTACATTGGTCCTCAATTGGGAAACTGCTCAATTTTAAAACTCTCAACCTTGTTTTCAAATTCCCCCTGTCGTAGCAGCACTCCCTATCTCTCTAATCTCCATCAGTCCTACAACCCTTCGAGATCCTGCACTCTTCCAACTCTGGCACCCTGCACATTCCCAATTTAATTGTTCTACTATTGGCGGATGTGCCATCAGCTGCTGTGGCCTAAACTCCGGAATTCTCTCCCTAAACTCCCTCTCTTCCTTTACGAGACTCCTGAACCATTTTGACCAAGCTTTTGATTATCAGTTCGAGCATCTTCTTTTGCAGCTTGATGTCATTTATTGTTTGCTAATTTCTCCTGTAAAGAGCCTTGGGTTAAAAGTGCTACATAAATATAAGTTGTTGTTATCTCATCTGTTTCTAAGTGTACTCCAAGCTCAGAGTGGTTTCATTGTTATCATGTTTTCATTTCCATCACCCAGTGTATCCCAGACATAAATTCACAGCTCGATCGATTTGTCATGTGCCTTTCACACTCAGCACAAAGGGCCTGCCCAAATCACCTCCAGCAAGTCCAGCATCCTTAATGGAAGAAAAGGAAAAGCAGGAATATATTCAGAGGGAGGCAATACTTGGAGCCGGCGAGAGAAACCGAGTTGAAGAGTTGGTGGCAAACACAGAGTGTGGCAGCCCTCGGGTGATTTGTGATGTTGCAGATCTGGACAACCCAGGGATAGATGAGGGGTGCAGAAGGAGAGAAAGCATCAGATCCCTTCTCTCAGGGACGGATGGCACTTTATCGCACTGTAGCAAGCACACTTTGAATATGTGTAGCCAGGGTGATGGGTTCAGCTTGGACAGAGACACCAATCAGACAGGTAAGGTCATTGTTGGGTCACAATGTTACTTAAGAGTCTTCACACATGTCTTCTGAAGAGTGGATGTTAAGCTTCTTACTAGAATCATAGAGTCATACAGTACAGGAGAGGTCCTTCAACCATAGAGTCTGCACCAAACAAACACTACACAAAATCTACACTAATCCCACTTTCCAGCTGTCCCATAGCCTTGAATGTTATGAAACTTCAAATTAACTACCAAGTACACTTTAAAGGTTGTGAGGTTCCCCGCTTCTACTACCCTCCCAGGCAGTGCATTCCAGACTCACACCAACCTCTGGGCGAGAAAGGCTTTCCTCAAATCCTCTCTAAATCTTCTGCCCATCACCTTAAAATGATACCTCCACATTAATGAGTCTTCAATCAACCTGAGATAATTCAGGAATTTGTGAAGGTCAAAGTCAGTATGTGACGTGAGCACTGAATTTCCATCAGGAATGTCTGATCTTCTACCACAACATCAACAGGAGGTCAGCAGAACTCCAGGGGGATTTCTCGGGAAATCAGTTACACTGATTTTCTGCTGGGGTTTTACTGATCTGAGAACCTCGACAAAATTCTCAAGCACTTGAGTATAAAAATGGAAACGTTCACTTGAGGCACTTGAGTGCCAACAGTGAGCGAGTGAGTGTCTGATTAGATGTTGAACTATCTGCCCCTTCAGTTGAACGTAAAACATTTCATGACAACTATTTCAGAGAAAAGTAGTCTGATTTTCCTCCTGGCCAATATTTATTTTACAATGTTGATGTTATAACGGGATAGGAAGATTCCAGAATGGAACACTGGCTCAAAAGACCGTAACTTTTACATTTTTTTATAGAACATGGAGGGACACAATCACCGGACCACAAATTGGTTTTAACAACAGGAGAAAAAAAAATGACTGAACATGAAAAAATTGGATTATGGTGCAATACTCCTTTACTCTCCCCTAGTTTAACAATTACACACAGGTTTTAGGATTCATATAGATTACAAAGTACATGTTAATCTACAATGGTCTCATTAATACAAAGTCCCCTTTAAGCACACAAGATGACTGTGGGAAAATACACTCTCCACTCTTCACCCCAAGTGAATGTTTGAGGATGCCTTTTCAGAATCGCCACAGATGATTATCATGTGAGAGTTTCTAAACTCCACTCCCAAAAGCACACTTTTAAATGTTCTCTCATAAATATGCTTTCCCTTAGTGATTTGCATTCTGAAATCCAGACCAGGTTTTCCAAATTGCACTTTTATTCAAAGCTTCCGCTCCACTTTTAACAGTGAATCCAGCCCAGGATTTTATACAACTTCTTTCGGATTTCTTTGGATTTACTGTTGTGCAAATTGCTCACAATTGCTTTAGCTCTCGATTCCCAGATTGTATTAAAATGGCTTCAGACTTTTGTTTTACCTTTTGAAAGCTGCTGTCCCACTTTAAATATGGTTACTACAATCATCTCTTTAACTTAGAACATTTTGTTTACTCATTCTTGAGTACATAGAACATACAGTGTAGAAGGAGGCCATTCGGTCCATCGAGTCTGCACCGACCCACTTAAGCCCTCACTTCCACCCTCTCCCCATAACCCAATAACCCCTCCTAAATTTTTTGGTGACTAAGGGCAATTTATCTTGGCCAATCCACCTAACAGGCACATCTTTGGACTGTGGGAGGAAACCAGAAAACCCAGAGGAAACCCATGCAGATGCATGGAGAATGTGGAGACTCCGCACAGACAGTGAGCCAGTGGGGAATCAAACCTGAGACCGTGGCGCTGTGAAGCCACAGTGCGAGCCACCTGTGCTACCATGCTGCCCTTCAGTACTTCTGAACCATACCTTGGACACTGTTTTTTGAGGGCATTTCTCTTTATTCATCTAGTTTCCTTAACTAGGTGGAATTTAGTTTTCCAGCATCTGTTTTCTTAACCATTTTTCCATAGTATGGCTTTTCTTCTAGAAAGGTCGAGAGAGATGTACCCTCTTTAGCCTTCTAAAACAAACTGCTTCTAGCAGAGTTGTGAGAGCTATCCTCTCTCATTACCTACTTCCAACTGCCCACAAATTTAGCTAAAACAAACATTTAAAAGCTTCTCTACCTTACAAGGCCCCAGTTACTAAGCAACACCTACATGCTTATACCTTTTGGGCGCAATTCTCCCAACGGGAGTCTTAGTGCCGACGCCGGAGTGAAAATCAGAGTGTTTCAGTCCGGTGTCGGAGCCCGCTCCCAGCCCCCTATTCTCCCGCCCCCGGGAGGCTATGAGTGGCGTTGCGCATTTACGCGTGCTGGGCCTTGGCGCCGCATAAAAAGCGGCGCCGCGTAAATGACGTCACCCGCGCATACACGGTTGCCATCCTCCCGAGTCTGCCCCGCAAGAAGATGGCGGATGGATCTTGCTGTGCGGCGGAGGAAAGGAGGTCCTCCCCTAGAGAGGCCAGACTGCCGATCGGTGGGCACCGATCACGGGCGAGACCCCATCAGAGCCCCCCCCCCCCAGTGCAGGAACCCCCCCCACAGGCTGCCCCCCCTCCCCCAGCCTTCCCGCGCAGTTCCCGTCGGCAGCGACCAGGTGTGGACGGCACCGGCGGGAACCTGTCGTGTTGGGGCGGCCGCTCGGCCCATCTGGGCCGATTCTCCGAGCGGCCAGCCGTGATTCTCGCCGCGCTGGTTTTGTGGGGTGGGACTCGCGCGGTGCCCCGGCGATTCTCCCACCCGGCGTGGGGGGGGGGGGGGGGGGGGGGGAGAATTCCGTCCTTTATTTATTCTTCCCACATAGTCCTCCTCTAAGTACAATAAAAACACATTTGGAATATAACCAACCCCCATACATACAAATACCTTTGTCCAGGCACACAAACATTAAACTAAACACACTTAAAACTATACCTTACGTCTAATGTTTATGAATACAAATTTAAATCCCCTAAAACTACCTTTTTTTCCTAACACTTAACCAACATTGCTAACGCAGGTGATCTGGTTATTATCTCAGTTATGTTTGTAGGAGCTTGCTGTGTGAAAAAAGACTGTGTCCTCTCCCAGATTGCAGCAGGACTTACACGTCAAAAGTATTTCATTGGTGGTAAATTGAGACTTGGGACATCCTCAAGTCAATGCGGAAATGTAAGTCCTGTTTGTGTTTATGGAAGCCAATATTGTATTCTTTCTCACACTGGTCTTTGTCCTGCTTCATTTTGATCCATCAGAAATGTCAGACAGACTATCCAATTGGGGAGGTGACAGCAGTACTGATCTCTCCCAATTTCGCTGCTCTTCACTTTCCTGGAACTGCAGAGATTCTGAGGACTCTGATTGGAATGCAGCCAGCAGCAGCATCCATTCCAGCAGACACCATCTCTACAAAGGCTCTCTGGAGGCCAGTAGTCTTTACCAGAGTGTAGTGAACACGGATCTCAATATTTCTGGCTGCCATAGCTCTGGTGACTGGCTACAAGTATCACCCAGGTTGGTGAAAAGCTCCCCAATGGAAAAGACACCTTCGTTCATAGAAATCTGGCATGACCAAGTCCTCAGGCACTGGCCTGTTCTTCCGCCCATCTCAACACAAAGAGGTTAGTAGTGCATGTTCATTTCATTATGGGCAGCGTGGTATCATTGTGGATAGCACAATTGCTTCACAGCTCCAGGGTCCCAGGTTCGATTCCGGCTTGGGTCGCTGCCTGTGCGGAGTCTGCACATCCTCCCCGTGTGTGCGTGGGTTTCCTCCGGGTGCTCCGGTTTCCTCCCACAGTCCAAAGATGTGCAGGTTAGGTGGATTGGCCATGATAAAACCCTTAGTGTCCAAAATTGCCCTTAGTGTTAGAACATAGAACATAGAACAGTACAGCACAGAACAGGCCCTTCGGCCCTCAATGTTGTGCCGAGCCATGATCACCCTACTCAAACCCACATATCCACCCTATACCCGTAACCTTACATTTATTAGGACACTACGGGCAATTTAGCATGGCCAATCCACCTAACCCGCACATCTTTGGACTGTGGGAGGAAACCGGAGCACCCGGAGGAAACCCACGCACACAGGGGGAGGACGTGCAGACTCCACACAGACAGTTACCCAGCCGGGAATCGAACCTGGGACCCTGGAGCTGTGAAGCATTTATGCTAACCACCATGCTACCCTGCTGCCCCAGGACCCGGTGCAGACTCGATGGGCCGAATGGCCTCATTCTGCACTGTAAATTCTATGATAATCTTATGATAATCCTTCTCATATAGTTTATTCAAATACATTCGGCTTGTCTATATTTTAATGTTGTATCACAGCGACTGCTGTGAGGAAATATTTCCTTGCATTGAAAGGTCACTGGGTGTTCTTTGTATGTTGAACCAGAGAATCAGCCATGAGCAACAGAATAACAAATCTGAATCAAGACAGGCTCCAGCATCTATTCGTTATGTTCCTAATTCTGACTTTGGGAGACAGAGTAGCATGGTAATAGTCTCAGGATAAGAAATATTGCATTTAGGACTGAGATGAGGAGAAATGTCTTTACTCAGAGGAGCTTTGCAAATCTTTGGACTTTTCTAGCCACGAGGTCCATGGATGTTCAGACATTAGTATGTTTAAGGTGAGGATGACTAATTTGAGGCTACAAAACTAAGTGAGAGATATGGAGAGCAGGTGGGAAAATTGAGTTGATACATTTGTTGAGCCATGATGATATTAAATGTGGAACAGGCTCGAGGAGGCCTACTCATACAAAATAAACATTAGGAGCAGGAGTAGGCTACTCGGCCCCTTGAGCCTGCTCCGCTATTCAATAAGATCATAGAAAATGGAAGTAGGTGTATATATCACTCGGTCCGTCGAGCATACTCTGCCATTCAATAAGATCATGGCTCATCTGTTTGTAACTTCAACTCCACATTCCTGCCTACCCCAATCACCTTTCGTCCCTTGTTAATCAAGAATTTATATTGCCTGCCTTGCAAAAGCCTCGGCTTCCACCGCCTTTTGAGGAAGAGAGTTCCAGAGACTCACGGCCGTCTGAGAGAAAAGATTTCACCTCATCTCTATCTTGAATGAGCGATTCCTAACGTTTAAACAGTGACCCTTACTTTTAGATTCTTTGACAAGAGGAAAGATCCTCTCTGCATCCACCCTGTCAATACCCTTCAGGATCTAATAGGTTTTGACAAAGTTGCTTCTTACTCTTCTAAACACTATTGGACACAAGTCTAACCTCTCCAACCTTTCCTCGGAAAAAACTCCTCTCATTCCTGGTATTAGTATGGTAAACCTTCTCCGAACTGCTTCTAACTCATCTACATCTTTCCTTAACTAAGGAGACCAATACTGTACACAATAATGTAAATGCAAATTATTGCGGATGCTGGAATCCGAAACAGAAAATGCTGGAAAATCTCAGCAGGTCTGACAGCATCTGTGGAGCGAGAACAAAGCCAACATTCGAGTTGGATGACTCTTCGCCAACGCTCACAATACAAAATACTCCAGATGTAGGGTCACCAATGCCCTGTACAACAGAAGCATAACCTCCCTACTTTTGTAACTAATACCCCTCACAATAAATAATATAATTCCATTAGCTTTCCTCATTACTTGCTGAACTTGTCTACCAGCATTCTGTGATTCATGAACTAGGACAACCAGATCCCTCTGCACCTCAGAGCTCTGCAGTCTCTCACCATTTAGATAATAAGCGTCTTTTTTATTCTTCCTGCCAAAATGGACAATTTCATATTTTCCCGCACTGTACTTCATTTGTCAAGTTTTTTGCTCACTCACTTAACCTATCTATGTCCTTTTGTAGCCTCCATACACCCTCTTCACAATTTATTTTCCGATCTATGTTTATTGTCATCAGCAAATTTCACAACCATGCCTTTGGTCTCTTCATCCCAGTTATTTGGATGAATTATAAAACTTTGAAGCCCAGCTCATCCGTGACATCCTGTCAACAAGAAAGAGACCCATTTCTGCCAACTCTCCATTTCCTGTGAATTAGCCAATCTTCAGCCCATGCCAATGTGTTACCCCTTGTACCATGAGCTTTCATTTTATGTTCTTATTATATATGTTCCTATTACAGGTTCTCCAATGAGTTGGCAGTTGTCTCACTGACTGCACTTGAAATTAAAATGGGAGGGCAGCACGGTGGCGCAGTGGTTAGCACTTCTGCCTCACAGCACCGAGATCCCAGGTTCGATCCCGGCTCTGGGACACTGTCCGTGTAGAGTTTGCACATTCTCCCCGTGTCTGCGTGGGTTTTGCCCCCACAAGCCAAAGATGTGCAGGGTAGGTGGATTGCCCACGCTAAATTGCCCCTTAATTGGAAAAAAAGAATTGGGTATTCAAAATTTATTTTAACAAAAGAAATTAAAATGGGGAAAAGATGTAAAAACAGGCAATTGCACAAAATTAAGACCTACCCCAGTGCGCCTGCAGATACAGCTCCTTCTGCTCCTTTAACTCACTCCTTATCGCTTTCTTGTTCTAATAATCTCCTTATGTGGCTTAGTGTGAAATTGTGTTTGATAACACTTGTGTGAAAAATCTGAGAATGCATTACTACATTAAAGGGGCCAAAAAGATACAAGATGTTGATGTTTTTGTATCATAGGAAAACCTTCACGATGTTTAACAGCTCTTGAGTCCTAATGCAAGTGTTTAATCATATTAGTGTTAGACGAATGTCTTGAGGTTATGCTGTACCTCGAGATGTCTGTTTTTTAACATAAGGCACCTGATTAGTTTACTCTATTTGCGTTCACTGCATTGTATATGTGTGTCAGAAATTAGTAACAGACGTGTGTTATTCCCTTCTCAGGGTCTGCTCTAGTCCTGCCTTGCCTTTCAGATGGATAATTCCATTGTGGTTGTTACAATTTCCTTTCAGATCTGTGCTCAGGGACTAAACAATTGCTATTTGACCCATTTTAACCCCTTTGAGCATCATCTTCAAAGTGCAACTGTCCTTGACAATGAAGGAGACCTTCCTATTGTCCAATTTTTCCATTGCTATTCTCAGGCCAAGTCAACTGGCTTTTTAAATGGCTAAAGGAGGAGACAAAGTGCCTTGCTGTTTCCGAATGACTTCACTTGAACTTCCCTTTCACTCTTTGCCGTGTTTAGAATAATGTATTCCTCCAGATGATGGGAATCTTGACAGCCTCAATATGCCTTGAAGTGTCCTGTCAAATAATTTCTTCTGTGTTGATTGTTTGAGCTGACCAGTCGAACAAGAGGCAGTTCAGAGTGTTTCCTCCAGGTTCTTTTTTCACCAAGAGTCATTGAACAATAAAGGATGGAAATGAGCCCAGGTCTAGACTTGGTGCACATGAGTTGCCAACTAACGTGATGTATTCCTGGAGTTTTAATCATGTGACCTCCTGCCTCCAACTGTCCCACCCCATGCCTCCCTCATTGGTCACCTGACCTGCCTATCCTCGCAGTGCACTGCATTCTTCACAACCAATTGGAAAGCTAACAGAATCTTTGTTACCTGATTGGATGATTCTTGACTGTAAAAAAGGGAACAAACTTTTTTGTTTAATGTCCTCATGATATTTTTATCTCAGGTTTCCCAGGAGATTCATACGTTAAAACCTCGGCATAATCCTGGAGGGTTGTGTTGTGTTTCCATAATGGTATAAAGACATCGATCACTCATAAGATATTGTGTAAAATACACATGGGTACAAATCCTGAAGACAGCAGCACCAAAACGGTGTGCTTTGCTTAAACGAAAAAGTGAAACTGAAACTGGATCACTTGGCACACTTCCTTTCCAGCGATGTTATGCTGCAATCCCTTGAAGGCATCTTACAACATTGGCAACCCTATGGGGCATCCTGGGCAATCAGGCCATCTTGAAATTGGGCCTCAGGCCTCTTTTGCATCTTTGCCTCCCATGGTGACCCCACATGTGGCTTGCTTCCCTTCCACGCCTGTTTTGTCAGAGGGGGTGCGCTCACCTGCTCCTTCCATTTCCTCAAAGGTTCCTTTAGACGTTTACCTGCAGTAGATGGCCATTAAGCAAGGATAGGTCCAGTGCTTGCTCCCCTCACTGATAGCACCTTTTTTTTAAAAAAAGGGGCTTCTTCAATAGATATTAGGCCTTTTATAAACACATTAAAACTTGAAGAGAAGGCCAAATAGTAATCTACTGGAGGTCTTTAAAAATTTAGAAAGGTTTTCATAAAGTGGACACACTAGAGAATTATTCCACTTGTAAGGAAGAGCAAAACCAGGGGCCAGTAATATAAAATCGTCACCAAGAAATCTGGAGGTCTTGTGGCACAGTGGTAGCATCCTTACCTCTGGGCTAGAAGCTTTGTGTTCAATTCAACACCAGGAATTGTTGGCCATGGAAGGAGTGTTCATGACGTGGTTCATTGGGCTGATAATCAGCTCGGGAGTACTTCCACTATTTCCCCACTATTCCCCAGAGGGAAACAATATGTGTGAAGATATGCTTAAAAAAAACCAAGAAAACTGGGGGAAGTTTGAATGGAGCCTAAAGGCATGAATTGATTGATTGGACTGAATGGCCTGTTTTATCTGTACATTTTGTGTAATACATAGGGTGTGATTCACCCAAAAAATGATTAAGGGGCGGTTTTACGGCCGCGTTGCGCTTAAGCGAGAACGTGATGAGGCCGTTAGATCACGGGAGAGGCCAAAAACGAGAACCACAGGGGGAGCTGATTGGTTTGCGATCTGACTGGCCCCTCCATTGATGAGAAACCAATAATCACCACTTAAGGCCAATCTCTATACAATTAATGTGAGTGACCCGCTATCGAACGGCCTCCAGTAATCTCCCCAGCAAGTGGTCATGTGGATTTGTATACCTTCTTTAAAACCCCAGTCCACCAGCCCAACGAACCACCCATAGCTCCCACTGACCACTGAGGCTCTGAAGGCATTTGCTAATTGGGAAATAGCAATAGTAGTTAAGTGAGCATTTCACACCTCCCAAGTGGGTTCTCTTGGGTGGGCGGGCCATGTAGCATGTGGGAGTGATTGCCTAGCATTTCAATCAGACTGGACACTGTGCCTGAACACTGAGGGAGGCAACACCATGGATGCAGAAGCCAACATCCGAACACCCAGGGACTGGGCCGCAGCACCGGGGACATATTGACGAAGAGAGGGTGGGTGTGCACCAGGGAGGGGACTAGTGCCCTGCACATGGCCACAGACCAATACGATGACCCGCTAAAACGATGCTCATGCCACGACCAGGGCCGTAATCGAGCGATGCATTGGCATGCTCAAGCTGCGGTTCAGGTGCCTGGACTGCTTTAGAGTGGCCTGCCAGTGTAGCACGAGTAGAGTCTCCCACATCGTGGTGGTCTGCTGCATCCTCCACAATATCGTGCAGCAGAGGGGCAACCTGCTGGAGGAGAGATGAATGTCAGGCCTCGTCCGACAAGGAGTTTGCGTGGAGGGCCAGGATGGGCAAGGTATGGGACCCTCAGGAACAGGAGGTCACAGGGTCGGTGCTCATGGGACGCTCTAATTGCCTCCAGGTTCGCCGACTATGGAGCCTGGCCGACAGTGGCATGATCATCTCGTCCGACCCCACAACCGCCCCTATCTCCAACCGACCACCCCCTTCCATGTCTACCTTCCATGCACTAACCCCCTTGCCCCCGTATCTGCAAACATTCCGTGATTCCTACCTTGCCTCACTCTGGGGTGCAAGCCCTGAGTTGGCAGTAACAGTAGGTCTGGTCCATGGGATGGAGGGTGATGACAACACGCTCTGCAATGAATTCTGGTGCACTGCATTGCTTGGTAACACCTGACTTATTCCCATGGTACTATAGCTGGCCATTCCATCACACGGTCCCACTGAACCCTTGGGGTGGCAGAGATGGGGACAGGGTGCCGGGGGGGATGGGGTTGGAGTTGAGAGGGATGGGGTTGTGGCCGGGCACTGGGGCGCTGAGTGGTGGCTGACCTGGGGGCCCAGGCCCATGCTCGCCTCCAACGGCTGTCTAACCTACCTCCCCCCCAACCCAGCACCCCCTCTGTAGCCAGCCCAGACCATCTCTCACACCATTCTGAGAGCACCGAGGCAGGTTGGAAAGTTTGTCAACAAGTGCTTATTGTTAACAGATGTACATGTTTCGAGAGGTTTGTGCCCTAGCCCCTAATGCTATCCTGTGTGCAGCACCCATTCCAACTTAACTTGTGTCTATCTTTTTGGCCTTACAGGCCTGAACACTACATCTTGATGGATCCCCAGCAGTACATCAGGGGTGGAGGTGGCCTGCTGCGATTCCTGACCTGGGTCCCCTTTGGTGGCCGTCCTCTGGACTACTGGGCCTGAACAGACCTGGAAGTCACTTGGGTGTCCCAGGTGGTGTGGTGCCACCCTGTTCTGCCCTCACCCCATCGGAGACACCAGGGGCAGGAAGGGGGAACGTGAGGCACTGTGGTGTTCCAGCACCTTCCCTATGGGGGTCACTGGCACAGGCCTCATCACCTTCTCCTCCCTTAGGGTGCCCGATGGCCCCTGGGCTACTACTTATAATGGGAGTACGTCCGGAGCGAGCTTCAGGGGCTCCCCCGCCACCTGGCGCTGTGAGTCCTGGAGGCCCATTCCCGTCTCGGCCAGACCTCAATGCTCATGGCAATGGAGCACAGGGACTGGGCCACCTCCCTCTGGGACTGTGCCACGTCCCTCTGTGGCTGGCTAAGGTCAGCCATCGCCCAAGCTGGGGTGGGGTGGGAGTGACGGGGTGGTGCGTGGGTAGTGGGGTTGTGTGGGGGTTGTGCCATGGATGCCATAAGGACACCGCAACTCAGCAGGGCTCACTTGGTTCCCCGATGCCGACCGCCTTGGTGACTGACTTCTCTGGGTCCACCGAACATGTCCAGTGGCCGCCGCTCTGTGATGGTGAGGGGCCTCAGGTCTGGCAGGCCACTTCCAATCTTCTCTCTCTCCCTGCGGTTGTGCACGGCCTTCTCCTGGAGGCAGGAGACAGAAAATGCACAGTTAGGCAGTCGGACGCAAGCAGCACAGGATGTGGGCAGTTGGTGGCCTTTGTGAACAGGGCATCGGACCATGGCAGCTGGCATGGGTGCTGGCATGTGGTGCAGGAAGAAGTAGACTGCCAGCTTGTGGGGTTCTGTTGCCCTCCGGCTGAGGAGGTTACAGGTGTATGGGACGGGGGGGGTAGGCACCAACAGCATGGTGCTGGCTACTCACCCTGGCCGCCCTGAGGAGGCCGTGCAGCTTTTTCCGGCACTGCTGACCAGTTCTGGTGGTGGGGCCCACGGCACTCATGCCCTCTGACACCTGCAAAGTCCCATGGCCGGCCACCCCCTGCACCACAAATCAGCCCCGAATCCTGCCCCGCACCACACATCAGTTCCCCACCTCTGGAGAGCCTGGGTGCCCGCTACCCCCAAGTACGGCGGTGACCTGAACCACCCACTCCCAGGGACCCCTGTAATTGGGTGACCAACCACAGGGACCCCTGTAATAAGGAGATCGCCCACAAGCGGTTAAACCGCAATGTTCGTAAGCATCAACCACATCAAAGTGAGATGAGTGCATTCAAAGCACTAAGTGCAATCCAATCACTCAAGTGTGTGATTTCACTGCACTTATCTTTCTTTCATGCTGGGATGCCTAAACATTTGGTCCCAGGAGCACGAGTCCAAACCCTGTGCAGATTGGGCCCAGGTCATCCCACTGCTAAATTGGTATGTTCACACCATTTTAATGCCCCAGAAAAGAGGCAAAACACATACCACCTTCTAACTCTTGGAAGATTCAAAGATAAGTAGCCAGTGCTCATGGGGTGTGGTTTTGTGTTGTTCAACAATCCAGTACATTGTTTAAGATTATCGTGAGCTTTTTTGATTATTCCTTCATAGGATATGTGCTTTACCAGCAAGGCCAGCATTTATTGTACATCTCTGCCCTTGAGAAGCTGGTGGTGAGCTAACTTTGGAAACCAGTGCACATGTGAGATATAGGTAGACCAGGCACACAGTTCTTTTAATGAGCGTATTCCAGAATCTGGAGCCATCTAAGGTGGCAACCTGCACAGGATCATGGGAATTATGGCCAACCCAGGACTCAGACAGATGCACAGCCTATGTGTATCTAAAACACAGGTAACCAGACCTGACCGAAACACCCGCTCGTTTGCATTTTAATGGTCCATTTTCCCAGGACAATAGAACTCCAATCAAGCAACCGGTACAGCCACAGACTGATCGGCACCACTCCCCTTACTCAGAAAGCACATCCGCCAAGATCAATGATCGCTAAGGACCCGCCCAGCTACCAAGGCACCCGCCCCTTTATTGGCCGAAATCGAAGAGAGTGATCAGAGCCCTGTCGAACTATTGGGTCCAAGGTTAAGGACCGCCCCAAAGCTCGCAAAATCCCAGAGGGATAAAAGAGAGCACAGCCATGTGTTTTGTCTCTCTTGGATCCGGCCTGTGCCAACCCAATTGCAGCAGAAACAGCCAGCAAAGTTCAAGACCAACGATCGCTACCTGACGGATGAGCCCAGCAGAGACAGAGCCACTTTCTTCGAACCAGCCACATGAAATCCAGATAAAGGCCTTTATCCATTTGCACAGTGCCGGTCGCCCTGAAGTTAAGTATAGGTTATTGTAGCTGATAGGTGTAGTTTAACTCGTAGTAGATATTGTGTTTGCATGTTGAGATAACTCTTGTGTATGTAAATAAACCATCTTTTGAACCAACTGGTTGTGTGGTCATTTGATCGATACAAGGGAAAGGATTGTGGTTCACCGAGATAAATAAATAGAGCAACAAATCTTCATGCAGCAACAGTGAAGGAACAGTCTAAGTCAGGATGGTGTGTAGCTTGGAGGGGGACTTGCAGGTGGTGGCGTTCCCATCTGCTGCTCTTGCCCTTCTTGGTGGTAGAGGTTGTGAGTTTGGAAAGCGCTGCCTAAGGAGCTTTGGTGAGTTGCTCCAGTGCATCTTGCAGATGCCACTGCTGCTACTGTGCATCAATGGTAGAGAGTGTGAATTCTTAAAGTGGTGGATGGGGTGCCAATAAAGTGGGCTGCTTTGCCCTCGATGGTGCCAAGCTTCTTGAGTGTTGTTGTAACTGCACTCATTCAGAAAGGTGGAGAGTTTTCCATCACACTCCTAAACTGTTGAGAAGTTGCCAGCTGAATGTCTCTTGATTTGATCCATCACTCTGGATGATAATTTCTCAAATACTAACACTGTTCTCTCTCTCTTTGATATAATTTTCACAGAAATATTGGAAACGTGGTCACCAGAGAGCCCTGGACAAACTGTGGACAGTTATAGTGGCTTCACTGCATATGAGGAACTGGATGGGATCATCCCACGCACTGGCTCTTCCTTATCCCAACGTACTCTGGATGGCATGACGGAAGAGGTTTCTGATTCAGGTTATAGCTCCATTGCATTTCAATGACCCCGTACGCCATTCCTTCGTCACATGTCATTACATTTTCATTCTAAAAGGTGGACCTTAATTATTGGACAATCACCCAACAATCCTGATCTTTATGAATGGAAACATAGAGTGCAAAAGCCATGAAGTTATTCTAAATCTTTGCAGAACAAAGGTTGAACCCCAGCTGGAGCTATTGGCTGGGATTCTCATTCTCTGCTGCTGTGATTAGGAATCCCGATCAGGCGGTGAATGGAATATCAGCTGAAAAACGGGATTGGTGCATGGCAGCAGAACTGTCCCCTGTATCTGCTCCCAGGCCACCACTCATAGCGGACTACCCACCATATGCCAGCAGGAATATGCAAAGTGCTGATTTGCATGCATTGACATGCAATTAAAGGGCTGGAAGCCCAGTATTCCCCTCACCCCCACCACATGTTTCTTCGATCCCCCACAGTGGAAAATCCACTGGGTGGGCTGTTGTTTAAGTATGGTCGAGTGCAGCCCTGGTGCGGTGAACCCTGAGCAGAGTCAAGGGTGTCGTCCTAATGCTAATGTGCCCCTCTGCCACTGCCAGCCTGCAGCAGAGGTCCCCCAAGGTCCTGGGGGGGTTTGGTGGGCTCAGGCTGTAAGTGAGGGCATGAGCCCGGGACCCTTCCTCTGGACTGCACCTTCCAGCCCTTGGGAAATCTGAAAATCACCTTTGGCATGGTGACCTTTGTTCAACAGCGACTTTTGGTCATACTATTTAAACTCTGAAGTGGCCTCCTCACCCTGAATAACTCTGCCTAACAGCTGATGAGCAGTCCAGGCAGTTCAGTGAAGACTCTAAGCAGGAACACGTTCCATTTCTTAGTATATGTTCCCTCAGCCCTATGCTTTTGAAACTGCAGCTTTTTGAAGTGTCAGAGACTTCCACGAAACCCTCCATCCTTGAAAAAGCTTCATATGACCTGAGATCCTTTGAAATGCTAAGCGACCATTAAATTTTACAGAGCATTAACTTCACTAGCCTGTGATTGACAGCTTAATGGTTCAGACACAGTTGCTAGGTGGTTTGTTTATTTATCTTTCCCATCACGCTTGAATGTATATCAAGTATCCTCCATTGATCCTAACGATAATGTTGATAAACACTCTTATGATTAACAGCTTCTGACCACTTCAAAGCAGCCAAGTGGTTTACCTTGGTCTTTTGTAACCACAGAAAGTCCTTGCATGGTTGCCGAAGATTTGGGAAAGGAGGGGGAAGATTATGGGCTAATTTAATTAAGAGATTGAAAATGATTAGAGGAGTTGATAGGGAAGAGTTTTCCAAACGTTTTCCCCTACATTGTGGCCCCATTTTTATGCTTGAAAATCAGTGTGACTGAGTAGAGGGGGGCTGGTTGTTGAGCAGGAGGGTGGTGGTGGGAGGGGGAAGAGTTGTTGAGTGGGGCTTAATGGTTTTGCCCTCAAACATCTGATGGGATCTCAGAGTCAATCTCAGGACGGTCCCTGTAATGAACTCCAATTGGCTTTATTGGTTGGCCAATTGGAGTATGAGCTCCCTCAATGATAGCTCATTGAGGGGGCCCATATAATCACCTGTGTAGGCTTTGTGAGCAGTCTTAAGTTGACTGGACTGCTAGCAGCACTGTTTGTAGCTGCTCCTGTAATATCGTTATTGTAAATAAATACTGGTATGGTGACGGAACCCCTGCCTCCCGTGGATTGGGTATGAACCCACGCGTGCAAAGCACAATGGATTTCCGGAGGTATTGGTGTCGGACAACGGAACGGCATTCACAAGTGGGGAATTTGGAAAATTCCTGAAGGAAAACGGAGTCCGTCACATCAAAAAGGCCCCTTACCATCCAGCGACCAACGGCCTGGCAGAGAGAGTGGTCCAGACACTTAAAGCGGGGCGCAAGAAGCAGCCGGCAGTGTCAATAGACACAAAGCTCTCCCGCTGGCTGTTTGATTACAGGACCACACCGCATTCCACAACGGGCATACCGCCAGCTGAACTCTTAATGGGAAGGCGGCTGCGGACGAGGCTGAGTCTCCTTTTCCCAAATTTAATGGGGAAAGTGGAGAAACAACAGGAGGCCCAACGCAGGGGGCATGATAATAGTCGGCAGCAGAGAGATTTCCAGGTGGGGGCACCGGTTTGGGTCAAGAAATATGCGAATGGACCAACGTGGGTCAAAGGCACGGTAGAGTCCCAAGCAGGGCCCATATCCTATGAGGTTTCAATAGGAGGTAAGGTGCTGAAGAAACACCTAGACCAAATAAGGGCAGTGGAACCACACCTGGAGGCAGGCGAAGCAGGACCGCCTCAAGCTGGGATAGCCCAGACGGAAAGGATACACACACGCCAGCCCCGAGCAATTTCTCCAGACCCCGTCATCCAGTCATCAGAGTCGGAGATGGACACACTCGACGAGGCCGCTGCGACACCTCTCCCCGAGGAGGAGGAAGAACAACTTCCAAGGAGGTCGTCAAGAAAAAGACGGGCACCTATAAGGTACATCCCGCCCACTTCGGAGAACGACCCGGCGGACGACACAGAGGTGACAGACCCAGACATGAGGAGCAGGAAGAATCTCAGAGGAATGCCAGCTGGCAGGAATTCCTCGGACCTTGGGGGGGAGGGGTGTAATGAACTCCAATTGGCTTTATTGGTTGGCCAATTGGAGTATGAGCTCCCTCAATGACAGCTCATTGAGGGGGCCCATATAATCACCTGTGTAGGCTTTGTGAGCAGTCTTAAGTTGACTGGACTGCAAGCAGCACTGTTTGTAGCTGCTCCTGTAATATCGTTATTGTAAATAAATATTGGTGTGGTGACGGAACTCCTGCCTCCCATGGATTACTACAGTCCCCCAAAGTTTCTGCTTCACTAGGCATCATTGCTGTCTGGGAGATCTAACCCCATGGTTTTGACAGCCTTGTAATAAGGTAAAGGAAAACTATCTCCTCCGGTGGGGTGCATCCAAGACAAGGGGTAGACCTTAAAATGAGAGGTAGACTATTCAGGGGTGATGTCAGGGAACATTTCCTCTCACCAAGGGGAGGGGAAATCTGGAGCTCTCAGTCCCAAAAAAGCTGTTGAGGCTGAGGCCTGAATTTGAAGATGTCCAGGTGAGTGTAAGGTGAAAAGCTTCAACAAGAAGTGGGGCAGCACGGTAGCATAGTGGTTAGCACAATTGCTTCACCGCTCCAGGGTCCCAGGTTCGATTCCCGGCTTGGGTCACTGTCTGTGCGCAGTGTGCACGTTCTCCCCGTGTTTGAGTGGGTTTCCTCCGGGTGCTCCGGTTTCCTCCCATAGTCTAAAGATGTGCAGGTTAGGTGGATTGGCCATGCTAAATTGCCCTGAGTGTCCAAAATTGTCCTTAGTGCTGGGTGGGGTTACCGGGTTATGGGGATAGGGTGGGGTTGTGGGCTTGGGAAGGGTGCTCTTTCCAAGAGCCAGTGCAGACTCGATGGGCCAAATGGCCTCCTTCTGCACTGTAAATTCTATGAAGATGTATTTTTTCAGCAATACTTAAGTTCTGTACTACCAAACAACAACCTTGAGTGTGTAAGGCCCAACACTTTCCCCATCCATCGCTGACTAATTCCAACAAGGCTTTATGAACCTTGCTAACATTTGTAAGGGTCCTGATGCCTGTTTTGGACATTTCATCAAATGTGGTCTTCACATATTTAGCAAAGGGACTAAATTTATGCAGAGTCTCATTGCTAAATTAGCAGCTCCACATCCATTTTACAGGTGCAGTGCAGACTGAATTCTACAACGTGTCTAAAGCAGAGCAGTCAATGGAATGGTTCATTAAAAGTTCCTCCAACTTACTATAATTATACCTTGGCAGGCCTGACTGTCACATTGGAGCCTGAATCATTGAGTTTAGCACCTCAGTGCTGATTAAAATAAACTTGATGAAAGTTGCCAGATGTTCTTTTGATTTGCACAGCAGCTATTGCTGAAGCTGGGCTCACTGCTTTCCCCTTTGGCAGTCAAACACTCATACTTTCCTGACCCCCCCACCCAATTGAAAGTACCTCAGCTATAATCTCGCCCTATTTTTCAAATTATACAAGGATCCTAATTCATAAAATAGAATCAACAACAGCCCAGCCAAAAAAGTGCTGTTCACTTGTCAACAATAGACTTTATAATCGTATTTGCAGAAACAAATTCTCTTTTTGTTCTTTCAGAAAGGATCATTTTGCTCAGCACAACATGCCAACCTCCGTTGAACTGAAATTGAAGAGGGTTGATTAGGAAACTTGGAGAAAAGCCGGGGAGTGGGACTAATTAGATGAATCTTTCAAAGAGCCGACAGTGACATGTTAAGCTGAATGGGCTCCTTCTATGCCGCACTTCTGGCCTCTTGCACATCCCTGATTTTAATCACTCCACCATTGATGGCCGTGCCTTCAGTTGCTTCATCTTAAACTGTGGAATTCCCTCCCTAAACCTCTCTGCCTCTCCTTTAAGATGCTCTTAAAACCTATCTCTTTGACCAAGCTTTTGGACATCTGTCCTAATATCTTCTTACGTGACTCGGTGTCAAATTTAGTTCGATATTTGCTGCTGAAGCGGCTTTGGACATTTTATTATTTTCTGGGTGCTATATAAATGCAAGTTGTTGCTGAATGACTCAATTTGGTCCAGGGGTGGTGGCGTCCTGAGTATTGCTGTGTGTACAATGGAATTAATGTAAGATGGGGCATGTGCATTGACTTGAGGCACCAGTGCTCCCTGTCACACCGTTAGAAAGTGTTTGGAAGTTTACAAGACTGTAGCCACCTGGTTTGGCCACTCCCCGACTCCAAAATGGAGATCCGCTAAGAATGCAGGGAGAAATGGCCAAGCACAGGAAAACAAGCAGGTGCAAAGTTTCCTGTATATTAGGACTTGCAGAAACCCAGACGGAACCGAAACCAAAAACCATCTGCATAGTAATGAGCGATCCCCGGGAAAAATTGGTAACATTAAGAGTAATCAAGACCAAACCAGACTCCTCGGCACCAGCAGGAGCCAAGACAAAGGAAGGCCAACGGACACTTAGGAACCGCCCAGCGATCAGGGAACAGCTCCAGTATTGGAGAAATCGATAGAAGCGATTGGAACTTAGTCCAATCAATTGGAACCAGATATGGTCCCCAAGTTCTATTCGTCCTTCTTGGCAGGTCTTCTTGGCAGGGTCTCTCAGCAGCTCGAAACAACTCTTGACTGTGACCTGCCTAGCAGCTGCACCAACCAAGTAAGTGTCCAGTCAACGCACGCTACAAGATAGGCGCTCCTAACCATTAGTCCATACCAGCTGGAAGCCTGCAGACTCAGAATCAAACACAAGGCCATTTGTTCCCCTGACCTGGTGGGCCAGTTTCCAAAGCTAAGTATTGGCCTTTAAGTGTTAGACATAGTCTAGTGAGTATTATTTTATGCATGAGTAGCGATTGACTGTGTATATAATAAATCTGTTTTGATTTGAACCTTACTAACTGGTGTATTGAGTTATTGATCAGCACTTGAACTTGAACCTCGTGGTGGTATCATAAAGATACCTGGTGACTCTAGAGCAAGGTGATTAAACAGAGCAATTATGTGTAAAGCACACTTTGCAAATTAGCAACATTTAGTGGCGACCTCTGACGGGACTCGACTTAGAAGTGGCCCCCCCACTCCGAGAGAACCCAGAAATTTGAAATTAGAATCCAATTGGCAACAGAAATAACCACAAGTGTTCAAGCAGTTCTGATCAATCCTCATTATTTGGAAGTGTGTTAATGCATGCATAACTAACAGGGTTACAAGGTAAACCTGAGAGATTTTGTTGCGAAAAACTGTCGGGAGTTTGTATTCCGGAAAATAGCGAAAGCCGTACCCGTGTTCACAGCACCGCCTTAGTACCCCTCGTTCCAAATTTAAAGGAGAGCATTCAGATAGGAAAAAATGGCAATGAAAGCAATGGAATGCCTCATGAACCCTCAAGAATTCGTGGTCGCAGCGACCAGCAGTAGAGTAGGACAGTGTCCCGTTTGGACAGTTGAGATTAGAAGGTACTTCAAAGGGAAGGTGTGGCCCCTTTGGAGTGACTTTTGTTCAAATGAGGAAACAGGTCCCGGGAGTATAGGACATACTTGGTGGGAGAACCTGAGCGAAATTCATAAGAAGAGCTTAGGGAAAGCTCGCAAGCCGATGGCAATTGTGTCCTGTCTGGCACAATTGCGAGGCACAGAGGAGGTCGTTCGGACGCTCCGCAAAGAGATAGAAGAGAGGCATCGAATGAGCAAGGTTGATGTCAGCGAGATCGAGAGAGAGAATATAGAGTTAAGAAGGAAGTTAGCAGCAAAGGACGGAGGGGTGGATGATGCCAAGAGGGCACACCAGTCTTGTCTGGCGCATCTGAGCAGCTTCTAGACCCAATATGATAAGGCCTATCATGACACACAACGTGCAGTCCTGGTAAGAGAAGAGACAGAGAAACAGGTAGAAGCATTGCAAAAGCAGTGCAGCGATCTAAAAGCAGCGTTAAGAGCACTCCATGCTTCCACCACAGAGCAGAGACAAAGCTCAGTGGATCATGCAAAATGCCAGAAGCAGATTGCAGAACTGCAGTCTTTGCTTTCAGTTCAAAATGGGTTTCAAAGCACCTTTGGATCCCAGTTAGATGAAGAAGACGGCCCTGATTGGCAAGAACTAAATGAAACCGCGCATAGATATGTACAGCGCACATGTGCGCAAGGAAAGCCCCAAATGAGAAAAGCACCCCAACCCCCCACAGAGCAGATAGATCAGGCACCCATGAATCCAGTCACCACCCACCGCACAGTCACATCGGACAGACACGCGGAATTTCTTTACACGACCCCCTTAACCGTGACCCAATTACGGGACGCGTGCGAAAAGATCACACCGTTCCTCCCCACCTCAGACCCCCACCACGTCTTTGCTAGAGTGAAACAGCAGGCGACCATGTACGGCCTGGATGAGCGTGAGCTAGTGAAGCTCACAGTTTTAAGTTTAGACCCTTCAGTTGTAGCAGCCCTTGCACAGATGAACACGGCGATCCTAGACGCGATCGGATATAATAGAGGGGACCCCGTAGAAGGCCTGAATAAGTGCAGGTAGAAGAAAACAGAACACCCCACAGCGTTTGCCTGTGGGTCCATTTTACAGCCGTTTTCGGAAACGTAGACCGCGCCCAATTGTTCTCAGACAACATGGCCAAATGGACCCGCACCCTTATCTCCCATGCCACAGAAGCAGGACAAAGAGCTTGTACTAATTATGACCCCTCAGAAGAAGCACACAACGTAAAATGGGTTTTAAAAAGGTTGTCCCGTGCTTGGGAGCAATCTGTTCACAATAAACCCGCGTTCAGAAAACCCGAGGAAGCACAGGCAGAGGCAGATATATCCATGCAGTTAGAGCGCACCAGAACCCCGCATGGGTGATCGAAGGTAGAAACAGCCCCCCACAGAAAACACAGGAGTGTTACAACTGTGGACAATTAGGTCACTTTGTACGAGAGTGCGATGCCCCACAAAAGCCACAGAGAGCCCAGCAGACAGGCACTCTGAATAGAAATAGGACAAAACCTATTCATAATGTAAGTGTCCATTCAGACCAGACAGACATGAACGGAACAGACTGATGGTGTTCGGGATCCCGCACATGGGTCTGCGACACCCTTTGGGATAGGTCCGGCCGACCGGTCGTTGCAGCGAAAATACGGGGACAGCCCATTGAATTTCTCTGGGATACAGGAGGGTCCTGTACCACAATTAATTCCTCCAACATGTTCCAAAAAGACACGTGGCCCACTACAACCACAATCACCCTCAGCGGCTTTACAGGCCACTCACAGCAGGGACACATCACAGCCCCTGTACCCATTCAAATTGGCAACATTACAACAAAACATCCCATTGTTTTGGTCGATCTGCCCCACACAGCAGAACACATTTTGGGCATCGATTTCATGAACTCGCACAACCTGTCATTTGACCCAGTGAATCAATCTGTCTGGAAAATAGCAAAGTCAGCAAGAGCCCCCGCAACGCTCACAGTAGGTGAGTATGCTAATAAGATTAGCGCAGTCGGCGATTTTTGGTTTAACCCGACCACGATTAGCGCAGACAAACAGGTTAGGGCAGTTCTGCAGAAAAACAGGACAGCATTTGCAAGTCATAAACATGACTGTGGCAGGATGGCTGGTGTGGTTCAAATTACAGGACCTGCCCCTAGACCCCAAAAGCAATATGGATTTCCCCAAGAGGCAGAGGGAGAAATCTCAAAAGTAATTGATAGTCTATTAGAGCAGGGCGTACTTAGATCAGTAGCCTCTACTAATAATGCCCCGATTTGGCCAGTAAGAAAACCCGATGGATCATGGCGACTGACCATCGATTATCAGGAACTCAACAAAATCACCCCCGCAGCAGCCCCCACGGTAGCCACAAGTCCCGAGACCATGCTCAAACAGGGAGTCAACTCACGATATTTTACAGTTTTGGACATCAGTAATGGATTCTGGTCCATTCCATTGGCAAAGGCGTGCCAGTACAAATTTGCCTTCACTATTAAAGGTCAGCAGTATACGTGGACATGCCTTCCACAAGGATTCCAAAACTCCCCCTCCATTTTCCACCGACAGCTGGCAAATGGTTTATCAAAATTTTCTCGCCCCGAATGTCTGGTCCAGTATGTGGACGAACTATTACTGCAGACAGACACCAAGGCAGAGCACATCGCACTTCTGTCAGAACTCCTAGAACTCCTACAGAAAATTGGATGCAAAGTAAACCCCAAAAAGGCCCAAATTTTGGAAAACAAAGTGATATATTTGGGAATGATTATCACACATGGTAAACACGAGATCGAGCACAAAAGGATTGACTCGATTGTCAAATTGCCCCTTCCCCAGAATGTTTCAGCCCTCCGGTCTTTTTTAGGACTGGTTGGCTACTGCTGAAACCACATAGACGGTTTTGCCACCAAAGCAGCGCCCCTCTCAGACTTCCTAAAGAAAGGAGCCCCTTGGGAATGGCTTCCGCAGCTTATGGATGCTGTGGATGCTTTAAAACACACACTCATCGTAGCCCCCGCACTACAGGTTCCAGACCCGCTTTCCCCCTATGCTATAGAGGTAGCTAACACAGATCGCACCCTTTCAGCCGTGCTCCTCCAGGAACGGCACGAACAGTTAAGACCCGTGGCTTACTCCTCCAGAGTTTTAGATCCTGTGGAGCAGGGATTTTCAGCCTGTGAAAGGCACGTGCTCGCAGTTTCCTGGGCAGATCAATATTTTTCTTATATAACCGGACTAAACCCCATCACAAACCTCACGGAACACACCCCCACACAACTTTTACTAGACGGACGACTAAAGGACGGTACAGTAAGCCAGATCAGAGCAGCCAGATGGACCCTTTTTTTGCAGGCATGGGACATCACTGTTAAAAGGACTGAGACCCACACTTTCCTAGCTGACAACCTACAGTACCCAGGCACTCCCCCATAAATGTGAAATCATCTCACCACACCACAACACAGGCCCATTTATCGCGAAAACACCTCCCAGAAAGATAGGTAGCTCACCCCAGAGCGCCCAGCACACAGACACGTGCGCACCCCTAAGGATATATGTGGATGGTTCTTCCACTATATTAGATGGAAAACGTATCACAGGTTGCGGAATTTATGTTGAGGACGCGCAGGGACGCGCCCTCGAAGAAATCTCATTAAAACTGCTAGGACACTTAGGCGCGCAAGCAGCAGAACTGGCGGCCATTGCATATATCGTAGATCACCCAGATTCCTTTCCCAGCCCAGCAGACATATACTCGGACAGCCTCTATGTCTGCAACAGCCTTACAGAATTCCTACCCCTGTGGAAAGCAAGAGGATTTATTTCCGCGGACGGTAAACCCCTCCCTTCAGCCCCATTGCTCCGCCACATTTTAGACAAAGCATAGGACAGGATATTTGGTATTATTAAAGTACGAAGTCACCACCGTTCCTCCCCACCTGGGAATGTGAAAGCTGACACACTGGCTAAAGCAGGTTCCAGGCATTGCCATTTTTGGAACCCCCCCCGAAAGCGCCCCAGTAAATGCAGTTCAGGTCTCGCAGACAAATATCGAAGATTTAGTGCAGGCCCAGAAGCAAGATAGTAATCTCAGGGAGATTTTAAAAGGAAACTTCCCAGCCCCGTACGATACGTTTAGAAATTCACTGACCATACATGACGGTGTGATCCTAAAAGACACCCTTTATGTGGTTCCTGAACAGGACAGGAATCAGCTTATTTGTTTGTTCCATGATAGTCATGGGCATCAGGGAATTGATCCCACTACAGCCCACCTCAGGCAGCTCTGTTGGTGGCCGAATTTAAAGGAAGACATCGCCCACTATGTTGAGAATTGCCTTATCTGTGCCCAAAACAATCCGAACAGGTATGCGAAAAAAGCTCAACTCAGTCACACCCATCCCGTTAATGGCCCCTGGACTAACCTCCAGATTGATTTTATAGGACCATTTCCCCCTTGCAGGAATGGTTACAAGTATGTGTTAGTTGTCATAGACACGTTTACAAAATGGGTTGAAGCATTCCCATTTAGGACAAACACAGAGCAAAGACCACAGCTAAGATTTTAACCCACCACATCTTTACGAGATGGGGACTCCCCCGCAGCATTGAATCCGACCATGGTTCCCATTTTACGGGACGTGTAATGAAGAACGTCCTCACAATATTTGGCATTACCCAAAAATTCCACATAGCATACCACCCCCACTCAAGTGGTATTGTGGAAAGAATGAATCGGACCCTAAAAGGAACTCTCAGGAAAATGGTCCAACAAAACAACACCACTTGGGATTCAGTCCTCCCTTTTGCACTAATGTTTTTGCGTAACACTGTTTCCACATCCACAGGATACACCCCACACACTCTCATGACCGGACGCCCCATGAAAGGCACAGAATTTTTATTAGGACTTGACTTGGCCAGCCCCAAAGTAACGGCCCTCGCACACGAGAACGCAGTGAAACAATTGGTGGAGAATGTTAAAACGGCTCAGCTAGCAGCCGCAGTAAAATTGGGCACAAGAAAGCAACAGAGCAAGGCCTGTTTCAGTAAGACAATGCATGCGACTGAGTTTGATGTAGGACAGTAGGTTATGCTCTCTATTTACAACCCCAGCACATTCCTGTCACCCAAGTATTCAGGTCCATACTCCATTGCAGACAAAGTAAGCCCCTCCGTTTATAAGGTTAATTACCCCAACGGAAAGACTGCGTGGTTTCATATAAACAGCTCAAGGCATATGTCTCACAGTCTAACCACGCACACCACGTCATGCTCGACGCAGCACACCACGCCCCGCCCACATCCAACGTATCCCTAGCCTCCCCCAGCACGACCGACCCATCCACGGACTCGACCTCAACTCCGCCCCCTTACTCTAGACTCCGCCGTAACACGCCCACAGACAGCAGCAGCAGAGACAGCGACTGTGACACAGACTTCAGCCACAGCACACCTCCCTACTATTCCCCTGCAACAGGCCCCACTCCCAGCGACTCTGACCACAACTCGAGTGATCCCTTCCTGATCACATTCCTTAACAATCCTCACCAATGACCACCGCCCTATGATGACGACCCCGACTCCATTCCCACAGAATTAGACAAGACTATTTAGCACCATGACAATTCGTACAGGCTCGTCCGGGACGACGAGATGGACCCTAAGTCACACCATGCAGCTTTAGCAACCCTTATCCATGCAAGAGTATGGCATCCAGGAGAAGATGATGACGTTGAGTCTGACTCCCAAAACGAGAATCCCTTTGCGACCCTGTTAGCATAAGATAACTGAGGTGTCCAGATGATGTTTTAAAAAGGAACCGCTTGAGAGAAAAACGGTGTCCTTTCTGATGGAACCTGCACGATATTCGTTGCATGTTTGTTTGTTTGTGTTTGTCAAATGTTCTTTGTTTCAATTTAAACAGCTCTACGGCCACACGCCACATTTGTCCACAGAAACCTACGGGAACTTGCCGGCATGCTTATCAGCCGAAACCGCTGAGAGCTTGCCCGATCCCTGTTCGGAACTGCTCTTCTGATTTGAGGATCCACTTCTCAGCAGAAACCACTGAGAGCTTGCCTGAACCCTGTTCATAATTGCTCTTCTGGTTTGACGGTAGAACCTTTACAGCAACCCCCCACGATGACTACATTCTTGCCCGTTCTTGTCGGTTACTCAGGCAGTGGATAAACGGCAGTGGTTCCCGCCCTGTCTGAGGACCCCCCTCTGGTCAGCTAAGCTCGGGTAGAGCACAGCCCACCCTACCCGGGGATTCCATCCAACTCTTACCCGTCGCGGCCCATACGCACCTCATTTCGGCGCTCTTGGTTCAAAAAGTTTTGTTTTGTTTTCAGGTGACCCTTCGGTTGCCACCCCTCCTGCTATTTACATCCTCAAACATTTGGATGGTAAATCGCACAGGCTCGCGCCAATCGAGATGACTCGCACTGTTTCAGTATTTTTAAGTATGCCTGGTCCTGAAATTCGTATTTTTTTTTAAAATGAGAGAGTCACAGGTGATGACCAATTATAAAGGGAAATTGGCACTACACGACAGACCGGCTAACGTACAAGATATTAAACAAGGTAGTGACAGAAACTATGCTTGATCCACAGAATTCCAGAAGCTCCAGGAAGAGAGGAGAAGCAAGAAGAGAAGGAAGAGAAGAGAAGAAAGAAGGAAAAGATGAAGACATCCTCCATTCTTCTACGTTATACATTGTATATTTGGATATTTCGCGAATGCGAACCCCCTCACCCCAACCCCCCCCGGCCATCAATGATTCACTTCCCAATAGTACCCAGGGCCCAGTGACAAGTAACAACACACCATCATGGTGTGATAGGTTTATAACATGGTACTCCCTTTCATATGTAATTGAATCCCTTCTAGCATTGGCGATACTCTGCAGCATCGTGCAAACTATCCGCATGAGAAAATGGCGAAGGAGAGCCTACGGCTCTTGCACCCCGGTATACAGGATAAGATCCCCTATTTTGGTTTTCACCAGGCCCCCGAACCCCTCGACCTACAATAAAGAACATTCGGTTTGCATCATTTGTAAATAAAGAAATGAGTTTCATCTGTGACTGTAAGATTGTACAACTCTGTGCTTGACCGCCAAGCCAGAGGAAAATGTGAATGCTGCTATTATTTTTGTATTGTTAGGAAGTTAGTATGATTGTATGTTTAAGTGAGTGTAGTTTATGGAAGATAGTTAGAGGTACCGTTTTTTTTGTGCTCTAATGCATGTCCCTTTTATGACATAGCGCCACTTAGAATTGTCAGTTAAAATTTTCTTACATAGTTATGATCAGTGTAGAGGCCATGGAAGAGTGCTCGCTGGGTCAGGGAATGAAGACAATGCAGTAATGTGATCCTTTACGCTTCACGTTAGGGATCACAAGGAGGGAGTATAGCCACCTGGGTTGGCCACTTCCCGACTCCAAAATGGAGATCCGCTAAGAATGCAGGGCAAAATGGCCAAGCACAGGAAAACAAGCAGGTGCAAAGTTTCCTGTATATTAGGACTTGCAGAAACCCAGACGGGACCGAAACCAAAAACCATCTGCATAGTGATTAGCGATCCCCGGGAAAAATTGGTAACATTAAGAGTAATCAAGACCAAACCAGACTCCTCGGCGCCAGCAGGAGCCAAGATAAAGGAAAGCCAACGGACAATTAGGAACCGCCCAGCGATCAGGGAACAGCTCCAGTATTGGAGAAATCGATAGAAGCGATTGGAACTTAGTCCAATCAATTGGAACCAGATACGGGGTCCGCCCAAAAGGGCGCGAAGGCCCTGGGGACTATAAAATAGAGTCCCCAAGTTCAATTCATCCTTCTTGGCAGGTCTTCTTGGCAGGGTCTCTCAGCAGCTTGAAACAACTCTTGACCGTGACCTGCCTAGCAGCTGCCCCAACCAAGTAAGTGTCCAGTCAATGCACGCTATGAGATAGGTGCTCCTAACCATTAGTCCATACCAGCTGGAAGCCTGCAGACTCAGAATCGAACGAAAGGCCATTTGTTCCCCTGACCTTGTGGGCCAGTTTCCAAAGCTAAGTATTGGCCTTTTAGTGTTAGAGATAGTCTAGTGAGTATTATTTTATGCATGAGTAGCGATTGACTGTGTATATAATAAATGTGTTTTGATTTGAACCTTACTAACTGGTGTATTGAGTTATTGATCAGCACTTGAACTTGAACCTCGTGGTGGTATCATAAAGATACCTGGCGACTCTAGAGCAAGGTGATTAAACAGAGCAATTAAGTGTAAAGCACACTTTGAAAATTAGCAACAAGACTGATTCACCAAGATGATAAATTATGAGGAAAGGTTGCACAGATTAGACTTGTATTCCCTTGAATTTAGAAGATTAAGGGTTGGTTTAGTTGAGGTGTTTTAGATGATTAAAGGATTTGGTAGGGTAGAAAGAGGCAATATTTCCTCTGGGGAAGGGGAGAGTCCATAACAAGGGGGCATGTTGAAATCTACTCGTGGTTAAGCATAGTCTCGTATACACCTAACTAAGTAGAAATTTGCACTACACGTCTCGGATGCAAAATTAAATCTTTATTGGGTGTCCATTGATTATGATTGAAAGTTTGAAATCTTCTTGTGGTTACAAATCAAATATTCTCAATAAAGCCCAAGCCAGCAGAAGCTTTTAAGAGATATAATTAAACTGAGCGTACAAATGATCTGAACTTTAAAAATACAATCATGGTTTCCTGCTCAAAGCAAAACAGCTTGCGCAGACTTAGAGTTAGAGTGGAAATATGAAAATACGAAATAAAGATATTAGACAGCTAGGCAAATAATATAGAGTGATTCTAGAATGAAAATGGCTGCCCGGACTTCTATTTTTAAGGAATTTGTTATCAATCTGAGTTATCAATCTGAGTCAATCTGCTTCTGCCCCGTAACATGCTGATTGGTTTGGATGAGTTTCCAATACATTTGACTCGATGATTGCGTTGTCAGTCTTCAATATGCAACATTATCTCGTTGAACTTTAAAGTTAATATAAATGTTGCATGTGGAATTCTTAACTTTGTGTTGGAATGCAAACTCTGCTCTTATCATTGAACTGGTATGTGCTTAACTTTGTGATTCTGTTCATTTGAACAATGGAGAGTTCATATGAACTATGATGTCAATTTGACCTTCAGCAGAAATGTTGCATTTGCTTCCAGTTCGACTGCAAATGCTTCAAGTGATATGCTTTTATTTTTGCATGCTATGTGCTTTTGCAATCTAAGGTTATGTTTGATCATTTTTGCAGTCTTATGATGGGATCCATTTTAAAATGATTTTTGAATTGGGCTTTAATATATATATAACAAAATGGCTAATTATTGATCCTTTTACCTATCAGAAATAGCAGGTTTCCTTCAGGGCAGGACCTTAAAATTACAGCCAGACCATTCATGGTGATCTCAGGAAGCTTCACATAATCTGGAAGCTCTGCCCCAAAACGCTGTTGAAGCAGTGGGTCGATTGCAAATTTTGAAACAAAGATGGATTTTTTGGGGGGGTAAGGGAATTAAATAGATATAAAATCAAAGCTGGCAAATGAAATTGAGATGCAAATCATTTGTGAGTTAATAGAACAGTGAAACAGGTTTGAGAGGCTGAGTGTTCTGCTATTCCTATTTTCAAGCATGGCCTCGGGTGTCTCTCCATCCTCTTGCCCTCCCTTGGCAGATTGCAGAGACATGGCCCCGTATTGGGGACATGGACCCGCCCCAGTGCCACTAGAGAAAATGGGAGCTTCAAGATGTTGAATCACCATCCCATACAAAAACAACCATTCCATTTTTCTACCAATTCTTAGCCAGCCCTTGGTTACAAATTGGTATATTTTTTTCATATACTATTCTTAACTGATTGTGATTCGTAACCTACCTCAGTGACATTGGCAAAGACCCTCCATTGTTGTTCTTTGCTCCACCATTATGACTGACCATGTTCTTACTCATTTAGTCCTTACACCCACCACTTTGAGGACTCCAATAAAACCTCTACTTCCTCTCCCCTTGCAATCAGGCACCCTTCAGGATGCCCCTTTAACAATGTCAGCACCTCTTCACTGGTATTAATGGTGTGGTGAGGCAGATGATGTCATTTCAAGGTTGTTACTGTCCAACTAACGGCAAGTAATTGATCCTCCCCTGTGTAAGAAAAACCTTCACTCGTTAACTTATACAACTGCTGAATCACCATACCCTGTTCTCCTCTGTGTCCAATGGACCAAGAAAGATCGTGTTTCAATTTGTTCAATTAGCTATGGTCACAGTACCTTCATATTAATTTTGGCAGTCCATCTTACATTTCAATGACTTCAATATAATAAAAACGAGGAGTTGTGTAACAGGCTGCCCATTCTATCACCCGTTTTACTACACTATCACAGAAACTGATCTATTGTAAAGAACCTTATGCCCTTGCTGGGATGGATCCCATTGCTGTGAACTTCACAGCGATGTTTCAATGGAGAAATAAGTAGTCTTGTTGACCGAATGCTGCTTTTCTCCTTTGCAGAGCTGACTGTGAGTCCAACTGATTCTCAGACCCCATGGGATTCAGCTGCTCAGAAATCGTTGGTTGAAATGAGGCTGTCTTTAATGGATCATCAGGGCTGGGATCATCAGCACGATCAACTGGAGAAGTATTTGGTTCAAACCACGAATGCAGAAAGCCCAGTGAGGATTGCCACGGGAGAGACAGCAGAAATGGACAGAAGCGGTAAGCTCAAGAATAATGTTGGACCCAGTGATTATGTAATCCAGAGGACAACAGCACAAATCCCATAATCTGCATTTAAAAAACAGCAATAAACTTTAAGTGACCCATGAATTTGTCAGCTTAAAAACTTGATTGTTGTTTGTTAGGAAAGACGACATAGGAACAATGGTGGGAGGCCATTTAACCCCTCAAGCCTGTTCTGCCATTTCATTAGATTGTATCTTAACCCAGCTTGGTTCTGTGGCCATCAATAACAACAAAGGCCTATCAATGTCTGTTTCTTCCCTGGTCTGACTCCACACACCAACACTGTAACTCTTCAATGGCCTGGCAAACAATCAAAGAGGAAGGTCCACCTTCAGCTTCTGACCCCTGTCCTATTAATTCCACTCGTTGCATTTATACAATTAATAATGTGGTTGTCAAAATCTGTTGAATTGGAGGTGATTGGATTGGATTGGATTGGATTTGTTTATTGTCACGTGTACCGAGGTACAGTGAAAAGTATTTTTCTGCAAGCAGCTCAACAGATCATTCAGTACATGGAAGAAAAGGGAATTAAACAATTCAAGAAAATACATGAGAATACATAATAGGGCAACGCAAGATATACAATGTAACTACAAAAGCATTGGCATCGGTTGAAGCATACAGGATGTAGTGTTAATGAGGTCAGCCAATAAGAGGGTCATTTAGGAGTCTGGTGACAGTGGGGAAGAAGCTGTTTTTGAGTCTGTTCGTGCGTGTTCTCAAACTTCTGAATCTCCTGCCCGATGGAAGAAGTTGGAAAAGTGAGTAAGCCGGGTGGGAGGGATCTTTGATTATGCTGCCCGCTTTCCCCCGGCAGCGGGAGGTGTAGATGGAATCAATGGATGGGAGGCAGGTTCGTGTGATGGACTGGGCGGTATCCACGATTCTCTGAAGTTCCTTGCGGTCCTGGGCCGAGCAGTTGCCATACCAGGCTGTGATGCAGCCGGTAGGATGCTTTCTATAGTCCATCTGTAAAAGTTGGTAAGGGTTAATGTGGACATGCCGAATTTCCTTAGTTTCCTGAGGAAGTGTAGGCGCTGTTGTGCTTTCTTGGTGATAGCGTCGAAGTGAGTGGACCAGGATAGATTTTTGGTGATGTGCACCCCTAGAAATTTGAAACTGCTCACCATCTCCACCTCGGCTCCGTTGATGCTGACAGGGGTGTGTACAGTACTTTGCTTCCTGAAGTCGATGACCAGCTCTTTAGTTTTGCTGGCATTGAGGGAGAGATTGTTGACGTTACACCACTCCACTAGGTTCTCTATCTCCCTCCTGTATTCGGACTCGTCGTTATTCGAGATCCGGCCCACTATGGTCGTATCGTCAGCAAACTTGTAGATGGAGTTGGAACCAAGTTTTGCCATGCTGTCGTGTGTGTACAGGGATTGTTCATACTTGGTGAATTTCAGCCTCGAATAAAAATATTGCATCAACTTGCGTCTTCTGCCAGTCAGAAGTCTCTGCTGAATTGCAAGTGTTACACTTCCAAAAAAAAACAAAGTTACACTAAATATCGGAGAATATATTCAGCATCTTTCTGCATACTTCTCCCTACTCACCGACAGAAGCTTAGAAGCAATTATACTTTGCGTGTGGCTGGTGATATACACTGGAGGCTTCCAGTAATAAACAAAGGGGTTTATTGGTGAAAGGCAAATGCAGCTAGATAACAGACACATAACACTATAAAACAGGTCTTTACACATCAACTCCCTGGTACACACTGCCTGGGATTCCGTTCCCAGAGCCATACGCAAGCTCCCTATTGTTTGCGTGATTGTGCACAATTGGGCATGAGCCAGTTGTGATGCTGTGCATAAAGCAAGTTTGTACATAGGGTGCGATTCTCCCAATGGGAGACTGAGTGCCGACGCCGGAGTGAAACCCGGAGTGTTTCACTCCGGCGTCGGAGGCCGCTCCTCGCCCCCTATTCTCCACCCCCCCCCCCCCCCCCCTGTGGGCTAGGAGCGGCGCTGCGTGAATCCCGAACGCCCTGCCTTGATGCTTGCATCAAAGCGGCGCGCGGGAATGACGCGGCCGGCAGCGCCGAAGTGACGTCAGCCGCGCATGCGCAGGTTGCCCGGTTCCAACCCGCGCATGGCGGTTGCCGTCTTCCCCTCCGCTGCCCCGCAAGACATGGCATCTTGATCTTGCGGGGCGGCGGAGGGAAAAGAGTGCATCGTTTACAGACGCGGGCCTGACAATCGGTGGGCACCGATCACGGGCCAGACATCTGCTGAGCATGCCCGTGCTGCTCGATCCTCCCTCCGCCCCCCCCCCCCCCCCCCACAGGCCCCACACTCACCTGTCGTGCGCTGTTCACGCTGGCAGCGACCAGGTGTGGTTGGCACCGGCGTGAACCGGTCGGGTTCGGCACGCCGCTCGGCCCATCCGGGCCGGAGAATCGCCGGTCGTCGTGAGAAACGGCGAGCGGCGATTCTCCGAGCGGCCTGTCGAAAAACGCGACACACCATTTTTGGGGGGGGTTGGGAGAATCGCGTGGGGTGCCAGGGCTGTGTGGCAAGATTCGCCCGGCCCTCCCGCGATTCTCCCACCCAGCGTGGGGTGCGGAGAATCGCGCCCATAATGCTTGCATGACCTCCAACCACCAGGTGGCAAGGTAAACCCACCACGTGACCCTCTGGTTGGGGAGTTGGGAGTAGTTGGGTGCGACGGGGAAGGGGGAAGGTGGGGGGGGGGTGGAATGCATGGAGAGATGGGCAAAGGGTCCGGAGATCCATATCCAAAGGCATCCTGTCATTCAGCGGCCTTCCCAGCAAGTGGTCATGCTGGTGTTGAATAGTACTCCTTTTGAAAAACATTTACCTGGCGAAAGGGCTTCTGTGGGGAGCCGAGGAGGTGAGTAGCCACCTTTGCTTTCAGGAAAGAGGCCGGGGGCACGGGGCTTGCCGCCCCAGTGCTCTGTGGGGGGGGGGGGGGGGGGGGGGGAGAGGGACCCTCGGCTGAGGGCGGGGGAGCCTCCGCAGAGGTGGGCTGTCACAGGAGATGGTGGGTGTATAGGTGGCCAACTGGTGGGCAAAACCTCGCACCACCACCATGCTAACCCCTGGATCGTGTGTACCCTTCCAGGGGAAACCCTTGTCCCTGACCGTCTGCCCCAACAACCACCCATAACCCCCACCAACTACCAAGGCCTCTGGCTTTGAGACTGAAGGGTATTGCTGATAAGGAATTGTCAATCTTGGTTAAGTGAGCACTTCATACATCCCAAGTGGATTCCCGTGGGTGGTGGGACATGTAGCATATGGGAGTCATTGCCTAGCATCTCAATCACACCTGATGCCTGAGCACTGTGCCTGAACACTGCGGGAGGTAAGACTACACACACAGCCAATATCCGAACATCCAGGGGATAGCACCCAGCTCTGGGGACATGCCCACAGCCAGAAGGTGGGTGAATGCCACGGGGAGGGGGAGGGGGAGGGGGGAATGCCTGGAGAGATGGGCAAAGGGTCCGGAGATCAGCCCGCATTACAGAAGAAATTGATAGAAGCATCATAATGGTTGTGCAAAAAGATGTTTAATGTGTTTTACAACCTTCCACTCCCAATGGTGCTATCCCCCCCGCCCCCCAAACCTCCACCTCCCAGCCCCTATATAGCCCCCAGCCCCCTGCCCTCCCCCAGCGCCCTCAGTGATCTTCAACGTGCTTGGCCCTCTTAGCTCTACCAGTACGTCTAGGTGTTCGCCCAGGATGCACATCTGAGTTGGAGGCAGCCAGCTGCTTACCTCATCCCCTGGCCTTTGATGTCCCTGGTGTGTGTCCTCTGGGGACTCTGAGGCCAGAGGGCCCCAGCTCACTTGTCGCCGGTACATGCACAGCCGTGCCGCCCTGTCCCATGTGCTGATCCCGAGACGAGCCTCATCAGATGGGTGGAACTTGGGGGAGCTGGACCCATGGGAGGGGTCCGGATTGGCACTCAGCACCCCCACCTCCCACTCAATGTCCATAGGTCCCTGAGATTGAGGGGCAGCTGGTTCGAGCCTCGTCTGCCCCTGCATCATCTGGCTCTGCCAGCCCTGGTGGATCCACATGGTCAGCACCCCAGTGTCAACACCCTTAGCAATGCTCCTCAGTGACTGAGACGTGCTCTGCAGCGCCTCGGCCATTCCCATCTGAGATCAGGTCATGTCCCACAGAACCTCATCATGGTCGGCCTGGTGCTGGGTGACATCCCCCCTCAAGTCGGACATCCTGCCGAGGCCCTCAGCCATGGCCATCACCGACTGCGCGACGCCTTGGACACTTTCACTCATGGTGCCTATGTTGTGTACCAGGCTCTCCACTGCGGTCGCCATCCTAGCAGTGTTGGCCTCATAGCTTCTGGGACTCCTCTAAGCGGCTATGGATCTGCTGGAGTGATGCCGACATCTTCCTTTGAATGTCCCGGCTGCTCCCAATTGTCTCCATCAGCTCCGAGAACCTCTGTACCACTGGCTTAGCATCAGGCTGGGACCCAGCTGGGTTTAGGGATCCAGCAGCCCTTCGACTGCTGTCTCACCTGGAGATTCTTGCCTCCAACTGATGTGGTGCTCACCAGATTGTGCCCTGGAGGCCTGTACACTAACATGTCTCACTGAGGTGTGTGTATCTGTGCTGGTGGAGGGTGGGGCTGACAACTGTACTGCGACTATTCCGGTGGAATCCTCGAAGCTCTCCTCCAAGATGTTCTCCTTGGAGTCAGGAGAGGGTGCTGCCCGGGATGGACCATCGTCGTTGGCTGGAGGACCTGTGGGAGAATGGACATGTAGTCAGTGGGAGGGAAGAGTCAGTCAGTAAGGCAATAACAACTCACGTTTGACAGATTCTCCGGGTGGGGCCTGGTAGTTCCTCACCTCTGCGGCATCTGCCAGATTCCACGTAGGTGACAGATCTGTTCTCAGCCTCTCCAGTCACCTTCAGGGCATGCTGCTCAAAGGAGATGAGGATTCTTAGGTCCGGCATCCCTCTGCCAGTCTGGAACCGCTCCCGATGATTATGGGAGAGCTTTTCCTGAGGAACACAGAGGGGGCATCGTTAGTCACATGCCTGGTTCACAGTGGTGGTGGTGGTGGTCGTGGTGGGGGTGGGGGGGGGGGGGGAGTGGAGGGTAGAGTGAGTGCTGGGGAGGGTGTGGAGTGCCTAATCGAAAGATAGGATGCCATTTCTCCAGCTTGCATTGAGCTCCAGTTGAACATTGCAGTAGACAAAGGACAGAGAGGTCCGATTGGGCAGAAAGTGGAGAATTAAAAGGGCAGTCATTCAGAAGCACAGGGTCATGCTTTTGGACAGAACAGAGATTTTCAATAACCTCTGATCTGAATTAGTCTCCCCAGTGTGCAGAAGGCTGCATTGTGACAGTGAATACAGTACACTAAATTGAAAGAGGTATTTTATAACCCGCATGAGACCTACAGGGTAGAGCAATTAGCCTCCCTATCAGCCTCATCAAGTATAAACTCCCCCACTGAGGGGCGGGGAGCCCATGGGACTCTAATAACCTGTAATATAAAGGTTGCTCAGGTTTGGAACCTACACCTCAGACTCTGCTGTGACCTGAAGAGTATTGTACGCACCATTATTTAGTAATACAACTATTTTATCTTATCTACATGCCTCAGACTTGTCTGTGGTCAATAGAAGGTACATGTAAACCACTGAAAGGAGTGTTCAGGAGCTTGGATGGTGAGGATGGAGGAGTTAAAAGTGTGGGTGTACTGTATGGAAAGATGCTCTGAGGAGGGGGTTGGGGTTGATTGAGGAATGGACCAGGTTGTCATGGAAGACAAAGCAGCCAACTTGATTAGCAACCCATCCACCTCATTAAACAATAACTCCTTCCCCCACCAATGCACAGCAGCAGCACAGTGTGTATCATTCACAAGATGCACTGCAGCAAATACCAAGGCTTATTCGATAACACTTGCCAAATCCACAATCTCTACCACCTAGAAGGACAACTGCAATAGATTCATGGGAACACCACCACCTGCAAAGTTCCCATCCAAGCCACAAACTATCCTGGCTTGGAAATATATCACTGTCGTTGCGTCGAAATCCGGGAACTTCCTCCCTCACAGCACTGTGGGTGTACCTACACCTCAAGGACTGCAATGGTAGACAGCTCACCGCCACCTTTTCAAGGACTATTAGGAAAGGGTAATAAATGCTGGCCAAGCCAGTGGTATTCACATTCCAGGAATGAATGAAAAATTGTTCAAAGGATAGATATTGGCCAGAACCCCAGAGGGACACCTTTGCTCTTGTTTGAAACAGTGTCCTGGGACCTTGGACATCTACCCAAGAGATCAGGTGTGGTCTCGATTTAACATTTCATCTAAAAGACTGCATTTCCAACAGTACTACACTCCCTCAATACTGTACTAAAACATTAGCTTTGAACCAGCAAACTTTTGACCCAGCAATGAAAGTGCTACCTATTAAGTCATGGCTAACAGTCTACCGTTTGTAAAATTTTCCTAATGTCAGAGTCGTAATAGTTTATTAAAAAAAATAGAAAAAGTAAATGATGGTAACCGGGTGATTGAAGTTCCTCACAGGAGATTGTGTGGGCCAATGTCCTTTTACCAGCGCTCATTGTCTCACTGATTCACACTTCTGTTGTCAAATGCCAGATCAGTTTGCAGTCATGTCAGAGAAACTTGGCACTGTGAGTAATTTATCATCCTTTCCTGGCAGGCTTCCCCTCTCACCATCCATCTGGCAATTCCTCAGAATGTAAGCTCGTGTCTGCCTGGAGCAATAATGAGGAAGACAAGCATCGAAACAGTCACACAATGATGAGTGATACATTATACAACAAGGTAAAACACGAGTGACATTTTCTCCTGTTACAAAGATAAGCAATCAATGTAATCCGTTTAATGAAAGCTGCATTTTATGGGCATTTCAAGCTGTTTCTTTCAGCAAGATTCCCATCAGGGAAATTAAACTCTAACATTTGCACTTAGGCTTTTCAATTGTTACTTTGACAGGTTTATTTTTCTTTCAATAAATGTCTTTTTATTTATTTGTTCATGGGATGTGGGCATCGCTGGTTAGGCCAGCATTTATTGCCTATCCCTCGAGAAGGCGATGGAGAGCCGCTTCCTTGAACTCCAAAAGCAAAGACTTCTTTGAATCGTTGTTGCATGTTTGACCCTTTTTCTCCCATCTCTTATTTTTATGAGTAAGTGCTTGTCTATTCTGGCTATGCTTCGGTTTGAGTCCAAAGGTTTTGAACTCAAGTCCCACTCTAGATGCAGTACTGAGAGTAAAAGGCCCCATGACTATTCTTTTGAAGATGAACAGGAGAGTTTTCCCAGGTGTCCTGGGCCATTATTTATCCTTCAAGCAACAGGTCTAAAACAATTAACTGGCTGTTATCTCATTCCTGTTTGTGGGAGCTTGCTGTGCACAATTTGTCTACCATAACAACAATGACTACACTTCAAAAGTACTTCACTGCTGGTTAGGTACTTTGAGGCTGTGAATGGTGCTGTATGAATACAAGTCTTCCTGATTTTTCATTCCGAGATTGTGGAAACAGCATAGACTGGCTTGGAAAACCTCTATCTCTGTACGAATTATCAATGTACTTCAGTACGAGAAAGCCCATTTTAAAAATGAATTTGTCCTTAGCACGTTCTAGCAGCCTCTGGTCATCTAACTTCTAAGGATCAGCTGTTGGTTCCATTTGAGTCATGAAAAGGCACATTGTCCTCTGGGTGTGTTATGTATGTAGCTGCTGATATTTGCCTTACCTCACTCACCAGTGATACATCGATTCATCTGGTATGAAACCTGCGGCAGATCCTACAGCTTAACTACAGTTCAAGAGGTGGTTTGCTGAACTGAGGATTGATCCCATACAAGTTACAATATTGACTAGGTTAGGATTGTTTTCACTGGAGTTCAGATGAATGAGGGGGGAATCTCATAGAGATTTATAAAATTCTAACAGGCCTAGGTAGGGAGGATGTTCCCGATGGTGGGTGTGTCCAGAACCAGGGGTCACAATCTGAGGATTCGGGGTAGACCATTTAGTGCAGAGATGAGGAGACATTTCTTCACCCAAAGAGTGGTAAGCCTGTGGAAGCTAAGACATGGAATACATTCAAGAAGTGGCTAGATATGGGACTTGAGGCGAATGGGATCAAGGGTTATGGGGAGAACGCAGGATTAGGCTATTGAGTTGCATGATCAGCCATGATTGTGACGAATGGAGGAGCAGACTTGAAGAGCCAAATGGCCTCCTATGTTACTGTAAGTCATTACAGTTACCGCTAATGACTGCATTCAGACTAACTTTGTGTCTACTCTCTTATTCCACAGGCATTATACCAGTTTTTGGGTCAAACAGTGATGGGATTTTGTCTATGTGCCATAGGCCAGTAGTCAGGATTGCAGCACGGTCAATAAATCATTTGGTCCCTGAGACTGTTCATTTATCCATCTGTTGTATCCATCTGCCCTTTCATATATCCCATCATACTCAGGTTCTCTTGAGCCTTTCTTTTAATTACTTCTCTCTCACACACGTGCATGTGCACACATACATATAGATGACTTGCACACATTCACACAGATTTAAAAGTACACATGTATACACACACTGCACATAAATACCCTCACAAACACACAAGTGTATATCGCCATAGTCCCAGATGACCATAGGCTGCTTTGAGGAAGAGCACTGACTGGTGGTGATTTGACCTGAGGATCATCACACCTCAGGTGAGGGACATGGTTGAGAAGGTGGGGTTTTCATGAATAAATACAGCTGGTACGGGAATTGAACCCACACTGCTGGCCTCGCTCTGCCTCACGAACCAGCTGTCTAGCCAAGTGAGTTAAACCAACACATACACATTCATATATATGAACACGCTAACACACTTTTACACAGGCGCACACACACACACACACACGTGCATACACAGACACACTCTTTTCACTCCCCCCTCAAATACATCCTGTGGATATTTGACTGCTTGGGATGCATTCACAGTTGAAAAAGCATTAAGCGGTGGGTAGTGCTTTCTAAACATAGGAGAAAGAAAGAGGAGACAGTGGGAGAGAAATATAAAAAGGTAGCAATTCGAAATGATTTTCCTCAACAGTTGTTCTCGGAAACAGGGTAGATTCGCAGGGTAGATTCAGAAAGAATTTTCCCGATGGTGGGGGAGTCCATAAAGGGTAAACCTTTTAGGACTGAGGTGAGGAGAGTGGGGAATCTCACCCAGAGAGTGGGGAATCTATGGAATTTATTACCACAGAAAGTAATTGATGCCAAAACGTGGTGTGATTTCTTTTTTGAAAAATATTTTTATTCAAACTTTCAACATTTTTACAACAGTACACAACCCTTACCCCCCCCCCCCCCCCCCCCCCCCATCGGCCCAATGCTACCCCCTTTATCCCTTGACAGCAACCAGGTCACCATAAATGTAAAACAAACAAGCTCCATCTCTGGTGAAACCCCTCATCCGCCCCCTCAGAGAAAATGTCACCTTCTCTAAATACAGGAACTCCATTAGATCCTCAGCCACGCCGAGACACTGGGGTGGGGAGGAAGGGGGGAACAGAAGCTGACCTCCACCCCAACAGAACCTACCTGCAAGCCCCAATATTTCTCCAACTTCGGGCAGGACCAGAACATATGAACATGATTGGCTGGGCCCCTCCCACACCACTCACAACTATCCTCCACCCCTCAAACAACCGGCTCATCCTTGTCTTCATTCAGTCCGATGTTGCGTAATTTCAAAAAGGAGTTAGATATAGCTCTTGGGCTAGAGGGATCAAGGGATATGGGGTGGAGGATGGATCAGGGTCTTGAACTTGATGACCAACCATGATCATAATAAATGGCGGAGCAGGCTCGAAGGGCTGAATGGCTTCCTCCTGCTTTTACTTTTTATGTATGTTTCTATTTAAGTACAAAACACTTGAACAACCTCCTTACTTGTTGCTGGCCAAGGAGATGATCGAACGTTCAGAGCGAAAAGAAAGATTAGTAATAAAATGCTAATTAAAAAGTGGTTTGGCTGAATATTTCAAAGGCACCTGAATGATATGGAATAATTCAAAGAGCACTTCAGGACTTAAGGGTAGAGTAGGGGTTCTGTGCCTAAAAGTTCATTAAACAGGTGGATAGTGCTGGATGATTAGAAAATAATGAATGAAGTTCCAGCTTAAACTGGGAAATTCTAACTACAAATACACAAAAATCAGATAGAAGTAATTCCAAGGCAGTATGGGCCAAACATTCTTTTAGCCAGTGGAATCGTACAAACAGCAGATATTCCTCCCAGGCCATGGTAATAGCAGCGGATATTCCTCCCATATTGGAGTAATAAAGCCGGGCCAATCAGCAGATTTGAAACAAATCTGATTGGTGACAACAACAAATAATGTGAACCTGATCAGAGGTTTTCCCAAATGTTTCCAGCTGTTAAACCCTTTTGAAGGAACCCCTGAGAAACATGCTTATTGGGTTGGATTCTCCGATGCCATAGTCGCTTGTTTCTCGGTGGCAAGCCATTCGTTTCTACCTCCATTTCCTGTTGAAAACACCCCACGCCACTGGAAAACCCATGGGTAGCATGCGCTGCCGACAGGAACAAAAAATTCCAAAGGCCGGGAAATTCTGGCCATTATATTGAAGAATTAAACCACAGAAATTGACTGTTATTGCACAATAGTTACAAATATACAAAAACACACAAGAGGACAAAGGAAGTTTTCAAAGACCCCCTGAAGGCTTACCTCAAGAAATGCAACCTCAAGATCAAAGTCTGCAAGACCCTTGTTCAGAAGAGACCTACTTGGAGGAACTTCCTGCTTGAAGGGACACAATTCATCGAGGATATCCAATGGCACGAGGAGACCCAGAAAAGGAATCTGAGAAAGGAATACCAGCGAACTAGAGTCCAAGGACCGATCCCACTTCCCGGAAACACCTGCCAAGTGTGCGGTCAAAGATACGGCTCTAGGATCGCGTTTATCAGCCATGCAAGGACCCACAGAACACATGAGCAATAACATGGAGTATCTTCGGTGGACAATTATACTCAATCACCAAAGACAAAGAAGACAAACATACAAAATAAACTAAAAAGATATTTCTATGCCTTTTTTGTATACATTTATTATAATAAAAAAGCTCTGTTATTCATCAACTATTTCCAAGTCTTACCTTATTTTTTGTTATTTGTAATGGGGGGGGGCAAAATTCTCCCCTACCCGGCGGGGCAGGGGGTCCCGGCGCAGCGGAGTGGCGCCAACCAATCCGGCGTCGGGCCTCCCCAAAGGTGCGGAATTCTCCGCACCTTTAGGGGCCAGGCCCGTGCCGGAGTGGCTCCCGCTCCGCCGATTGGCGCCAACGGCCTTTGGCGCCACACGCCCGGCTTCGGGGCTGGCCAAAAGGCCTTCGCCGGTCGGTGTGAGTTCGCACATGCGCTGGAGCGGCCGCTGACGTCACGCGTGGTGGAGGGGGTCTCTTCCGCCTCCACCATGGTGGAGGCCGTGACGGCAGCGGATGAAAAAGAGTGCCCCCACGGTGCAGGCCCGCCGGCCGATCGGTGGGCCCCGATTGCGGGCCAGGCCACCGTGGAGGCACCCCCCGGGATCCGATCGCCGCCCCCCCCCCCCCGCCCCCCCTCCCCCCAGGTCCCCGGGGTCGGATCGCTCGTGCCGCCTGCCCCCGCCAGCACAGAGGTGGTTTAAACCACGTCGGCGGGAGAGGCCTGACAGCGGCGGGACTTCGGGCCAGAGAATCGCCGCTGGGACCCGTCAATTGGCGCGGGGGGCCCGCCGACCGCCGGGGCGCGATTCCCGCCCTCGCCGATTCCCGGGTGGCGGAGTATTCAGGCCACGGCGGGGGCGGGATTTACGCCGGCCCCGGGCGATTCCCCGACCCTACGGGGGGTCGGAGAATTCCGCCCGGGAGCACCTACTCACGCACACTCTCTCACCCACAGCCATTCACACCTAACCTCACCCACCCTCACCCACACTTACCCACTCTCAACTAACCTCACCCGCTCTCACCCTCACCCACAATTACCCCCTCTCACTCTCAACCACTCATCCTCACCCACTCTCACCATCAGCCTCAACCATTCACCCTCTCCTCAGGCCCCCTTAGTTCCAGCTGTTCTCAGGACCTGCAGCCAAATTGATCGCGGATCCCTGACAAGGGTCCCACGCAACCCAGTTTGGAAACTCCGGAAAAATAATCGAGATCTGATAAAGGAGAAGCGGATGAAACCATGAGGTTAGGATTGATGATAGGAAGTTCTTCAGACCAACAGTGATCATCAGTAGACGAGTGGTTCTGTTATTGGACATGTGCAGGGAAATTCTCCCCATGTCCTGGTCAATAGTTTTCTCTCAAGCAAAAGCACTAAAAATAGATCATCCAGTCTTTATCATATTTTTATTTGTGGGAGTTTGCTGTGTGCATATTGATTACCACACTTCTGAAATTGATTACTTCATTGGCAATGAAATATTTTGTGATATTGTGAGGTTGTGGTTGGCACTATATACATGAAGTTTATTCTCCCTTACTATGAGTTTTAATCTCAATGTGTCCAGTTGCAAAACTGAATGGAATTCAATCTGGCAATTTGGGGTTAGTATCAGAAAAATCCAACTGGTCCAGGGACGGCCTTCAGGAAAGTGAATCTACCCTGTTCATAGCCTGGCTGACTTGTGACTTGAGTCCCACAAGAGTGTACAGTTACCAGCAATCTAGGGCCACGAGTTCAAATCCCACCCTGGCCATTGGGGGATTTATATTAAATTAATTAAATAAAAAACAGAGTTAACAAAAAAATCTAGAAATAACAGTACTAGTAATAGTGGCCATAAAGCAACTGATTTGTTTGTAAAAACCCATCTCGTCCACTTATGCCCTTTAGAGAGGGAAAACTGCTGTCCTTACCTGATCCGGCCTACATGCACCTTCAGACACATAGCAATGTGTTGACCCTTAACTGCCTCTGAAATGGCCGAGCAATCCACTCAGTTCTATGGGGATTGACAAGAAACTTTGTTAGTAATGCCCATATTCTATGAATTACTGTTTTTTTAATTGACTGATAGTGCTGTCAGGGCAACCAGCGATGGGATATAAATACTGCTTTGCTCCTGTTGCCCACAACACAGGAACAAAAATCCCAGTGAATGGACTTCTATCTGGTCTGCTGGATGCAAGGCACTGGAATCAAATCCTTCAATTTGATTTTAGGAAATGAATGATCTCAGATGTATCTAATTCCTTTCTTTACCTATATCTACCTCGGGACTTGCATTACTGGTCCATAATTATTATCAAGCATCAAATGAGCCAGATGTTCAGTATTAAAGAGTTTGATAGCCCAGCTGTGGAATCACAATTGTGACAGAAAGTGCCTGAAGAACAATAGAGAATTAGTGTCAAATCCCTGACAGCGCTGTTAAACACAGAAACAAAGTGGGAATTGTGGTAATACCGGTCACGCAGAGTAAATATGACAGACGTAACTGAGCACCAACCAGAATAGGCAGATAGATAGAGCAAGTTGAAAAAATGAAATGAAATGAAAATCGCTTATTGTCATAAGTAGGCTTCAAATGAAATTACTGTGAAAAGCCCCTAGTTGCCACATTCCGGCGCCTGTTCAGGGAGCCTGGGACGTAGAGATATAGCGCGATAAAGATCGATAGTTGACAATGGGATCGAGAATGCAAGGTAGATTGCAAACAGAGATAGTTGACAGTTAGATCGATGGAGAGTTAGACCTAGATTAACAACTCAGTTTGGGTATGTCTGATCCTCTTCATGTTGTGGAGTCAATCCCTGCAGAGTTCTGGATGTCTGGTTTTATTGTTGGTGAATCATGAGATTTTATCATTTCCAATCAATGAGAAGGATATTGACGTGGGATTATGGGGACGATTGTGAGCCTGCACTCTCTGTCAGTGAGAAATGTGGTGCCTGTTCAAAATCTAGAGAGAATCGAAAAACGTAATTCTCTCTGGCGTGATGGTTTTTACAATCCCCCCACCACCCACGCCCTCTCCAGTCGAATAGTGCGACTCACGATGCGGGAGATCAGGAACTTTGTTTTAATAAAGCAGCATTTCATGAGAGAACTCCAGACCTTCCCCGCTCACTGAATATTCACTGGGTGCCAGTGTGACATCATGCCAAAGTAATTTACTACAGGTTTACATGCTGCACATGGATGACGTGTCCAGTGTGTTTCAGGATTTGCGGAGCATGGTGCAATGGTGGAGGATCTGATGGTGATCGGAGTGATATTTATTTACGAATGCAATATTACAGTGGTGACCTATCTTAACTAGTGCCTATGTTCACTCGTGCCCACTAGGTGTCTACAGTTTCTTAATCTTCTCACCCTTCTGCTATGTCTAGGTGTATCCCAAGGATCCACAGTTGACGTTGAGGCTGTCTGCTGCCTTCCAAACCCTTTTGCCCGAAATGGCCTTGGCGGGCATTTCCTGGGGGGTCTGGGGCCTGGACTTTCAGGGTCTGGGCGTACTTTCCGGCTGCCCTCCTTGGTCTGTGGGACTGGAGTCGTTAGAGCTCTCACCTTTGCTCTCAGCCCCAAGTTCACCATCCGCACAGACACAGTGCTGCTCCTCCCTGACAAGCCCAACGGCTCTTTCCTCATGGGGGTGAGGATGTGGAGCTCCCGCATAACTCAGGGTGGCTGTGCCTTCTCATGCCTGCTGTGCATGATTTTGTCATGCAGAGAGACAGATGGAGAGATTGTTGGCGGGAGACCTGGCAGTTCAGATGGTCAAGGAATGTTGTATGTGGAACTGGAGTGGGACAAGGGATGTGAGGAGCTGAGTAGAGATTGGGGGGAGGGGTGGCGGGGGCAGCAAAGGGATTGGGGCGGGGTGAGGGTAGTGGGCCTCGTGACAATTGGATGGCCCTCAAGGTGGCTGGTTGAGAGATCACTTTGGAGGTGGAAGAGTCGGGTACAACAAGAGACGAGGTGGTCACGTGCAGAAGGCCATTTTTTTCTAACACTGCTCCAACATGGTGTTTTTCCAACACCGTCTTCTACTGTGGAAACTGGTACTTATAAAGCTGCAAATCCCGCCCAGGTGGGAGTGTTCACCTGAATGTACGTCTTCTGAAATTTGAGGTCCCACCTCTGCTGGACTCCATACAGGGGTCTGGTGAGGGCTCCCTCCAAAAATCTTGGATTAAGCATCCTGGCTGCTGGTGAGTGCTGGGGAGGCTGGTTTAAATTGATCTCTCCAGTGATTGCAGTGATTAGGTTTGCCTGAGGCAAGTGAATCAGCGGGACGGGACATCATCAAGAGCATGGCGTGATTCACATAAACAAAAAAACTTTTGTTTAGAAGGCACAGTAATCCGTGAGATTTCCTGCCGGATTTGCACCGTTTTCCTCACCGGAACTGACACTTTGCCATTTTTTGCTAAGATTTCACCCAATGTTTTGCTGTGTTTTTCAGATCCTTTGATTCATTTTATTTGTCTCCATATAGGCAGCAACTTCCAATAGCTTGAAACTGCCCACTGAAAGCAGCAATCAACAGTGTTCCGCCACATTGGCATCGTCCATAAAGGAAACAGCCCTCGCTGAGGACATGGACCATTATATATCCACTGATTCATCAAATATAGGAGTGGAAGATTTCCCTTTGCCCTCAGTTGGTATGTTTAACATGATTTTGAAAACCGTGTGCTGAGCAGACAGACCTTGGGCGGGATTCTCCCTTTTGGGGGCGAAGTCTCCACGCCCGCCGGAAAACGGGAGAGAATCGCTCCGGACTTTTTCCTCGAAGGTCCAGGGTGATTGTCCATTTTCCAGGGGGCTAGCAGAGCCCCAACATGCGTCCTGCAGCTCTTGCTATTGGCGGGGCCATGCTAGCCAGACCGCGCGGCCACGTATGCGACGGCGGCTGCAAGTGGGTCCGCGCATGTGCGCGGCAGCCCACCTCGGCATGGTCGCCGACGACATGGCGGAGCCACACTGCAGGCCCACGCGGAGGAAGGTAGGTCCCTTCCAGATCGCGATGGCCCGCTGATCGGTGGTCACTGATTGCGGGCCTGGCCACCGCTGAGGTCCCCCCACGGAGTCAGATACCCCCCGCCCCTCACCAGGACAGCCACTGCGGCCGCGGGTCCCAGCTCCCGCTGGGTGGTACCACATGTAAATCACGCCAGCGATAGTTCGGCTGGTCGACTGTGGGGAATAGCCATGGGGGCCTTTTCCAGCAGCCGCCGATCGGCGGTGCGTCGACCGCGCGGGCGGGACTGCCGGGTCGGCGGAAAATCGCGGATGCGCCATCGCGCCGGATTTCTGGCGTGAACGTCTATTCTCTGACCCCGAGCTGGGCACGATTCCGGAGCAGAGGGTCGGAGAATCCCACCCCTTGGTGTCCAGATACACAAATTCTTCAAGTTGACAGTGCAAATTGATGAGGTGGTTTAAAAAATTACTGTACCAGGATTTATAAATAGAGGGATAGAATATAAAATCAAAGAGGTCTTGCTAGGACTTTATAAATCACTGGTTAGATCCCAGCTGCAGTATTGGGGTCAATTCTGAAAACCATACTTCAGGAATGATTCAAAGGCCTTAGAGAGGGTCCAGAGGAGTTGTTCCCAGGATGTTATCAGGGATGAGGGATCTCAGTATTGAGGAGAAGTTGGAAAAGTTCAGACTGCTCCCCTTGAAGCAGAGAAGGCCGAGGGGTGATCCGATGGAGAATTTCAAGATGAGGAAAGGCTTTGGTAGAATTGATAGAGAAAGGTTATTCCCTCTAGGTAATAGGACAAGAATAAAAGAACAAAGAAAATTACGGCATAGGAACAGGCCCTTCGGCCCTCCCAGCCTGCGCTGAGCCAGATCCTTTATCTAAACCTGTCGCCTATTTTCCAAGGATCTACTTCCCTCTATTCCCCGCCCGTTCATATATCTGTCTAGATGCATCTTAAATGATGCTATCGTGCCCGCCTCTACCACCTCCGCTGGCAAAGCGTTCCAGGCACCCACCACCCTCTGCGTAAATAACTTTCCACGCACATCTCCCTTAAAGTTTCCCCCTCTCACCTTGAAATCGTGACCCTTGTAATTGACACCCCACTCTTGGAAAAAGCTTGTTGCTATCCACCTTGTCCATACCTCTCATACTTTTGTAGATCTCAATCAGGTCCCCCCTCAACCTCCGTCTTTCCAATGAAAACAATCTTAATCTACTCAACCTTTCTTCATAGCTAGCACCCTCTATACCAGGCAACATCCTGGTGAACCTCCTCTGCACCCTCTCTAAAGCATCCACATCCTTCTGGTAATGTGGCGACCAGAACTATACGCAGTATTCCAAATGTGGCCTAACCAAAGTCCTATACAACTGTAACATGACCTGCCTACTCTTGTACTCAATACCCCGTCCGATGAAGGCATGCTGTATGCCTTCTTGACCACTCTATTGACCTGTGTTGCCACCTTCAGGGTACAATGGACCTGAACTCCCAGATCTCTCTGTACATCAATTTTCCCCAGGACTCTTCCATTGACCGCATAGTCCGCTCTTGAATTTGATCTTCCAAAATGCATCACCTCGCATTTGCCTGAATTGAACTCCATCTGCCATTTCTCTGGCCAACTCTCCAATCTATCTATATTTTGCTGTATTCTCTGACAGCCCTCGCTATCTGCAACTCCACCAATCTTAGTATCATCTGCAAACTTGCTAATCAGACCACCTATACGTTCGTCCAGATCATTTATGTATATCACAAACAACAGTGGTCCGAGCATGGATCCCTGTGGAACACCACTAGTCACCTTTCTCCATTTTGAGACACTCCCTTCCACTACTACTCTGTCTCCTGTTGCCCAGCCAGTTCTTTATCCATCCAGCTAGTACACCCTGAACCCCATACGACTTCACTTTTTCCATCAACCTGCCATGGGAAACTTTATCAAATGCCTTACTGAAGTCCATGTATATGACATCTACAGCCCTTCCCTCATCAATTAACTTTGTCACTTCCTCAAAGAATTCTATTAGGTTTGTAAGACATGACCTTCCCTGCACAAAACCATGCTGCCTATCACTGATAAGTCTATTTTCTTCCAAATGTGAATAGATCCTATCCCTCAGTATCTTCTCCAACAGTTTGCCTACCACTGACGTCAAGCTCACAGGTCTATAATTCCCTGGATTATCCCTGCTACTCTTCTTAAACAAACGGACAACATTAGCAATTCTCCAGTCCTTCGGGATCTAACCCATGCTCAAGGATGCTGCAAAGATATCTGTTAAGGCCCCAGCTATTTCGTCCCTCGCTTCCCTCAGTAACCTGGGATAGATCCCATCCGGACCTGGGGGCTTGTCCACCTTAATGCCTTTTAGAATACCCAAAACTTCCCCCTTCCTTATGCCGACGACCTAGAGTTTTTAAACATCCATCCCTAGCCTCAACATCCGTCATCTCCCTCTCCTTGGTGAATACCGATGCAAATACTCATTAAGAATCTCACCCATTTCCTCTGACTCCAGGCATAAATTCCCTCTTTTGTCTTTGAGTGGGCCAATCCTTTCTCTAGTTATCCTCTTGCTCCTTATATACGAATGAAAGGCTTTGGGATTTTCCTTAACCCTGTTAGCTAAAGATATTTCATGACCCCTTTTAGCCCTCTTTATTGCGCATTTGAGATTTGTCCTACTTTCACGATATTCCTCCAAAACTTCATCAGTTTTAAGGCACCTAGATCTTATGGATGCTTCCATTTTCATCTTAGCTAGTCTCACATTTCCACCCGTCATCCATGGTTCCCTAATCTTCCCATTTCTATCCCTCATTTTCACAGGGACATGTCTGTCTAATCAACTATGATTAGACTCTAATCAACCTTTCCTTCAAAGACTCCCACATTTCCCACATTTTCCACATTCCCGAGCTCCTGCCGAATTTTGTTTCTCTTGGCCTTTCCCCAATTTAGCACTCTTCCTTTAGGGCCACTCTCGTCTTTGTCCATGAGTATTCTAAAACTTATGGAATTGTGATCGCTATTCCTAAAGTAATCACCGACTGAAACTTTAACCACCTGGCCGGGATCATTCCCCAATACCAGGTCCAGTATGGCCCCTTCCCGAGTTGGACTATTTACATACTGCTCTAAAAAAACTCTCCTGGATGCTCCTTACAAATTCTGCTCCATCTAGGCCTCCAACACTATGGAACAATGACTTCAAATGCCTATGTTCCAATCGGCAAAGGATGTAGAGGGAGAATAAAGATATTTCTCAGAGAGTTGTCAAACTGTAGTAGAAGCTGATTCTGTAAATAATTTTGAAAGGAAGTTGGACTGATACTTGAGGATGAGGAATTGACAGGGTTACGGGCAAAGAGCAGCAGAAGGGGTGGGGGAGAGGCAGAATATCGGGCTATGTATGACCTAGCTTGCTCAAAGATCTGGCACAAGAGTCAAGGGCCGAATGGTCTCCTGCTGTGCTGTAAGTTTTTGTGATTATAAAATCTATGAATACTTGTTTTTTCTTTGTCTTATTCTTTGCTTTGTGAATATTGAAAACCTGCCTCCTGAAATCCAGGTGCAAGCTTAATCACCAGCTACCTGATCCTTTGACTATTTACCTGACGCTGCATGAAATGCTCAACACAACAAGTTCATCTCCTGTAGATGAATGATTTATCCAACTATCACTCGATCCAAACAAATTGAATGACGTTGAGTCATTTGATATCATACTGTGTCACAAGATGATGACAAGCAATAATTGCGCAGCACTCCATGACAGAACTCAGATTTGTGTTTTCATTACAATTTAATCAAAAGCAAGCAGACTAAGCAAAAGAAAAAGGACATCACAGGCAATTGGGAACACTATATGGTGACAGCCCTGCAAACAGTGGACAAAATATAGCAGTAGGTGCCTGACCGGTGTTCAGTGCAATGTCACTCTCTGTTTCTGACTGATTGTCAGAGGCTTCATTCTGTTTGTCTTTCCTTCCTTTCAAGCTCACTTTCACACTCATCTAACGTCGATGATCTGATCTGATGGGTGGCACGGTAGCACAGTGGTTAGCATTGTTGCTTCACAGAGCCAGGGTCCCAGGTTCGAATCCTGGGTTGGGTCACTGTCTGTGCGGAGTCTGAATGGTCTCCCTGTGTCTGTGTGGGTTTCCTCCGGGTGCTCCGGTTTCCTGCCACAAGTCCCAAAAGACGCAGTGAGGTAATTTGGACATTCTGAATTCTCCCTCAGTGTATCCGAACAGGCGCTGGAATGTGGGGACTAGGGGATTTTCACAGTAACTTCATTGCAGTGTTAATGTAAGCCTGCTTGTGACAATAAAGATTGTTATTATGTTGTGGCTCTGTCATGGAAAGGAGGCTACTTTTTGTTCCATTCACTTAAATAGGATCAGGAGGATCCCGTTGGCCATCGAGTCCGCTCCTCTATTCAGTCCGATCATGGCCTATCTTTTACCTCAGCTCCACTTTTCTGCACTATGCCCACCTTCCTCGATTTCTTTAGCATCCAAAAATCTATCGGTTTTCAAAACTAAGATACTCAATGACTGAACATCCAAATAGCTCACTTAGGGTAGAACATTGGAAAAATCCGGAACCCGCTGCATGGGGAAATGTCTCCTCATCTCAATCCTAACGAAGTAAAACAGGCTGTGGTGTCATTGCTGTTGCTTTCTGCTTCTCCCTGCCAACATGCAAGCTCTGTAAAGGAGGTCTTAGGACACATGACCAAAAGCTTGTTCAAGTAAGTAACTTTTAAGGAGAATCTTAAAATACAAGAGAGAGAGGTAGAAAGGCAGAGAAAATTCCACAGCTTTGGACCTTGGCAACTGAAGGCATGGCCACCAGTGGTGAAGTGATTAAAACTGTCAGTGTGCCAGCGTGATAAACACAGATACCTTGAGAGACCATAAGCTGTGGGGGAGGTTACAGAAAAAGGGAGGGGATGAGACAGCGGAGGGATTTGTACACATGTTTGGGAACTTTAAATTCCATGCAATTGCTGAAGTACTCAAAGTGCCCTATGATCTCTGATAACCACCTCAATGAGCTTGGCCCTCTGGGTTTCTATTTGATCTGGTGATAGACCATAAATTCTCTCTCTACCGATGCTGCCTGGCCTGTCGTGAATTTCCAGCATTTTCAGTTTTTATTTCCGAATTCCAGCTTTTTCCTTTAGTGTTTTAATTCGTTTTATGCTTCTCGCTCACTACTTTTATCCTGATTAAATTTTGTGGGCCTTGAGTGTCACTGGTTAGCCCAGCATTTATTGCCCATCCCTAGTTTCCCTTGAGAAGGTGGTGGTGAGCTGCCTTCTTGAACCACTGTAGACACTGAGGGAATTCCAGGATTTTGGCCCGGCAACAATGAAGGAATGGTGATATATTTCCAAGTCAGCATGGTGAATTACTTGAAGGAGAACCTCCAGGTGACGGTCTTCCTATGTATTTACTGCTCTTGTCCATCTAGATGGTAGTGGTCGGGGGTTTGGAAGGTGATGTCTTGGTGAGTTCCTGCAGTGCATCTTGTTTGTGGAAAAGGTAACAATCACGCTGGATGCTTTGTCCTGAATGATGTTGAGCTTCTAGGTGTAGCTGAAACTGCACTCATCCAGGCAAGTGGGAGAGTATTCCATCACACTCCTGACTCGTGCCTTGTAGATAGTGGACAGACTTTGAGGGGATCAGGAGGTGAGTTACTATCCACAGGATTCTTAGCCTTTAACATGCACTGGTAGCCACAGTACTTATATGGCCAGCCCAGTTCAGTTTCTGGTAAATGGTAAGCCCCAGGATGTTGATAGTGGGGGATTCCGCAATGGTAATTTGATTGAATTTCAGGGGAAGCAGTTTTGCCTCAGAGGCAGCAGTGGTGGGTTCAAGTCCTGCTCCAGAAAATTCGGCATGTAATCCAGACTCATATTCTCATATTGTCACTGAATCAGCAAGCCAGAGACCCAAGGCAAAGCCCTGGGGACACAGGTTCAAATCCCACCATGGCAGAAGGATAAATTTGGGGCGCCATTCTCCGCACCCCACGCCAGGTGGGAGAATCGCGGGAGTGCCGGGCGAATCACGGCAAGCCGCCCTGGCACCCCCCGCGATTCTCTCACCCCCCCAAAAATGGCGTGTCGCGTTTTTCGACAGGCCGCTCGGAGAATCGCCGTTCGCCGTTTCTCACGGCGACCGCCGATTCTCCGAGCCGAATGGGCCGAGTGGCCTGCCGAACCCGACCGGTCACGCCGGCGCCAACCACACCTGGTCGCTGCTGGCGTGAACAGCACTTGACAGGTGAGTGTGGGGCCTGTGGGGGGCAGAGGGAGGATCGAGCACCACGGGTGTGCTCAGCAGATGTCTGGCCCGCGATCGGTGCCCACCGATCGTTGGGCCGGCGTCTGTAAACAACGCCCTCTTTTCCCTCCGCCGTCCCACAAGATCAAGCCGCCATGTCTTGCGGGACAGCGGAGGGGAAGACGGCAACCGCGCATGCGCGGGTTGGAGCCGGCCAACCTGCGCATGCGCGGCTGATGTCACTTCAGTGCCGCCGGCTGCGTCATTCCCGGCACACCGTTTTGACACAAGCATCAAGGCCAGGCGCTCGGGATTCACGCGCCGCCACTCCTAGCCCCCCTAGGGGGAGAGAATAGGGGGCAAGGAGCGGCCTCTGATGCCGGAGTGAAACACTCCGGGTTTCACTCCGGCGTCAACACTCAGTCTCCCGTTGGGAGAATTGCGTCCTTGGATTCAATAGAAAATCTGAAAATAAAAGTCTAACGATGGCTACTGTCGAATGTTGTAAAAACCCATCTGGTTCACTTCTTTGGGAAAGGCAATCTGCCATCCTTATCCATTCTGACCTACAGGTGACCCCAGATCCACAGCAATGTGGTTGACTAAAAATGCCCTCTGAAATGCTGAGCAAACTACTCAATTCAAGGGTAATAAGGAATGGGCAATAAATGCTGCCCAGGTTAATGACGGCCACATCCCATGAATGAATAGAAAATAAACTCCCAAACGTAGTTACTGAGGCAGTGTTGCTGGTGCTATCTTTCGTCTGAGACCTTAATCAAATGCACTGTTCATAAATATAAAAGATCATGTCGTACTATTTCAAAAAGAACAAGATTATTTTCCCTCAAGTGCTGCCCAATGTTTATCCCGTGTGCCAATACCACTTAAAGACAGATCTGGTCATTATGATATTCTTGTTTGTGGGATTTCACTGTTTCCAAATTGGTTGCCATGTTTCCTACATTCCAACATGAGTATAATGATAATTATTCCAGCACATATAGCCCATGTCTCCTGATCAGCTGATTGCACCAGTTCAGGAAGGCTGTACAAACTGCACGCATTTCCTGAGGTGTAGATGCAGCAGTTTTGAAACAATTTCCCATATCAAAAAATAATTTGCGCCAAAAGTGTGAACTCCACCCAATGATCTTCACACAATGTTCAGAAATATCTGTAATAATTTCTCTAATAATTTCTTCTCCCTGGTTCTTGAATACAGTGCCTCCTTGCTGGGGTCAGGTTCCACTGGAGCCAATTGCCCTCTTGTGCCTCACCCAAAGACTCGTGGATGGTGAGTGTTGGCAAAAGGTTCGACCTTAAGTTGATAAACCCCCACCTCAATCCTCATTTGTGTGCATTTCACTCACGTGTTCTGGGATAACAGAAAAGGCATGGGAACCTTGGTGGAGTTTCTAGCCCAGTGGCGTGGTGGAGCACTCTTGCCCACCCACCATCTGGTGAAAGCGGTAAACTCAGTACAGGGCATGGATTGAATGACTTTCTGGTTGATTCAGCTACTCCCTGCTTTAACTGGCTCAACCATCAGGGGGAGCCACCTGCTATAGCCTTGAATAACTGAATGATTGTGGTGCAATGTGCTTAATGACAAAAGGTTTCAGCTGAAATATAGCTGTGAGGAATGTGATGCAGCTTGGTCGATAAGACATTAACTGACGTTGGTTACTGATTCTATTTTTCTGCAATGAATTGTAACCTCTCTGGCCACAATATGACTGTGTGGTTCAACAAATGCAGATATGTCAATAGCCAGTGCAGGTGTTTAAGGAGACCAGACTATCGACCCAAAGCTAGAATATCTTTGGCAATTCGGTGATCTGTTTATCACTGACAGCTGGCTGTGTGTCACAAAGCCGAGGGCTGAATGTGAAATAGTGAGATATTTACGGCGTCACAATATTTTCAGTACTCTTCCAGCTCTGAACAAACCCACAACCCATCTTTAAATAATACAAGCCATGTGTGATATTAATGGACAAATTTTTAATACATTTATGCAACTTTTCTATATCAGCTATTTAGCCTTGGCTCATTGGGTAGAACACTCACTGCTGAATTATAAGATTGTGGACTTAATCTCCTCCAGGTAATTGAGCACAAAAATTAAATCTAACACTCCACCTCTCACAAGACAATGCTGAAACAGCACAGAACCCACGAGTTCTGATGAAAGGTCATTGACCTTGAACAGTTAACTCTGTTTCTCTCTCTGCAGATGCTGCCAGACCTGCAGAGTCTTTCCAGCATTTTATGTTTTGATTTCAGATTTTCAGCATCCGCAGTATTTTGCTTTTGTGTTGGAGACCAGAGCAGCAATTCTGCGTTTGGGAGCCTATGTTCTTCTGCCAGAGCTGAATCGCACCTGGAGCGCAAATTTATGCATGGTGAAGATTGCAAGGGATTCCCTAGCGAATCTCAGTATCAGGCCGCCATTTTGAGTGGGTGGCCCGATAGCGAGGTCTGGCTGCCGGGCCTCCCTGCCCCCTGTAATGCAATTCAGACTCCCCCTCCCCCAGGATTTTTTGGGTCATCCTCTCTTCCAGAGTACAAGGGGAACCGACTCCCCTGATCCCCCACCAGAGAACCACCCAATTACAGAGGCCCCCACCAGAGACTTCGCAATAACAAAGACCCTCACTGGGGACCCCACCCCGCAATTAGAGAGACCCCTGAGACACCCCCCAATTAGAGAAATCCGCATGAAAGACCCCCTATAAGAGGGACACCTGCATGGAAGCCTTCCATATGAGAGACCCCGCCTGGAAGCTAGAGAGCAGTCCAGACAGAGGCAGTGAAAAAGATCACCACTATAAAACTCACCTGAGCGATACAGCTGCTGGCTCAGGCAGAGGAAGCAGCACCTGTCAATTCCTGGAAAGAGGAAACCAGTCAGCTCTTTGATCTGCAAGCCTTTCATTCATATCTCTGTAAAATTGTTTTCGCTAAGCTGTGATTGATAGTTTCCACACATACCCAGTTGTCTCATTGTTTCATTCATCTCCCCTCAGGTTTGACTGTGAAACTAACCAGTGCTTTAAGTGCTCTCATTCCCCTTTTTTTTCAGCAGAAAGCACTTAGGATGTTTCCTCTCATTGGAGAATCCACAACTAGGGGTCACTGTTTAAAAATAAGAGGCTGCTCAATTAAGATGGAAATGAGGAGAATTTTGTTCTCTCAGAGGCTTGTGAATCTCTGGGATCCTCATCCTCAAAAGGTAGTGGAAGCAGAGTCTTTGAATACTTTTTTAAGGCAGGACTAGATAGATTCTTTATTAACAAAGGGTGAAAGGTTATTGGGCTAGGTAGGAATGGGGCATTGAAGTTACAAGCGGATGAGCTTATTGAATGGCGGAGTAGGCTGGAGGGGCCAAGTGGCCTACTCCTACTCCTAATTCGTACATTTGTATGTTCTTGTATGTACCCTTAGCTCCTCAGTATATAACCTCTAGATCCTCAGTTTGTACCTCAAGATCTTCAGAGTTTTGTTTTTCTCTTTCCAAGAAAAAAAATAGGTTACATTGAGTGATGCTTGAGTGCAAAGAGTGAAGTTTGCCGTTTGGTGATTGAGGGAGTTTGGTGAAGATTAGAACTATAAATTAAGAAAAATAAATTTAATTAATAGAATAAATATGGCAAGATGGGTTATGTGTCATGGTTGAAGCATGTGGGAGCTCCTGGATGCCATTGACATCCACACCAATCACATCTGCAGTAAGTTTCTGTGGCTTAAGAAGCTTTGACTCAGGGATAATGAGTTGGAAAATGAGTTGCCGACATTGCAACACATCAGAGAGGGACAAAGGTACCTGGACACTTTGTTCCAGAAGGCAGGCACATCGCTTAGGGTAGCACAATCTGATTTGGTTAGTGGTCAGGAACAGGGGTGTGTGGCTGTGAGATAGGCAAGTAAGGGGACCAAGGGGTTACAAAGTGGAGAAGCTTCAGCCCTTGAAACTGAACAACATGTTTGAGGTTCTTGCTCCTTGTACGGACAAGAGTAAGGGCTGTAGTGTGGTTGAATGGACTGACCATTGTATAGGAAGCCATTCAAGTGGTGGTGGGGGGGGTTAAAAGGTATGTAGTGGTAGTAGGGGACTGTATAGCCAGGTGGGTTAACACTATTTTCTGCAGCCAAGGGCAGAAATCCAGAAGGCTGTGTAGTTCAGGGTAGAAGAGGAACTTGCAGAGGGAGGGGATGGGGGGAGGGGGGACGGGAGGTGGTGGCTGGCAGAGGGGGATCCAGTTGTCGTGTTCCATGCAGAAAATATGTTTTGCACAGCGAGTATAAGGAGCTAGACACTAAACTTAAAAGCAGAACATCAAAGGTAACAATTTCTGGGTTATTGTCAGAGTCATGTGCAAATTGGCAGAGGGCAAATAAGATTAGAGAGATGAATGCATGGTTCAAAGACTGGTGTCGGAGAAGTGGGTACTGGTTATTGGGCCACTAGCACCCATACAGGGAAAATGCAGGCTGTACTGTTGGGATGGTCTTCACCTGAACCATTCTGGAGCCAGTGTTCTAGCGAGTCATATAACTGGGGAAGGGAGAGAACTTTAAATTAAACAGAGGGAAGAATAGATTATGTCGTGGAAAACTGAATAAATTAAAGGGAATTGACAAGGTATTAGATCAAGGTAGCAGTAACGGTAACGATAATCAGAGTACAGCAGGAAGGGAAAGTGACTGCAAACTTAAGTGTACCAGCATTTAGGCCAAAGTTTACAAACACATTAAGAAAGCTAAATTAAGGGCTCTTTCCCTGAATGCCCACAGTACTTGCAATAAAACAGATGAATTGTCAGCTCAAATAGAAATTTGTATGTATGGTCTGATGGCCTTTCCAGACAAGTTGCTACAAGGAAACCAAAGCTGGGATCTGAATATCCAATTCAAGAAGAACAGGGAGCTGGGTAAAGGTGGTGGGGTAACTCTGTTAATTAAAGAAGTTATTAGATGGCGGCATGTAGTGCAGTGGTTAGCACTCGGACTGCGTCTCTGAGGACCCGGGTTCGATCTCAACCCTGGTCACCGCCCATGTGGAGTTTGCCCATTCTCCCGTGTCTGCGTGGGTTTCACTCCCACAACCCAAAGGTGTGCAGGGTAGATGGATTGGCCATCCTAAATTGCCCCTTAATTGGAAAAAGAATAATTGTGTACTCTTAATTTTAAAAAAAGAGGGTATCAGGACTGTAGTGAGAGATGACCTTTGTTCTTTGGAACTAAGAAGCAGCAAAGGGCAGAAAATATTGGTGGGAGTTGTTTATAGGCTACCAAACAGCAATAGTAATGTAAACATATACATCAGGAAATTAGAGGTGTGTATAACAAGGGTAATACAGTAATCATGGGGGATTTCAATTTAATTAGTACTGATATTGTGGAGGATGAATTTTTGGAATGTATATGAAATAATTTTCCAGAGCAATGCATTGAGGAAGCAACTAGGGAATGGGCTATTTTAAATGTAGCATTGTGCAATGAAAAAGGGCCAATTAATAACTTTGTTGTAAAGGAATCCTCAGGGAAGAATGACCATAATATGGTAGAATTTTACATTATGTTTGAAAGTGCTGTCATTCAATCAGAGACGAGTGTCTCACAGAGGAAACCTTCTTTAAAATTAATTTTTGTTTGCAGGGTGTGTGCTTCACTGGCTAGGCCAGCATTTGTTGCCCATCCATAATTGTGTTTGAGATGATGGTGGTGAGCTGCCTTCTTGAACCGCTGAAGTCCATGTGGTGTGGGTAAACCCACTATGCTATTACTGTGCTATGATAGTATGAGGTGCTAATTGGCTATGGTGGATTGGGAAACAGCATAAAAGATATGACAATAGACTGGTGATGGCTTCCTGTTAAATAACTGATACATATATTACACCAAAAATACATTCCTTTCATTAACAAAAATGCATCAGCAAAGTGTTCCAACCGTGGCTAATTAAAGAAATTCAGGATTGTATTAGATCAAAGGAAGAGACGAATAAGGTTGCCAAAATAATTGTAAACCTGAGAATTGGGAGCATTTTAAAATTCTTAATTCCAAGAAAAAGATTAAGAAAAGAAAAGTGGATTATGAGATTAAACTAAAGAAAAACAAAAGAAGACTATAAAAACTTCTATAGGTATGTAAAAAGGATAAGATTAACAAAAACAAATATGGGTCTATTACAAGTGGAGTCGCGAGAATTTATAATAGGGAACAAGGAAACAACAGCGAAACTAAACAAATACACAGGGCACAATTCAGCACCCTTGTTGTGCCCTACTTGGTGTAGGGATGAATCTCTCGAATATCACGAGAGGCCAGCATCAAGCTTCACAATATTTGAAATGTCTCGCGAGATTCAATTGAATCTTGTTGCGTGGCACAATCTGGATCTTGCTCTCACCGGGCGAGATCCAGGCATACATATTTAAAAGATCCATTAGGCTCATTTAAATATACGCTTACCCAATTTACCTGGGGCCAGGATTCACTGATCTCGCCCAGAGGGAAGTGGAAGTTCAGTATTTCAGTATGTTCAAGACAGAGGTTGATAGATTTCTACATATTAAGAACAGCACGAGATATGGAGATAGTGCAGGAAAAATGGTGTTCAAGTAGAAGATCATCGATTCACAGAAAAATACAGTGCAGAAAAGACTGTTCAGTCGATCGAGTCTGAAACGTCATATGAAAGGCACCTGATCTGCCAATCCTAATCTCATTCGTCAGCTCTTGGTCCATAGCCTCGAACAAAATCACAGAAATCAGCCATAATCACATTAAATGGCGGAGCAGGCTGGAAGGACTGAAGGGCCTCCATCTGCTCCTATTTCTTATGTTCTTATGTAATCCTGGATCATTAGCATGTACCTCTAGAATCTCAGTGTATGCCGTCAGATCATCATTGTGCACCCTAGATGCTCATTGTATACCCATGGATCCTCAGTGTGTATCCCATCCCTAGATCCTTGGTGAGTATCCATAGATCCTCCCTGTGTACTCCGAGCTCCACAGCATGTATCCCTAGATCCCCAGTACATACCTCGAGCTCCACATCATGTACCCTGCGCTCAACCACATGTACCCTGCGCTCAACCACATGTACCCTGCGCTCCACAGTATGTACGCCGCACTCCACAGCATGTACGGCGTGCCCAACAGCATGTACCCCTAGATCTCTTTGTTCTTCTGCCTCGATTGATGGATAAATGTTCCTAGACACCCTTGGCGGAATTCTCTGATCCTGAGGCAAAGTATTGATGCCGCCGGAAACGCCGTCGTATTTCTCGATGGCGTCAACACGGCCCCATTTATCAGTAATTCCGGCCCCTACAGGGGGCCAGCAGGGTGCTAGAGTGGTTCACGCCGATCCAGCTGCTGATCAGGCCGTGGAATGTGGGCCGGGGGATGCGTGCATGCGCAGTGGGTCCGGTGCGAACCCATGCATGCGCCGTCCCACCGGTGTGATTTCCGTGCATGTGTGGTGTCTCCCTTGTCCGCGCTGGCCCCGACCCAACATGGCGCAGGAGTACCAGCGCCGGCGTGGAAGAAAAGAGGTCAGGAGACACAGAGGCCGGCCCGCCGATTGATGGGTCCCGATTGCATGCCAGGCCACATCTCAGGCCCCCCCCCCGCCGGAGTTGGATCCCTCCTCCTCACCTACCCCCCCCACTCCACAGGCCGCCACCCGACCCTTTAACGTTGAGTTTCCGCCGGCTGAGAGCAGATGTGGACAGCGCCAGCGGGACTTGGGCGTTTTCACGATGGCCGCTCGGCCCATCCCGGCCCGAGAATCGGCGGGCCGGCCGCGTAGAGTGGCCCGCTACCAGCGCCGCACCAATCACACCGGCGCCAATGGTGCCGATCTGCAGAGAATCTGAGAGAATCCCGCCCTCTGTTCTTTTAATAATTTAGTGACATCATTAAAAGCATTTTCTTTGGTTTAAAAAGTGAACTATCCAATAAACTGAGTTAATTAACTCTTGATGAAGAGTACACTGCTGAGTTTAGTCACTGTGCAGTTCAAGCAGATGTTGTAAATTCAGTTTCTTTTGCTGATGGTGACAAATTAGCTGTAACTGAAAGTTAACAAGGTGCCTGCTTGTTCACTAATCCCAACAATGTTGATTGTAAAGTGATGACCTGCTGGATGTACTTAGCATTCAGCTGTGTGATGTACCCTGAAGACTGCAGCATTTGGAGGGAGCAGGTTAACTGCAGAGAATCACTGCAGAATTGAATCTGTTTACAGGATAGTCTAAAATTTATTTAAAGAGTGATGATGTAAAAGCGGTAAGTCGTGTGCAGGACTGGAGGATGCCAGGGGAGTGATCGTTCTTGGGCCACACACTGGACATGCCAGGTCTTTGCTGATCGTTAGAAAATCCTTCAGAAAATCCTTCTCTTTGTTCTCACCCCAGCACCGCCCACTCCCCCATTCCTACTCCAGGTTAGTTTGACTGACATTTTGTCAGAATTGATAAAGAGAGCCGCGATTGGTAAATAAAGAGAGGGCTGGCCCAGTGAGACAAATGTCAATCCACAGGAAAATCCTTTCACCAGCAATTCAAATGAGGGGAGCCGACAACATCTTCGGAATTCCAGCCTGCAGGTCTACAACACGGTAAATGTTCCAGTTCTTGGGAGAATTTTGTAAACAAGTTGCAATAAACAAAACCAGGAGCAGTGAGATATTTCTACAGTCACTGCTGTTCCCTTTTCGTCACTCAGAGCAATATGTCAGCTTAGTGGGTAGCACTCTTGCCTACTGAGTTCAATGGTTTGAAGGTTCAAGCACCCACTCCAGAGACCTGACCTTGCAATATCATCCAGGTGAGAATTTACACCCCCATCTGTTCTTAAAACCAATAATAATATTCCTTTAATATTGTTACAAGTAGGCTTACGTTAAGACTGCAATGAAGTTACTGTGAAGATTCCCCAGTCGTCACACTCCGGCACCTGTTTGGGTGCACAGACGGAGAATTCAGAATGTCCAACTCGCCTAACAGCGTGTCTTTCAGGACTTGTGAGAGGAAGCTGGAGCACCCAGAGGGAATCCACGGAGACATGGGGAGAACGTGCAGACTCTGCACAGACAGTGATCCAAGCCGGGAATGGAACCTGGGACTCTGGCACTGTGAAGCAACAGTGCTCTCCACTATGCTACTGTGCTGCTGAATAACTATGTGAAGTGTGGGGAAATTCTCCCCTTGTGTCCTGGTCAATAGTTTGCTGATGATACCAAGCTAGGTGGAAAGGGGCTCCAAAGAAATATGGACAGATTAAGTGAGTGGGCAACAAAATGGAATATACGTGCAAATATGTTGAAGTAAAGGAAGAAAGAAACGCTGCTACAATTGTTCAGGATTTTGGTGAGACCATTTCTGAAATAAAATGCGCAGTTTTGGTCTCTGCATTTAAGGAAGAATGTATTGCATTAGAGACGGTACAGGAAAGGTTCACTAAATTAGTCCCTGGGATGAGGGGTTGTCCTATGATGAGAGATTGAGTAAATTGGGCTCGTATTCTCTGGGGTTTAGAAGAATGAAAGGCAATCTCATTTAAACCTACAATATTCTGAGGAGGCTTGATAGGGCAGGCTCTGAGAGATTGTTTCTGCTGGTCTGGAGGCAGAGTGTTGATGCCGTCGTAAAAACTGGAGAGTTTAACAACGGCGTCATCGAACCGCTATGTGTAGCCATCCTCTGCCCTACAGGAGGCCAGCATGGCACTGGAGCGACCCATGGCGTCAAATGGGCACAGCGGGTCTGCGCATGTGCGCTGCGACCAGTGCGAATGCGCGGTAGCTCCCTTCCCCGAGCCGACCCCAACGCAACATGGCATAGGGCTAACAGGGGCAGGCGCGGAGCAAAAGAGGCCCCCACCACGAGAGGCCGGCCCGCCGATCGGTAGGCCCCGATTGCGGGCCAGGCCACGGTGGAGACCCCTCCACCCCGGGGTCGGACCCCCCCTCCCCCACAACCCCACCAGGTTGCCCCGACAGGATGGACGCCGAGGTCCCGTCAGGCAAGACCAGACGCTGGGCTTCCTTTGTGCGGCCACTCGGCTCATCCCGGGCGGATAATCGCCGGGGGGGGGGGCTACGCGGCCCCCTGCTGGCACTGCGCTGGCGCCAATGGCGCCGATTCTCCGGTGACCGGGAATCGGCAGACCGGCCTTGGGGTGGTGTCGCGCGAATTGCGCCCAGCCCAACGATTCTCCGACCCGGCGTGGACTAAGAAAATTCCGACCATAGTTTTAGGATAAGGAGCCAATTATTTAGGACTGAGATGAGGAGAAATTACTTCACTCAAAGGATTGTGAATCTTTGGGATTCTCTGCTTCAGAGGGTTGCGGATGATCTGTTGTTGAATCCATTTAAGGCTGGGATAGACAGATTTTTGGTGTCTCAGGAATTAAAGGATATGGGAGTGAGTAGGAAAATGGAGTTGAAACTCTCGATCAGCCATGATGGTATTGAATGCTGGAGCAGGCTTGAGGGCCGTATGGTTTACTTCTGCCCATGTTTCCTTGTGTTCTTATTCCCCAACCACCACCTAAAACTGATTATCGGGTCATTTATCTTGTTGCTGTCACGGGGAGATTGCTGTGCACTAACTGGCTGCTATGTTTCCCTGCATTACAACTGTAGTGACATGCTTTGGAATGTTCTGAAGCTGTGAAAGGTGCTATTTATATTAATGATCTTTTTTCCCTTCACCGCTTTTTGGATCTTGTTTCTAGATCGAGCCACTCACCTAAATAAGGAGTTGGAGTCAATCTCAAGTCTTGTTAAGAGTGAGAGGGTAATTGTAGCTTCACAAACAGATCACCTTCGTCGACAGACTCCACCAGGGTTGAGCCATGGTGTTCTGGTGGAGATTGAGAGAGTGCGGCAATTTCAAGCACGAAAAGCGAAAGCTTTGCAGACAATTGTTAAGCTACGGGCAACAAAACCCTCTGGAGTGCAAGGCTCGGAGGTTAAACATGTCTCCAACTTTGAAGACCGTGAGTAACTGATTCCTCTCTCTAATCTTATTTGTGCTATGCCAATTTGCATGTGGCTCAGGTAATTATCCAGGAATTATTACCTCTGAGATTCTGCTTCTTAATTTAGTTACTAGCTCCTCATACTGACTTTGCAGACCCTCCTTCCTCATCCCCAAACACCTAGTCCCCTTCCTAAAGCACCTTACTATGCAATCACAGCAGATGGAACAACTGCCCTTTTGCCTTCTCTCCCCTCACTGCCCAAAGCTCCATATACTCCTTCCAGGTGAAGCAATGATTTACTTGCTTCATTCAGTTTAGTACACTGGTCACAATTGATGGAGAACGTGCTGCAGTGGTATTGCACTGGACTAGTAATCTAGAGAACCAGGCTAATGGTCTGGGGACAATGGTTCAGATCCAACCTTGGCAGATAATGTAATCAGATTTCAATAAAAATTTGGAATTGAAAGTCACATGCTAGCCATTGCATCTGCCATGTGTCTGTTTGTTTTGCTAGTCTTTCTGAAATCTGTATCTATCCTCCTCACTGTTGACTATTTTTTCACGTTTCATCTGGAAACATTTGTGCCCCTAAGCACAGGTCACTCGTGTATACCAAAATCCCAGTGCCCATCTCTTGAGCACTCCACTAAGCACTTTCCTCCTGAAAAACAACTGTTCACCATTACTCTCTGTTAGTTGCCCTTGAGGAGGTGATGTTAATCTTACTCCTGACTGCAGTCCGTGTGGAGAAGGAACTAACACAAGGCTGTTAGGTGGAGAGGTTGAGGAATTTGAGTCCGTGATGATGAAGGGAGATGATAGCATTCCTACACATTAGGTGACTTTGCCCTTCTAGTTGGTAGACTTGGCAGATGTATAATGTTGAAATGCAGCAATCGCTATAGACATAGCAAGATTCCACAAACAGCAATGCTATAAAGAACAGATAGCTATTTTTTTTTAATGATCTTGGTTGAGGGACAAATATTGGCCAAAACACCAGATGGACGCCTCTGCTTTTCTTCTGTGACTTGGGACATTACGAAACCCTTGTAGACGTCAGAGATCCTCAGTTTAATGTCTCATGCAAAACATGGGACTTCAAAGAGTGCAATGCTCCTCCGAGTGCTGGAAGAGCAAGTGTGAACCTAGCATTTTGCTCGAGGGCTGAATATTACAGAGGCCAGATGGCGTGCCCTAACTCCACCCTGCACGGAATTAAAGTTGGCATGGAGCTGACCTGCTCCACCCACCCCACATTGCAGCCATTATGCGCTGACAAGGGTCAAGTGCGACTTTCGCCCCTTCATCAGTCCCAGCACTGCCAAGAGTCTTGGGGAGTGCTACTGGGACTGCATGAGGAGGAAGAGGACGGCCCAATGGATTCATGGGAGCAGGTAAGCCCTGGATCTTAGGCAGCCAACGTTTGAGCACAGTAAGAAGTCTTACAACACCAGGTTAAAGTCCAACAGGTTTGTTTCAAACATGAGCTTTCGGAGCGCAGCTCCTTCCTCAGGTGAATTCCAGAAACATTTATATAGACAAAGTCAGAGATGCTGGACAATGCTTGGAATGCGAGCATTTACAGGTAATCAAATCATTACAGATCCAGGGAGAGGGATAATCACAGCTTAAAGAGGTGGGAATTGTCTCAAGGCAGAACAGTTGGTGGGATTTTGCAAGTCCAGGCCAGATGGTGGGGGGTGGATGTAATGCGACATGAATCCACGATCCCTGTTGAGGCCGCACTCATGCGTGCGGAACTTAGCTACAAGTTTTTGCTCGGCAATTCTGCGTTGTCGCGTGTCCTGAAGACCGCCTTGGAGAACGCTTACCCGGAGATCACAGGCTGAATGCCCTTGACTGCTGAAGTGTTCCCCGACTGGAAGGGAACATTCCTGCCTGGTGATTGTCACACGATGCCCGTTCATTCGTTGTCGCAGTTTCTGCATGATTTGTAATGATTTGTAATGATCTGTAATGATTTGATTACCTGCAAATGCTCGCATTCCAAGCATTGTCCAGCATCTCTGACTTTGTCTATATAAATGTTTCTGGAACATACCTCGCCATTCAGCTGAGGAAGGAGCTGCGCTCCGAAAACTCGTGTTTGAAACAAACCACTTGGACTTTAACCTGGTGTTGTAAGACTTCTTACTGTGCTCACCCCAGTCCAACGCCGGCATCTCCACATCACGTTTGAGCAGGCTAGGGAAAGGGGCACGGGGGCAATTGCTCCATGCTCTAAATTGAGCTTCCTGTTGCGTCCGCCAGATTTGAAAGGCCTGAAAGGCCGACTTTAAAAATAATGGAAGAATATTTGAAAGTTCTGGGGCGGGATTCTCCGTTAGCCGACACCAAAATCGAAAGGAGATTGCGTGGAGAATCGGTTCCGATGCCAAAATCGGGCAGGCGCCGATTTGACGGTAAATCGCAATGCTCCAGCACCTTGACAGCAGTGTCAATGCGTTCCAGAACGCACGTACAGTAGACACTGTTTGCATATCATTAGCGGGCCCGACCCGGTATTCTCCGGGCCCTCCGCAGTTCTCTGCCTCCGATGGGCCGAATTTCCGATGGCGCGGTTCACTTGTGCTTTTAAAAATCGTGAAACAGCGCCGTAATTTGCTGACCGTTTTTCCGCCGGTCTGCAGGCTTCTGCTCGGGGCGGGGGGGAGTAGCGGAGGGTGGCCAGGAGGTGGGCTGTGGGGTCGGGGGTGAACGGGCACGGAACACCATTGCCGCAGCCAGAAAGGCAGCCATGCAGCTGCGCACACCACTAGCAGCCTACTTTGAACTTAGGTCAGCCCCCCTGGGGGAACACCACTATCAGCTTTATGGGTGCATCCCAACACAACCAGTGCCATCTTTTTGGCTGGGATAAGTATGTGTGGGAGTGTAATGTGTATATGCGACTGCAGCTTGTCAGCCTCCCAAGTGTCAATCACGGACACAGTTGGGGCATTGTCTTTCTTGGGTATCAGCGAGATTGAGGCTTGTGCTTAGCGTAGGCGGCAGAGTTCCCCTCGCCAGCGAGTCTGTGAACATCTCCCGTAGGTGCGGGACCAGTGCTGTTACTTTTTGTACAAGTCCGCCAGTAATCCGTCTGGTCCCAGTGCCTTCCCTGCCTGCATGAAGTTAATACTCTTCATGACTTCTCCCAGTTTTAGTGGTGCTTTGAGCTCCTGTTTCCTTTCTTCCTCCACGACTGGCATGTCCATCCCATCGAGGAACTGTTTCATCCTGAAGTCCCCTGCTGGGGGCTTGGATGTGTACAGACCCCGGTAGGAGGTCTCGAATGCCTCGATGACCTTTTCTGTTTCTGCTATTAGTTTGCCTTTGCTGTCTCTAATCTGAGCTATTTCCCTCGTCGTTGCCTGCTTTCTCAGCTGGTGAGTCAGAAGACGGCTGGCTTTGTCTCCATGCTCGTACAGGGTCCCCTGGCAGAGTTGGCGCACTGCTTTCCTGATGGAGATCAGGTCATAATCAATTTGTAGCTTTTTCCTCTCCGCCAGGAGCTCTACGGTCGGGGCCTCTGAGTTTTGCTGGTCTACTTCCGATATAGAGTTGACTAACTGTTGCCTAGCCACCCTCTCTTCCTTATCTCTTCGTGCTTTGTAAGCAATAATTTCGCCCCTGATCAAAGCCTTCAGCGCTTCCCAGAGATTCAGGGTGAGACCTCCCCATTCTGGTTATTAGAAATGTACTCGTTTATGGCATATGATATTTTCTCACAGAAAGCCTTATCGGTCAGAAGGGCTGTGTCCAACTTCCACGGGGGGGGGGGGGCGTTGGGCACGGCCCATCTCCAACCTCACATCCATGAAGTGTGGAGCGTGGTTGGAGATTACGATCACTTAGTATTCCACTCTTACTAGCCCTGGAAACACCGATTTCCCCACTACAAAAAAGTCAATCTGTCTATATACATTGTGTAGCTGGGAGAAGAAGGAGAACTCCTCCCCTGGGTGTGTGAACTGCCATCGGTCCACGGCCCCCATCTGTGCCATGAATATGCCGAGTTCTTTCACCATGTTGGAGGTCTTTCCAGTTTTGGGATTCGATCTGTCTGTCCGTGGGCCCTGTACACAGTTAAAGACCCCCCCACCATGATACATAGGTATGTGTCGATGTCAGGGATTTCCGCCATGGTCTTCTTTATAAACACTGTCATCCCTGTTTGGTGGGTACACGTTTACCAGGGCTCCGCTGACCATGATGTACTGTCCCCCTGGGTCCGTAACCGTCCTCGTCGCAGTAAACATCGTCCTCTATTTTAGCAGTATGGCTACCCCCCTGACTCTCGTCCCGTAGCAGGAATGATAGGTTTGTCTCACCCAGTCCTTCCTTACTCACAATCGGTACTTCCCGCTCAGGTGCGTCTCTTGGAGGAAGACTATGTCGGTTTTCAGGTTTTTCAGGTGGGCGAAGACTCTGGATCTTTTCAGTGGGCTGTTGAGTGTCCTGAAGTTCCAGGTGACTATTCTGATGGGTTTTGGGTACCCCCCCCCCCCCCCCCCCCCCCCCCTTCCACCTCCTGCGGGATCAGCCATGCTTACCTGGTGGATGCGACCCCTGCACTCCGGGATTTCCCTTTGTCCCCTTATTTTTTAGGGGGCCTTCCAAGATAGCCGTTGTCACTGTTCTGAGGCTGGGCCCCTGCGCTACGGGCTTTCCCTTTGTCCAGGGGCCACTCAACATGGCCGGCAACTGTGTGTACGCCATGTGGGTGAGCCCCTGCACTCCAAGGTTTCCCTTTGTTCAGGGACCCTCAAAAGTGGTTGCTTGCGATGTCTTTTATGTTCCAAATCGCCATGTATGGCCTGTTGCACCCAGCCTAATGCCCTTGCTATTGTTTCTCTGTACCCTCTATGGTATTTTCTCACCGCCACCCCTACCCCCCTCCCCAATCCTCCTCCTCCTCCCCTTTTCCTTCCCTCTGTTCTTCCCCTAATTGTCCCCAGTTTCTGATGCCCACCCTCCCTTTTGCCATGTGCTCTCTCCCTTGCGGGAGATGTGCCATGGCCTCTTTTTCCTTCACGTTTCATGGGGCTAGCTTCCCTGCTAGTGTGGTGGCCCCCCTCCCAGGGTTGGTTATGTGTCCTCTGTTCTCCGTGCTGCCTACCTGCCATTCTCCTCACCCTTTCCTGCGCTCTGCTGTCCTCGCTCTTTGTTACCTCTATGTCACCTCTCGTCCCCAGGACAAGGTAGTGCAGTCCCACGCAAAGTGTTCATTGGACTGGTTACATTTAGTAAATAAATAAATAACGTCTCTTCAGATGGTCTTTTCACCGCTGTCCCTGCTGCCGTTTCTCCAGCCCGTTCTCCAGGACAAACGTATCCACATCCATAGGGGCCGTGAAGAAGTGCTCCCTTGGAATGTGACCCAGAGTTTGCCTGGGTACAGCATCCCAAATTCTGCTGCTCTTGTAAAGGGCCTGTTGAATTCTGCCCAGCACTTGGCCAGCTCAGCACCAATGTCCTGGTAGGTTGTGATCCGGTAACCTTCCCAGTTACAGTTCTTTGTTTGCCTTGCCCAGTGCAGGATTCTTTCCCGGTCTTGCGATACCGGTGCATTTTAGGTATTATTGCCCTCGGTTGTTCCCCGGCTTTGGGTTTTGGATGAAGCAACTGGTGGGCTCTGACTATTTCTGGTCGGTTGGGGAAGCTATCCCTTCCCACCAAATTGCACAGTATTTGGGTCACATAGTCTGTGGGGTTCCTATCTTCGATTCCCTCCAACAGGCCGACAAATCCGCAAGTTTTGGCACCCCGATCGGTTTTCCAGGTCCTCAATCTTTCTTCTCAGACCAACCTCAATATTTCCTTTTCCTGGGTGGTGATCCGGTCGCCCTGGTTTGTTGAGGCCTTCTCTAGCTCCTCTATAGTGCTTTTGTGGGCTTCCAGTATGATGCACTATCCATTTCGACGAGACGAGAGTAGAGAGTAATTGAGGCTTTATTAAGCAGAGATGTGTTGCCTCCTGCAGCTGCTGCTGAAATGGCTGTAGCTCGGTGTGCCCACATATTTATACTCCGCCTACTGGGCGGAGCCAGCAGGCAGGGATCTACCCCCGTACCTATAGTACAGGAGCCTTACCGTATTACTTCTCATATACGTAATATCTTCAAACAGTGGTGACTACCACATTCACCCCCTGTTAAAAAAGAGTCCAGCGGGGGTGGTGGAAAAACTATTTACATGTATGTGATCATTTTTAAAGTGTACAGTTTGGGGAAAGTTCACAAATTTAGCCGGTCGGGTGCCTTGATCCTCTGTTGTGAGCGCCGCAGTCCCGGTGGCGATGCAGGCACCGGCTTGGTCACCGGTGACTCTGGGAGCGTGTAGTCTCATCTTCATCCCCAGGTGGGACCAAGGGGAGGACGGATCATCCTGGAGCAGGGGCTGTGGTGAGATTCACTGGGGGGAGGATGGGTGGCGCCGGGGCAGTTGAGGGGAGTGGGGGGGTGAACCAGCTGGTGCCAGGTCCCTGAGAGAGACTGTTCTCCCTCTCCACCTGCCCGTTTCCCCTGGGGTTGTAGCTGGTCGTCCTGCTTGAGGCAATGCCCTTGCTGAGCAGGAATTGATGCAGCTCATCACTCATAAAGGAGGATCCCCGGTCACTGTGGATGTAAGCGGGGAAACCGAACAGAGTGAAGATGCTATTGAGGACTTTGATGACTGTGGCAGATGTCGTATCAGGGCATGGGATGGTGAAGGGGAAACTGGAGTATTCAGCGACCATGTTCAGGAAGTACGTGTTTCGGTCGGAGGAGGGGAGGGGCCCTCTGAAATCCATGCTGAGGCATTCAAAGGGACAGGAGGCCTTCAGGTGCGCTCGGTCTGGCCGGTAGAAGTGCGGTTTGCACTCCGTGCAGACCAGGCAGTCTCTGGTGACGGTCCTGACCACCTCAATGGAGAAGGGCAGGTTGCGGGCCTTTATGAAGTGAAAGACCCGGGTGACCCATGGGTGACCGAGACCATCGTGTGGGACCTGGAGTCGGTCCACTTGTGCGCTGGCAGATGTACCTCGGGGGATCGGGCATCGGGGGTGCTCGTTGAGCTTACCGGGGCGATACAAAATCTCGTAATTGTAGGTGGAGAGCTCAATCCTCCACCTTAAGGTTTTATCATTTTTGATCTTGCCCCGCTGTGTGTTAATGAAAATGAAGGTCAGTGAGGAGAGTGAATCTCCTGCCGACTAGGTAATGCCTCCAATGCCGCACAGCTTCTACGATGGCTTGGGCCTCCTTTTCGAAGGAGGAGTGCCGAATTTCGGAGGCATGGAGGGTGCAGGAAAAGAATGCACGGGTCTGCCAGCCTGGTTGAGGGTGGCGGCCAAGGCAATATCTGATGCATCGCTCTCGACTTGAAAGGGGAGGGTCTCGTCGACCGCGTGATCGTGGCCTTGGCGATGTCGGCCTTGGTACGGTTGAAGGCCTGGTGGGCCTTGGCAATCAGGGGGAAAACGGTGGAGTGAATGAGTGGGCGGGCCTTGACCGCATAGTTAGGGACCCACTGGACATAGTATGAGAAGAACTCCAGGCATCGTTTGAGGGCCTTGGGGCAGTGGGGAAGGGGGAATTCCATGAGGGGGCGCATGCGGTTGGGGTCGGGCCCTAGAACTCCATTTTGCACCACATAGCCAAGGATGGCTAAGAGGTTGGTGCTGAACACGCACTTCTCCTTGTTATACGTAAGGTTCAGGAGTTTGACGGTGTGGAGAAATTTGGAAAGGTTAGATTTGTGGTCCTGCTGGTCATGGCCGCAGATGGTGATGTTATCCAGGTACGGGAAGGTAGCCCGCAGTCTGTACCGGTCAACCATTCGGTCCATCTCCCGTTGGAAGACCGAGACCCCATTAGTGACGCCTAAGGTGACTCTAAGGAAGTGGTAAAGGCGGCCGCCTGCTTTGAACGCAGTGAATTGGCAGTCCGCCTTGCGGATGGGGAGCTGGTGGTAGGCAGATTTCAGGTCCACTGTAGAGAAGACCCGATACTGTGCAATCTGATTGACCATATCAGATATGCGTGGGAGGGGTTACCCGTCGAGCTTCGTGTACCGATTGATGGTCCGACTGTAGTCAATGACCATCCTGTGTTTCTCCCCAATCTTTGCAACTACCACTTGGGCTCTCCAAGGGCTGTTGTTGGCCTCGATGATGCCTTCCCACAGTCGCCTCTGACCTGATGAAGGTCCTGTCCTGGGCACTGTACCGTCTGCTCCTGGTGGCAATGGGTTTGCAATCCGGGGTGAGGTTTGCAAACAGGGAAGGTGGGTCGACCTTGAGGGCCATGAGGCCGTATACAGTAAGGGGTGGCAGGGGCCCGCTGAATTTCAGAGTTAGACTTTGGAGGTTGCACTGCAAGTCCAGGCTGAGTAGCAAGGCAGCACAGAGGTTGGGGAGGACGTAGAGCCGGAAGTTGTTGAACTCTACACCCTGGATGGTGAAGGTGGCGGTGCAGTACTCCCGGATCTCCATGGAGTGGGATCCAGAGGCCAGGGGGATTCGTTGGGTAATGGGGTGCACCGCGAGGGCGCAGCGCCTTACCATATCGGGGTGGATGAAGCTCTCCATGCTCCCAGAGTCGAGAAGGCAAGGTGTCTTGTGGCCATCGACTTTCACCGTCGTTGCCGCGGTTGCTAGGCTGTGTGACCGGGACTGGTCGAGCGTGATGGAGGTGAGCTGCTGCTGGTGTTGGTGGGCCCCAGGCTGGCCGGCGGCTGGTGAGGTGCCTGATGAGCAGGGGTCCTGAGGCGCCGTCCAAAATGCTGCCAAAGATGGCGGCCCACCCACGGGCCGCACGTGGCGGGCTGCGTTAATGATGGCGGTGCCCACAGGCTGCACGAGGTCTGATGGGGGAAGATGGCAGCGCCCATGGGCCGCACGTGTTCTGATGCGAGAAAGATGGTGGCGCCCAAGGGCTGCACGTGGGTTGCGGGGACGAAAATGGTGGCGCCCACGGGGCGCACGTGGGGGGTGCAGGAACAATGGGCCTGGTTAAAGTGGCGATCGACAGGGCCTGGCACACCGCAGCGAAATGTCCCTTCTTCCCTCCGGCCTTGCAGATTGCACTCCGCGCCGGGCAGCGCTGCTGGGCGTGCTCTGTCACCCGCAGAAATAGCACTTGGGCACCCCGGGGCACAGGCTTGGGGTTGGCTGAGGGCGGTCGCTGGTGGGGTCCATGATGTCCAGGAGGGGGGGGGTGCTGTGCGGTCGAAGGCGGATGCTTGTACATTACGGGAGGGTACCGTTAGTGAGGTCGGGAGTTTCTTGATCACCGCGAGGGCGAGCGTATCCCCTTCCAAGAGGCACTGGCGGATGTATGCTGACCCTATGCTCATAACGAAAGCGTCCCTGATTAGGAGTTTGGAATGTTCAACGCCCGAAACTGCCTGGCAGTCGCAGGGCATGCAGGGCACGCCAGAAATCTTCCAATGATTCACCGGGGAGTTGTTGCCGCGTCGACAGGAGGTGCCTGGCGTAGAGTTTGTTGATCAGCCGGGTGTAGTTCTCTTTCAGAAGCGCCATGGCCTCAGCATAGTTGGGTGCGTCCCGGATAAGGGGAAAAATATCGGAGCTCAACCGTGTGTACAGGATCTGGAGTTCTGAGGGTTGTTCTGTCGCTGATCCGATGTAGGCTTCAAAGCAAGCTAGCCAGTGGACGAAGGCTGACGTGGCGTTGTCTGCTTGAGGGTGCAGCTGCAGGATACCAACAGTGGTGACTACCACACAGTAGCCTCTCTGCCTTGTCTAGGGCCTCCTCCATGGTCACCAGAGCTTCCGCAACCACCACCCTGACCGCAGCCTGGATATCGGTTTTCGTCTCCTCTCTGTGTTCTCTCAGTTCCCTTGAGAGAACCATCACCCAGCCCCTGGTGAGGCGGGGGGGGGGGGGGGGGGGGGGGGGGGGGTGCTCCTTTTGCGGCAGCTGGGTCCTTCTCACTCTGGCAATGCCTGAGTTTCGACGCCTCGTGTGTCTGCCGGCTCAGCCATTTGCTTCTCCTGGCTTTTTACACTTTTTGCTTCTACACGGCCTCTGCAGTGGCTGCTGTTCAACATCTCCCTCTGCGCTGTCGTCGGTTGAGGTCCGGGGATATTTCTTTCCCTTTGTGTTAGTGGACTATTTCGGGTGAATGAGCCTATTTCAGGTTCGTAGGAGGAGAGGCACCTGATGTGCGACTTATCAGCACATCTACATCATCGGACAGATATTAACATTTACAGTGATCCTCATTTGTGATTTGTTTTTCTCGCACTTTGGTTTATCTTTCTTTTGTAATTTTAATTTTGCCTTGGTTTTTGTTCGATATTATTATTTTTTTTAAATTTAGAGTACCCAATTAATTTTTTCCAATTAAGGGGCAATTTACTGTTACCAATCCACCTACCCTGCACATCTTTGGCTTGTGGGGATGAAACCCACACAAACACAGGGAGAAAGTGCAAACTCCATATGGACAGTGACCCAGAGCCAGGATCGAACCTGGGACCTTGGCGCCGTGGGGCAGCAGTGCTAACCACTTGCACCACCATGCTGCCCTTAGTTCAATATTATGCGCAGTTATGACACTTGTAACTTAATGTATGAACTGAAATGGGTAGCATAAGAATGTGAAAACCAATAAAAAGATTTGTTAAAAAACGCAATTATCTTGCGAGGAGAGGGTGGAATCATGGCTATAGTTTAGTATGTTTTACTGCCAATGGAAGGCAGGCTTTGTGAGATGAAATTGTTCGGACAGGAGTGCATCATGGGCTCATAGTGAATTAGTAACTTGTTTTACGATGCACGATTCTCAAGAGTCTTTTCAATTAACTTCAATATTGCCCTTTTGTCTACTTACCTGTTCCCACTCTATCTTGGTGCTTTTATGAGTTTTTTGAGGAATGAAATGTCATGGTAACGTTGTGTTGCATAGTATATACTATAGTGAGAATAAGCAATCAGCAGAGTCTTCAGACTTGATGATCAAGAAAACACAGATACAATTGTGAACCACTCCGTCTTTGTCCTTTGGCTTCTTAAAAATTGTGTTGCACAGAGACTCCTGGGGACTCCAATGCTCCTCACTGACAGTGAAGACATTAGTTCAATTATTCCACTTTGTTGCTCAGGAGTCATTTGATCTTTATTCCCTGTGAGATTACAGATAAAATAGAATCCAAATACCCCACTTATATGAAATAATGATATTGAATAATGTCAAGTGCCCAGGCAGGAGAAAGCCTCCTAATTCTTCTACAGAATGGAAAAGATCATGTGCCGTTTATCTGGGTTACAAGTATTGGATCTTTCCTCCAAACATGAATTTACTGTCACTATGTCCATTTGGTGCAATGTGCAGAACATCTTAATAAAAGCTGAGACAGTCACTGAAATCAGTGTTATGTGGCGACTAGGGGTTTTTCACAGTAACTTCATTGCAGTGTTAATGTAAGCCTACTTGTGACAATAAAGAGTATATAAATAACTAGCAGGATATTTTCCTGTCAAATTAACGATATTGCATGACGCTGATCAAGTATTTGTACTTTCTGGTTTAATCGTGGCGGTGGGATCACCATATGATACGCAGAAACTAACACTGCATTATATAATTGTGGCTCTTAATATTGGCGATTCATGCTGCATAAATATTGGCTAATATTTGTTTCCAAATGCCAACATTGGGTGTTACCATTTTGCGAGCACCTTTCTGTGATTGCTGAACTGATTGGTCACCCGCTCTATTTTACATGCACCCTGCCAAAAACACGCCTGGCAGGGGCACGTAAAATACAGCCCAAGTTTCTGGGGTGGTGCTTAAACACACAACTTTCTGACTGAGCCAAGGTTGCTAACAACAGGATTATTGACACAAATTTGTTCAAACTCAAAGTAATTTTGAAATGATCAATTAAATCAAGGCAGAGTTACCTCTCACTGGAGTAAAGAATTCCCAAGGCACAGAATGAAATGAAAAATCAGGTGGGATGCATCGCATAGGAGCAAAGTTAAGCACGCTTCGTTAAACATTTCAATATTTAGTCAGTTAGGATTATGTGGATTACTTTTGAAGATCCCATGTTGTCCCTTCTATGTTAAATCTTATCATACACTTCAACCATATCTGTTTGCCTTCTTTGATAACACGCGGTTAGAAACATAGCAAGGCCATTGAGTGAGTTGAGTTACTTTACGACATGGTTTCTTTGCTCTGTAAACTATTAGTGTGTTTGCAGATATCAGAAACAATTATTTGTCTAATACTGGAATGATAAATAATATTTTGTTGTGCAAATGGGATTTGATAGGCCCCAGGGTTAATAATCTGCCCAAGAGTATTTGGCTGTTGAAATGAAAGAACAGGAGCCAAGGTCCTTGGCCAATTTGGAATAATTGGAGATGTTTGTGTTGGCCAATTAATGAGCCAACGATAATACAATAATTGGAAGCTACTTCAGATCTATTTAAGAAATGTTATCATTTATTATTATTTTTCATTTTGGTGAGGGAATTTCATACAACCTTGCAGCACAGGGAGACCGCTTGGCCCATCGGTCCTGTGCTGGCTCTTTGAAAGAGCTATTCTATTGTTTCAATTCCCTGCTCTTTCCCTTTGGTCATTGTCATTTTTCTCCCCTTCTAATTCCCTCCTGTTCGGTATTATTGAATCTGTTTCCACCATCCTTTCAGATCGCACATTGCAGATTTAAATTTTTACTTTTAATTGACTTTTTCACACTGAGGGTGGTCAATATTTGGCATTTTCCCTAAAATACTGTTGACCTGGGGTCAAGTGGAGCTGTCAAGGGTGAGATAGTTAGATCTTTGTGAAGGACATCAAAAGATGGAGCAGAGATACAGATCAGATATGATCTAATTGAATGGTAGAACAGGTTTAAGAGGCTTAATGACCTCTTCCTGATCGTCAAAATTTATTTTTCAGCCTCTAACACTTGAATCCTCTGTGGCTCCGCAGATACCTTGGCAACCATGCTTCTACATTGGCCACGAGGAAGCACCAAACAGCCAGAAGATGCAACTTTCCTTTCCTTCATGGCTTCCACTTTTGTGTCTTGTGAGAGAGATCAGGCTGAGGGCAGTGAGTCTGTGATGTGGGGAGCCTGTGAGAACCAAAACATCTCCTCTCTCCTGGACACTGTGCTCCACAGTACCTCATTATATTCTGTGTAGGCCATCCAGAAAAAAGGCGGGTCATCAGGATGGACAAATCATTCACCTTTTAAGTTTTTTTACGATGAAGAAGCTGTGAATTATAATGTCAATTTGAAGGTTTCCGGGTTTGACATGATCTATAAAGTTAGTGGTGACTTTGAAATATAATGATGCTTTTCAGAACCAATTATTTATAAACATTGTTCAAAACATTCATCTTGCTACTTAAAAAATTGCATTGAATATGATATAAGCTGTATTAGATGGACTGAAGCAACCTGTACTCAGCTGTTTCCTCCATAACTGACCATTTCAAGAAACACAAATTATAGAAAGGCAAAGTGCCTACTTTCTTCCTGACCCCTCCTCTCACCTGTCCTTCCCATCTCTCCCTCTCGTCTCAATTTTCCTCTCTTCTCCTTTCTCTCTTCCCCCTTCCCCTCTCTCTCCTTCTCCACTTTTCATCTCTCTCACCCTCTTCTCCCTCTTCTTTTCTTTACTTTCTTCTCCCTTACTCTCTCCACTCCCTTTCTCCTCCCCCTCCACTCTCCTCCGTCTCCTCTTTTCCCAACCTATCCCTCTTTCCTCGTCCCTTCTCTTCTTCCCCTCTCCCCTCATCCTTCCCTCCTCTCCCCCCTCTCCTCCCTCCATTCACCTTTTGCCAATCTTTAAATCCAGCTCCTCCAATACCTGCGCAAAGCTGAGGAATAGTCGCATCTGCACATTTGCACCTCACTGCCCTTTACTAAAGTTACAATCCTACAAATATTACATTAGGTAGTAAATATTTGAAGGAAGAAAATGATTACAGTTTGAAACAGGATTGATCAAAGTGAAAATAGAAACCTTTTCAGCTGAAATAGCATACCAGGAATCTGAGCCTCTCCTTCAGAGTATTGACTGGATTATCAGAGCCTATTGCAGATAGACGATTAAAAGTGGCATTGAATTACAATTATAAAAGCAAACAAACAGCAAGACATTGATCAGTGATTAATAAAGGCAGCTGTTGTTTACTGTGCAATTCTGTAAAAGAGCTCATTACATTAAGCGAACCAGAGAGTCACCTTTCACAATGCTCCATGTTATTCGTTCATTGTGCCCGATAATCATAGTAATATTGAAGAATAATAGCATGTAATTTGTTTAGTTTCCCTTATCAGTTTTAATCTGCTAGTCTGCACCCATTCATGCTGAGAGTGACCACAGATAAAACCACATCTGATGTTAAAACTTGTCAGCGTTTTCTTTTTTTCCACCTTTTGAAAGTTTAAGAAAGGAAAGCAGAGTGCTGTTTCCAGCTGTAAGCTACACACAGCTGGAACTGTGCCCATAAAAACAACATAGTAACGCACTCACTGAACCAGGGTCCAGTCATTCCACATGTCATAGCCTTGGCATTGTAGCATGCAATGAGAATGGGCGCAGCCAGTTAATGCAGAGGTGGCAGTAAAAAGGGCAGACATGTATTTATACAGCATCTATCGAGCCAGGGAAGTACCTTTTTGAAGTATGATCACTGTTTTAATATGGGAAAGGCATCAGCCAAATTTGCACACAGCAAGATCCCAAAAATACAGAACACTGTTAATAGCTAGATCGCCTACTTTAGCAACGCTGGTGAAGGGATAAATATGGGCCGGGACACCAGGCAGAACTCCGTTTCTCTTCTTCAAAATAGCGTCAAAGGATCTTTTGCGTTTGACATCTCATCCAATATGACCGTGTAGCAAATCCCCAGTACTGCTCTGAGGGTGACAACCTGGATGAAGTGTTCAAGTCTTTGGAGTGGGTCCGTGATCTTCTGAAACACAAACCAAAGTGCTACCCACAGAATCATGACTGACATGGGAAGGGAGGTGGGCGGGGCCGGGAGTTCACCTGCTTGCACACAAACACACACATGGCCAAACAACTCAATAAAATAATAGATTAAACTGCGATTCTTTGTCGTGTGAGGTCTAACCCTTTACCTTCTTGTAAATATAACCATATTCCAGTTTACATAGCAGTCTGGCACCTACTAGTGTTGGCACAAAAGGCCTGGAATTGTGAAATACCACTTCCAGAGACTCACAAAATCCCAAGCTAAGTGCATATAAGGAAGGTCATTCAGCCCATCTAATCTCCTCATCGCCCTCTCGTTTTTCTTTGCCAATTATCTTAAATCTGTGTCCTCTGGTTACTGACCCTCCTGTCTGTGGAAACAGTTTCTGCTTATTTACTCAATCATTTTGAACACGTTGATTAAATCACTACTTTATCTTCTCTGCTTTAAGGAATTTCAGGAGTTTCAGCTCTGTTAATCTACCTGGAGTTAATTCACTCTGTGTGTGAAAAATTTCCTGATAACAGCAGTGACAACACCTTATATTTATATGGCATGGAAAAGCATTGCAGATGTCCTTCAATTATCCAAAATAGACACCAAGTCAAGAAGAGAAGCTGTTAGCTGGGGAGACTAAAGGTTTGGCCAAAAAGTAGCGAGGGAATTCCACAGCATAGAGTTTAGGCAGCTGAAGGCCAAGGATGGAGGGATGACATTTAGACATCTACAAGAATTGGAGGAGTGTAGAGATCTCGGAGGTTTGCGGAATTGGAGGAGGTTACAGAGATCAGAAAGGGCTAGGCCATGGAGGGGCTTGAACACAATGATGAGAATTTTTAAATCAGCTGGTGTTTAACCAGCTTGTGAGAACGGGAGTGATGGATGAATGGGATTAGGTTGCAGATACAGGCAGTAGAGAATCAGAAGAGCTCAAGTTTATAAAAGGTGGTAGATGGCAGGTCAGCCAGGAAAACATTGGAATATTCCAGCCTGGAGGTAACAAAAGCTCTATTCTGGATTTTAATCAGACAAACCCAAAATATTTCCAAAATAACTATAATATTTTCATCAAGCTACTTTTTCTGAGGAGCTGTACAGAATGGATATCCACTGTGATGCATGATTTGAACTTCAGGCGCACTGGACTCCAGGATGTAACAGAGGGTTTCCTGAAACTGTGCCACTGAATCAGAGCAAATCATTCCCATTAAAGTTTGGTACATATATATATTTATATATTTTTTTAAAAGGCTTTGAAGGGTGCAATTGCAAATATTGGAATTGAGAGGACAGATACTTAAGTGTGCTGTACCAAACATGCTATATAAAGTCAACCTCCTGTAAAGGTATGTTTGAAAATGTAAAACCTACAATTAGCAGATTTCATACCATCAGTGTCCCTGGAATATAAAGCTTATCTCAGTCAATGTATGACATTAACAAAGGGACAACATTGTAGGCATTCTAATGACACGAAAGCTGATACAAGGAATTAATTTCAGGAAATTCTATAGAGGCAATTTTGGACAATGTGGCGGCATTAATTGATGCATTTTGTTTTCTGTTTTGCTTTGACAAAAAGATCCTTTTTCAAAGAAAAGAAAAATTCATAAACATCTGTGCAACATAAAAGGTGCGCCTAATTCTTTGTTGTTTCCTATCCCTGTCTGTAAAGGTTTTCAAATGTTGTGCCAAATAAACTATACATTTGCCATTAGTGGGTGAGGAACTGAAAGACCTGAATCGCTCTTTGCTTAGGAGTCAGCCGTAGCTCAGTTGGCACCACTTTCACCTGAGGCAGAAGGTTGTGGATTCAAGTCCCACTCAAAAGACCTGAGCACCCTATGATACACCCTATGCAGTACATAGGGAGTGCTGCACTAGTGAAGGTGCCACTTTTTGGATGCAGGTGTTAAACCATCTCACGGCTAGACGTATGAACTCCCACATCACTTTTTCAGAGAAGAGCATGCAAGTTCTACCTGGTGTTGTAGCCAATATTTATTCCTCAACCAACTTCACTAGAAAAGGATTATCTGGTCATTATCACTCGCCATTTGTGAGATCTTGGTGTGTGGAAATTGACAGCAACTTTATCAACAATACACATGACTACACTTCCAAAAATACATTATAACAAATGAGTATTAACTTTTGAGTGAAAAAGTTCTTCCTTCTTTTTCTGCAAAAGTGATTTGTCTCTAACTTGGTGATTAAGTTCCCTTGGGCGCGATTCTCCCAAAACGGGAGAAATCGTAAAGCTGGCGTCAAACCCGGGCGGGTTTGACGCCAGCGCGCCCCTTCCCGACCGGGAACCGATTCTGGTCCCCGGTCGGGGCTAGCAGCCCGACGCCGTAGGCTCCGGCATGACGGGCTTAACGAATATCGTTAAGCCCGCTTGCCGGAGTTAGCGCCGGCTGACGCGTCATATGACGTCAGCCGCGCATGCACGGATTGGAAGACTCCAACCCGCGCATGCGCGGATGACGTCATCGCGTATTTGCGCGAAACCCGCGCATGCGCGGGCCGGGTTGCCCCTCAGCCGCCCCGCGAATGGATACTGCGGGGCGGCGGAAGGAGAAAGAGTGCGCGGGCATCGGGCCCACTGCCCGCGATCGGTGGGCACCGATCGTGGGCCCATGGTACCCTTGGCATGGCCGTGGTACTACCGTGCCAATCGGTGCCATGGTTATGAAAAGCGAGTTTGTGACGCCGTTTTTACGAACGGCCAGACCAGGTGTGTTTGCCGTTCGTAAAAACGGCGTAAAGAGCTGGGACTTCGGCCCATCGAACAGCTGTGAATCGCTGCCGGCCGTAAAAAAAACGGCGGCAGCGATTCGGGTCGGGAGTTGGGCGGGGGGTGGGGGAGAATAGCGGGAGGGCGGGAAAAATGTCGGGAAGGCCCTCCCGCTATTCTCCGACGCCGTCAGTGTCCCTGCTGATTTCACCTGTGGGAAGTGCACCCATCTCCACCTCCTCAGAAACTGCGTTAGGGAACTGGAGCTGGAGCTGGATGAACTTCAGATCATTCGGGAGGCAGAGGTGGTCATAGATAGTAGCTTCAGGGATGTAGTTACTCCAAAGAATGTAGATAGATGGGTGATGGTGAGAGGGGCTGGGAAGAAGCAGTACAGGGATCTCCTGTGGTTGTTCCTCTTAGTAACAAGTATACCGCTTTGGATACTGTTGAGGGGGAAAGCCTACCAGTGGTAAGCCACGGCGAATGGATCTCCAGCACTGAGTCCGTCCCTGTGGCTCAGAAGGGAAGGAGGGAGAGCAGGGGAGCAATAGTTATTGGGGACTCTATAGTTAGAGGAACAGATAGACGGTTCTGTGACAACGAAAGAGACTCACGGATGGTATGTTGCCTTCCAGGTGCCAGGTTCCGTGATGTCTAGGACCGTGTTTTCAGAATCCTTAAGTGGGAGGGGGAACAGTCTCAAGTCATGGTGCACATCGGTACCAACGACATAGGTAAGAGAAGGGAATTTAGGGAGCTAGGGTGGAAGCTAAGAGCCAGGACAAACCATGTTGTCATCTCTGGTTTGTTGCCAGTGCCACGTGCTAGCGAGTTGAGGAACAGGGAGAGAGGGCAGATAAACACGTGGCTGCAGGGATGGTGTAGGAGGGAGGGTTTCAGTTACGTGGATAATTGGAGTACATTCTGGGGAAGGTGGGACCTGTACAGACAGGATGGTTTGCACCTGAACCAGAGGGGCACCAATATCCTGGGAGGGAAATTTGCTACGGCTTTTCGGAAGGGGTTTAAACTAATTTGTCAGGGGGCTGGGAAAACGAGCTGTAGTCCAGAAGCCTGTGTTGAGAGTAGTGAGGTACTGAGGAGGGTAGCAAGGTCGCAGAAGTGTACCGGCAGACAGGAAGGTGGGTTGAAGTATGTCTACTTCAATGCAAGGAGCATCCGGAATAAGGTAGGTGAACTTGGAGCGTGGCTTGGTACTTGGGATTACGATGCTATGGCCATTACGGACACATGGTTAGAACAGGGACAGGAATGGTTGTTGGAAGTTCTGGGGTATAGATGTTTCAGTAAGAGTAGGGAAGTTGGTAAAATAAGTGGAGGAGTAGCATTGTTAATCAAGGATAGTTTAACGACTGCAGAAAGGCAGTTCGAGGTGGATCTGCAGACTGAGTTAATATGGGCTGAAGTTAGAAATAGGAAAGGAGCGGTCACGTTGTTAGGAGTTTTCTATAGGTCCCAACATAGTAATAGAGATGTGGAGGAAGAAATTGCAAAACAGATTATGGATAGGTGTGGAGGTCTCAGGGTAGTTGTCATGGGTGACTAACTTCCCAAATATTGATTGGAACCTCTATAGGTCAAACAGTTCAGGTGGGGTAGTGTTTGTACAGTGTGTGCAGGAGGGTTTCCTAACAATATGTGGATAGGCCGACAAGAGGGGGGGCCACATTGGATTTGGTACTGGGTAATGAACCGGGCCAAGTGTTAGATTTGTTTGTGGGAGAGCACTTTGGAGTTAGTGACCACAATTCGGTGTCTTTTACTATTGCAATGGAGAGGGATAGGGCCATACGGCAGGGCAAGGTTTCTAATTGGGGGAGGGGTAATTATGATGTGATTAGGCAAGAGTTAGGGAGCATAAGATGGGAACAGAAATGTCGGGGAAAGGCACAAATGAAAAGTGGAGCTTGTTCAAGGAACAAATACAGCGTGTCCTTGATAGGTATGTCCCTGTCAGGCAGGGTGGAAATGGCCGTGTGAGGGAACCATGGTTCACAAAAGAGGTTGAATGTCTTGTCAAGAGGAAAAAGGAAGCATATGGAAGGATGAGAAAACAAGGTTCAGTTGGGTCAGTTGAGAGTTACAAGGTAGCAAGGAATGAGCTAAAAAAAAGGGCTTAGGAGAGGTAGGAGGAGGCATGAGAAGTCCTTGGTGGGTCGGATCAAAGAAAACTCCAAGGCTTTTTACTCTTATGTGAGAAATAAAAGAATGATCAGAGTGAGGTTAGGGCCGGTCAAGGACAGTAGTGGGAACTTGTGCATAGAGTCAGAAGAAATAGGAGAGGTGTTGAATGAATACTTTTCTTCAGTGTTCACCAAGGAGAGGGGCCATGTTTTTGAGGATGAGAGTATGATACAGGTGGCTAGGCTGGAGGAAGTAGATGTTCTGAGGGAGGATGTATTAGCAATTTTGAAAAACCTAAGGGTCGACAAGTCCCCTGGGCCAGATGGGATATATCCTAGGATTCTTTGGAGGCAAGGGATGATATTGCAGTCTTTGGCTTTAATCTTTGGGTCCTCACTGACCACGGGGATAGTGCTAGAGGACTGGAGAGTGGCGCATGTTGTTCCTCTGTTCAAGAAAGGGAATAGGAATGACCCTGGTAATTATAGGCAGGTTAGTCTTACTTCGGTAGTCGGTAAGTTAATGGAAAATGTCCTGAAGGATAGGATTTATGACCATTTGGAAAGATGCAGCTTAATCCTGGATAGTCAACACGGATTTGTGAAGGGTAAGTCTTGCCTCTCAAATTTGATTGAATTCTTTGAGGAGGTAAGTAAGTGTGTAGATGAAGGTAGAGCAGTTGATGTCGTATACATGGATTTTAGTAAGGCGTTTGATAAGGTCCCCCATGGTCAGTTCATGAAGAAAGTAAGGAGGTGTGGGATAGAGGGAAATTTAGCCAATTGGATATGTCACTGGCTATCACATAGAAGACAGAGGGTGGTAGTGGATGGAAAATTTTCAGATTGGAGACCAGTTACCAGCAGTGTACCACAGGGATCAGTGCTGGGTCCTCTGCTATTTGTGATTTTGATCAATGACTTAGAGGAGGGGGCTGAAGTGTGGGTCAGTAAATTTGCTGATGACAGCAAGATAGGTGGAATAGTGGATGAGGTGGAGGGCTGTTGTAGGCTGCAAAGAGACATTGATAGGATGCAGAGCTGGACCGAAAAATGGCAGATGGAGTTTAACCCTGATAAGTGCAAGGTGATTCATTTTGGTAGGAAAAATTTGAATGCAGATTACAGGGTCAACGGCAGGGTTCTGAGGAATGGGGAGGAACAGAAATATCTTGGGGTTCATGTCCACAGATCTCTGAAGGTTGCCACTCAAGTGGATAGAGCCGTGAAGAAGGCATATAGTGTGTTAGCGTTTATTAACAGGGAGCTTGAGTTTAAGAGCCGTGGGGTTATGCTGCAACTATACGACCCTGGTGAGACCACATTTGGAATATTGTGTGCAGTTGGGGTCAACTCACTATAGGAAGGAAGTGGAAGCATTGGAATGGGTGCAAAGGAGATTTACCAGGATGCTGCCTGGATGGGAGGGTAGGTCTTATGAGGAAAGGTTGAGGGAGCTAGGGCTTTTCTCTTTGGAGCGGAGGAGGATGAGAGGTGCCTTAATAGAGGTTTATAAGATGATGAGGGGGATAGATAGAGTGGACGTTCAGAGACTATTTCCTCGGGTGGATGGAGCTGTTACAAGGCGGCATAACTATAAGGTTCAGGGTGGGAGATATGGGTGGGAGATATAGGAGGGATGTCCGAGGTAGGTTCTTTACTCAGAGAATGGTTAGGGTGTGGAATGGACTGCCTGCTGTGATAGTGGAGTCGGACACTTTAGGAACTTTCAAGCGGTTACTGGATAGGCACATGGAGCACACCACAATGACTGGGAGTGGGATAGCTTGATCTTGGTTTTGGACAATGCTCGGCACAAAATTGAGGGCCTAAGGGCCTTTTCTGTGCTGTACTGTTCTATGTTCTATGAACCTCAACAATGTCCTCATCAGTCATAGTTTGCACTGACTGTGATACTGTCCATTTCTTAGTGTGTAACAAGGTCAGACTTCAGCCAAGAAAACTATACCACTGCATAAAGAAAAGTCGTACTTGCTGTACTACTGTCACAGTAAGGTCTCAGAAGTTCCCTAACATCCTTGAGCAGGCTTTTTCACACAACAAAGTGAAAGTCCAGAGTACGGTGTAAAAGTGGGATCATCTGCACAGCACCATCTATAATTCTGCACTTACTGTGTACGGGAAAAGAGATCAGAGGAATGCTAACTGGTTTGAAGCTTATCTGAATAAAATGTAACCAATTACTGCAACTGAGAGGATAGCCCTGTCCTCGAGCAAGTCCCCAGCAAACAACATCTAGATGTCCTCGTGCTGCGAGAATCAAGTCTCAGTAGCCTGCCTGGCTTTGCGACAGTTAATGCTGGTCAAAATTCTGCAACAGCAAACCATCTGCTGCTGAATCTGGGGATGCTAGAGGGATATATATATACAGGAATTGAAAAATCAGCTGACCCAGCAGCAACCAAAGACAAAGATCAGGATGATCATCACAGAACCTAGCAAGCAGATAGAAAGAAGGCTGGTGCACCATCTGACAGAGAACGTTGTTACTATAGAAACATTTAGTGCCATTCCAGAATTTCATGCTATGGAGGAGCTGGACAATTAACCGATCGCTGTCGAACTCAAGAAAGCTATTGTCAATCCTACCAATAGGATAGTCCCAGAAAATCAGCAAAAGTGGAAAATTAGCTTAGCTGCAGCATCTCCATGAACTTTTGTCTGATTTGAGGAACCCACAACATTCTACATGGTGTCAGAAGTTGGCAGAATGGCACAAGGACTTCATCCTATTGACCCACTCATCTTTGATAAAAATATTAGGGATAGTTGGGAAAAGTTTCAGAAGGAGTAGCGTATTTACTGCAGTGCTGCATTCTCTGACACGTCGTATGGCTTATACCATATCTAACCTTGCAGGCCCCAGGGCCGTTAACAAATTAGAGTTGTTTGTTTTTCATACAGAGAAGGAAAAAGAATCCCATGAGAGAATCTTAAAAAAGTTTGAGAGCATTTTTCTCCTGGTAAAAAGCACAATCCTTGATAGACATATGTTCAATTGAGTGAACCAAAGAGCAGATAAGTTAGTAGAATCTTACACGGCCAGCCTGAAGATATTGGTAAAGAAATGCGTGCTTGGAACTCTCACTGAAGACCGACTCAGGGATTGAGCAGTTTATGGAATATATAATGATTCCGTCCTGAGAGGAAAAGATTTAACGTTGCAAGCAGCCATCAATATCTGTATGTCGAAGGAACAATCAGAGATTTTAGGTGGGAAACCGAGGTATTTACAGTACTGGGAGTGCCCTGCTCCAACTGCAGCGGCCAGCACCCACTGACCACAATAGCTTGTTTTGCACATGTTAAAAGATGCTACAGAGGTGAGAAATGGAACCACTTTGCTAAGTGCTGCAGATCCAAACCATGATAGCCTTGCTCTGTCAGGAGCAGCATGGTAGCTGGCTGATCGATGCTCCAGGAGTAGGAGCGCCAGTAAGGTGAATGAATTGGAGTTCAACCAAAGCATTGAAGCAACAGAGCCTCCAGCAACAACACCGTAACACTCAGGAAAGTGTGAGACCTTCACGACTCAACATAATTAATAGTGGCGGTGGACTTAAGTCAAGATTTACATTGGAATGGGGCAGCACGGTGGCACAGTGGTTAGCATTGCTGCCTCACGGCGCCAAGGTCCCAGGTTCGATCCTGGCTCTGGGTCACTGGCCGTGTGGAGTTTGCACATTCTCCCCATGTTTGCGTGGGTTTCACCCCCACAACACAAAGATGTATAGGGTAGGTGGATCGGCCACGCTAAAATTGCCCTTAATTGGAAAAAATGAATTGGGTACACTAAATAAAAAAATAAAAAAAGATTTACATTTGAACAAAGGATAATTTACTAACCAGCCAAAGGTTACGGAAAGTAGGCTGTATACAGCACCCAGAGGCATCTCGTAGCTTATGGCAGACAGACAATCCACACCGAAGGTGTAGAAACCCCCACTACACACAGCATACTTTCAAGTTCCACACAGAAGGCAGGAATGTAAAGCCTCTACTAGGGTTTCGGGACAACATTCATTCAACTTGTTCCAGGAGTGCATGCTTTACAATTCCAAACCCCAGAGATGGCAGGGTATACCACATGAGACAAGAGGATTCATTACCACCATTAGACTGTGCTCTGAGAAGAGGAGCTGTAGCCATGAAGCAGAATGTTGTTCATGAGCTGCATTGGATGACGACACTGCGTGTCATAACGCCTATACACGAGGCCATGGAATGGGCTTCTGCCATTGTGGCCGCAGTGAAAAAGATGTTAATCAGTTTGTATTGACCCAGTGCTCAGACTACATTACCCTATGAAGGCAGTTGAACAGGTTTTTAAAAATTCAAATGTGGGCATCATTGACTGGGCCGGCATTTGTTGCCCACCTCGAATTACCTTCCATTTCAGAGGGTAATTAAGAGTCAACTACATTGCTCTGGAGTCACATGTAGGCCAGACCAGGCGAGGGTGGCAGATTTCCTTTCCTAAAGGACATTAGTGAACCGGATGGATTTTAATGGTTTCATAGTCACTATTAGACTTCCAGAATTTGTGTTGAATTCAAATTTCACCATCTGTCATGGTGAGATTTGAACCCAGGTCCACAGATCTGGATCTCTGGGTTACTAGTCCAGTGACAATACCACTACGCCACTGCCACCAGTAGTAGACATGCTAAATGCCAAAGTTCAGCATTCTCGATACGAAATTTGGGTTCTGGCAGATCCCATTAGATGAGGAATCCCCAACAACAACCACATTGATGTCTCCGATAGGCAGATATCGTTTTCTTCATATGCCTTATGGGACCTCCACGGGCAGTGAGGTTTCCCAGCGATGCATGGAGCAACTTTGTAGGCCAACATTGCAAGATCATTATTGCTGACATCCTTGTTTGGGGTTGTACTATACAAGAACATGATGCACATCTTTGCCTCATCCATGCCAGAATCAGGACCGTCCAATTAAGCTTAATCCTGCGAAATACAGATTGAGTCAACCAAGTTCCTTACGTGGGTCATTTACTCACAGCCGATGGTATAAAGGCCGATCCAGTTAAGACAGGAGCTGTACGACAAGAGGCCATTCCTGTGGCAAGCACACCCTGCAGCACTTCTTTGGTATGACAAATTATCTTTCTAAATTTATCCTATGTTCACAGTTCCAGGGTCCCAGGTTTGATTCCCAGCTTGTGTCACTGTCTGTGCGGAGTCTACATGTTCTCCCGGTGTGTGCGTGGGTTTCCTTTGGGTACCCCGGTTTCCTCCCACAGTCCAAAGATGTACAGGTTAGGTGGATTGGCCATGCTAAATTGCCCTTAGTTTCCAAAAAGATTAGGAGAGGTTACTGGGTTAAGGGGATAGGGTGGAAGTATGGGCTTAAGTGGGGTGCTCATTCCAAGAGTTGGTGCAGACTCGATGAGCCACACGGCCTCCTTCTGCACTGTAAATTCTATGTTCTATAGTGAGGTCATTGGACCTCCTCATCAACTTCTCCACCACGATGTTGAACGATGCTGGAAAGAGCATCAAACAACGGTCTTCAACAAACTCAAACAGGCACTCACAGCCCCATCGTTATTACAGTACTTGGATGTTGGAGTACCTGTACTTATATCAGCGGATGTCTCCCAGGATGGACTGGATGCAGTCGGCATCTTCAATGGCAGGCCTCACTGACACTGAGACTCAGACTCGTTATGCACAAATTGCAAATTAACTTCTTGCTCTAGTCTTTGCCTGTCAGAAATTTCATGGCTCCATATATGGTCATCCTCCAACTGTTGAAACTGATCATCAGCCACTCATGACTATCTTTAAAAAAAAAACCTCTTCACTGTGTCCACAGGGCTATAACAAATGATGCTAAAGGTGCAACATTACAATCTTAGCATCATCTACAAATGTGACAAGAAGATGTACTTGGCTGATGTCCTCTCCAGAGCCTTCCTATCTTCTGCAGACCAGGCTGATTGTGTGGAAGGCATAGCAATTATGACAATAGAGGTGCTATTCTCTCACTGAATTCAGGAACTCAAAGATGCCTTACAGGTGGACAGCACATGAAGACAATTGCATGATTTCAACATGAAAGACTGGCCAGAATCCTCGAGAGCTTCCCCAGTAGCTCCACACATGCTTTACCATCAGAGATGAACTATCCGTATAGGGTGGACTGACACTGCAAAGCCAGTGATACATCATGTCTACGGCCCTCGAGAGAGGGCAACAACTGCACCAAGGGCACTCCAGGTTGGAAGCAACCAGATACAGGGCCAAGGTATCACTGTAATGGTCCTCAATGTACTTGGAAAGGGAAATCTCCAGATGCACACCGTGCAATGCATCCAGCAAATCACATCCAGCCGAAGAGCTGCAGCATTTATATTAGTTCCCAGACCTCCCTTGGTCATTCACAGCAGCTGACTCAAATGGAATGGTAAACAACATTTAGTTTAGGTTGACTTCTTGCCCGGTGAATTGGACTCGACTATTTGCCAAACATGACGAGGAAAACAATCATCATCAAGCTTAAGAGACACTTCGCCTCACATGGCATCCCACAGAGACTCATGACAGTCTTCATACCTTCTTCAGACCAGGCAGGTTGTGTGGAAGGCATAACAATTATGACAATAGAGGTGCTATCCTCTCACTGAATTCAGGAATTCGGGAGGGGGGGGGGCAAGGTAGCATAGTGGTTAGCACAGTTGCTTCACAGCTCCAGGGCCCCAGGTTCGATTCCCGGCTTGGGTCGCTGTGTGGAGTTTGCACTTTCTCCCCGTGTCTGTGTGGGTTTCCTCCAGGTGCTCCGGTTTCCTCCCACAGACCACAAATGTGAAGTTTAGGTGGATTGGCCATGCTAAATTGCCCTTAGTGTCCAAAAATATTGGGTTGGTTTGGGTTACTGGGATCGGGTGTGGGGGTGGGCTTAGGTGGGGTGCTCTTTCAAGGGCCGGTGCAGACGCGATAGGCCGAATAGCCTCCTTCTGCACCGCAAATTCTGTGATTCTATGACAGGCAACATTCGCCAATTCAGCTCCACTGAATTTCGGAACTTTGCACACACATGGGACTTAGAACATATCACAAGCAGCCCCTGTATCCAACATCAACTGTCTGGCGGTATAGTCGGTACGCTCAGCAAAGCATCTTCTAGAGAGACAAATGTGCCCTGGATCTCTCAGATTACTATGCTGCACACCTCAACCTGCACATCTACCATGACAGGGGCTGCCCTCGTCAACTCAACAGCTCTTTCCAGGTGCACCAGGATCACAATTCCTACTGCCAAGGCTCTGCTGCAGCCTAAGCTTGAAATCAATGTGAATGATGTCCTCCTGCAATGCAGACTGAGAAGCAAAATGCACAATGGTTGAGATACCCATAGATCCGGCCCTCGAACAACAAGTCAAATGCTCAAGATTCGGATTACACATGGCCACGACCAGTTGGTGGCGGTAAACAGTAATGCCTGCAGCTGAACAGTTACGTGGCAGCCTCAGACAGTTCTCACTATGTATGCAATTCCCCTCCTCTTCTGCAAGTAGCAGAACCACCACCAGCAGATAGTGCAGCACTTCAGTCATCTGGCCTATGGCACCAGTCCCCTGCACCAATGGACATGCAGACTCCTACAGAGGCTCTCAGAGCGAATCCTGCACTTGATGAACACACAGCTGAAACACTCGCCTTGCTAACAGTGAGAACACTGGCCACAGAAAGACTACAGCACCACTAACCAATGTAATCACGCGCTCAGGTTCCTGAACAGGCCGAACACAAGATTTCAGGACTTCATTAGCATTTAGCCTGGAACTGACTTTTGACTATCAGTTTTCTTTCCAACAGAAAAGTTGGAGGGGCGGAGCAGTGGGCTGGGGCGGGGGGGGTGGGGGTGGGGGGTAGGAGGGAGAAGGAGACATAACCGGTTATGCACCGTGCTATAGCCTAATCTATTCCTCAGTACATACATGCACATGGTTATGCATTGTCAGTTTGTTTAATTGTACGTTACAGAATGGCCTGGTCATAGTTTCCTGTTGCGCACACTGTTACATCGCGTGTCACTGGGTGTCCGAACTAAAAGGGGAAGATGTAGACCAAGTGGTGACATGAGAACATGATGACGTGGCTACAAGGGAGGTCACACAGCGGGCCCACGGGGGTTATCCCCCGGAGTCGGGCAGAGCACAAGTGCTGCATATAACTGTTGAGTTTAGGAAGAAACTACCTTTGTTGGATGCCCTTGATGTAGATGATTTGAGGAACCCACAACTTTCTAAGTCCCCTACTAAGTATAATGGGGAAGGTCATTGCTCATGGTTCTCTGTCCAGATGGCAGATCCTGGCATCACACAACTACTGTGTCTCAGTGCGGACTCGGAGCTGTCAGACCAATTGTTTAAATGATTTTCTCAATTGGGCATCTACAGGAGAAGAGCCCCAAGCAACACAGACCACTCCACATTGCCTTCATAGACCTCACCAAGGCCATCGGCCCTGTTAGCAGAGACGGACTCTTTAAACTGCTACAGAAAATAGGCTGACCACTTTGACTCCTGGCCGTAATTTTTCTTTCCACAAGAACGTGAACAACTCCGCCAGTTACAATGGAGCAGCATCAGACACTTTCACGATCAGCAGTGGGGTAAAGTAAGGCTGTGTCTTGGCACCAACTCTCTTTGGCATATCTTTCTCCATGCTACTACTGTACACTTTCAGTGACTCAAATGAGGGTGTCTCCCTGCATGCCAGAGCTGACAGCAAGCTGTTCAACTTGGCATGACTGCATGCCAAGACCAAAGTGCATATTGTCCTAGTCTGTGAGTTGCTGTTTGCTGATGATGCCATGCTGGCATCGAATACTGAAGATCACTTGCAACAGCTTGTAGATCAGTTCTCCATGGCCTACAAGAAGTTTGGATTGACAATCGGCATCAGGACGACCAAGGTTATGGGCCAGGATGTAGAGAGTCCACTTTCCATCGGCATCGACTGTCTCACTCTAGAGGTCGTTGACAGCTTTGCATACCTTGGATCAACAATTAGCAGCAACCTGTCCCCTCGGATGACCGTGGGCGGCACAGTAACACAGTGGTTCACAGCTTCAGGGTCACAGGTTCAATTCCCGGCTTGGGTCACTATCTGTGCGGAGTCTGCATGTTCTCCCCATGTCTGCGTGGGTTTCCTTCGGGTGCTCCGGTTTGCTCTCAAGAGTCCAAAGATGTGCAGGTTATGTGGATTGGCCATGCTGAATTGCCAATGTGTCCAAAAAGGTTGGGTGGGGATACTGGGTTACGGGGATAGGGTAGAGGTGTGGGCTTGGGTAGGGTGCTCTTTCCAAGGGCCGGTGCGGACTCGATGGCCGAATTACCTCCTTCTGCACTGTAAATGCTATGATTCTATGAATTGCCAACAATCTGTCCCTTAATGCTGAAATCAGCACCAGAGTTTCCAAGGCCACAGCTGGCTTATCAAAGTGTGGACCAACATCAAACTAACAGAAAATCCTGTGTGTATCAGGCTTGTGTTCTCAACACCCTCCCTTAGTGAGACGCAGACAACTTATGCATGTTATAAAAGCGGCTGAACAGCTTTAATCTCTGCTGCCTCAGTGAATACTGGGTTTCTCCTGACAAGACAGAGTGCTGAATATGGAATTGAATCAGCAGGCAGGGATCCCCAGCATGTTGAGTCAGTGGCGACTCCGTTGGCTGAGCATGCGAGCCAAATGAATGACGGCTGCATCCCCAAAGATATGCTCCCTGGTGAACTTGCTATCAATATGAGACCAGTAGGTTTCCTAAGTCTGCCATAAAAGGGTGGCTGCAATCTAGGGCTCAAGTTGACCAGGAGTGAATCAATGCATTGGAAGTCCTTGCTGCATACTGGAGTGCCTGGAGAAAGCAGTCAGGAGGGATATGGAAAAAGCAGGGGACACAAGAAACAACTAGATGCTGGAAACGACAGCCTGCCAGAGGGAAATACCATTAGTCCACCTCAAGCCAACATTATTCAACTGTGCCAGCTGCGGAAGGGTCTGCCAGTCACGAATCAGCCTCTGCTGCTGTAACAGGTTACATACACTCTGGGTGCAGTCCACCGTCTCCTGAGATGGACAGATGTCAATAGCTGTCAAATACTGATGAGATTTGAAACACCTCAATCAGAATAATCTTCCATACGCAGGAGAATACCAACCAAATTTATACAAAACTGTTTTCATAACTGAATGTAGTTACTCCAGACAGGGTCTCAAAAAGGCTTTGGGCAACAGAAGTATAATTCTTCCCTTTTGTACTGTGAAACACAAGTGTACCCATTTTGAAACTTAAAAGACCAACGTACAGACATCACAGAATTGCTGGGTTGTTGAGCGCAGAAGGAAACCATTGAATCAGCGCAGAGTTTCAAGGAATATATATTTCTGAATCCTGAGATGTTCCCTCCAACCTGGCTGCAGCGGATCAGATCAACATATTACTGCATACAGAAGAATGTTGATAATCGCCATCCATCAGTGAAAGGGATAGCATCTGTATATTTCACAAGTATACAAATTGGCCAGTTACACATCATATTTGTACTGATGCCTAGACTCTCATGATTTATTTTTAAGGCGCAGACTCGGGATGTCGCTAGCAAGATTGGTATTTATTGCCCACCCCAAACTGCCCTTGCCAATTTTGTGGTCCAACTGATCCGGTTTGCTAGGTTGCTTCAGAAGGCAGCTGAGAGCTATCTATGTTGATGTGGGATTGGAGTCAGAAAGAGGCTTGGGCTGAGTAAGTACAGCAGGGTTTCTTACCTAAACAACATTAGTGAACTAGTGTTTTTTTTAATAATGACTGTCCAATCAATTCTAGGCCATTTTCCTGAAATTATAAATTAAATTAGAATTCTCAAACTGCGGGGGTGAGATTTGAACTCACATTTTCTGGGCTTCTTATCTAGCAACATAACCATCACACCTCACAACGACTCACAATATTTGTCATGAGGTCTTGCCAAACAGAAATTAAGAGTGTTAAGCTTGTCACAGCGCCACGGCAATGAACCTCCCTTCATTTATCACCTCACTGCCTCTTTTGTCTGCTTAATTTCCCATTGGAATCACTCAGCATTCTAGCCAGGACTTGATGAGGCTCTTCGCTTGTACGATTATTTTCACTGGGCTGGCTGCATCTGCAATAAATCCAGGAGGATTTGTGACCAAACACAGGAAGATAAAAAAGTAAGCGAGTGAACTGATAAGATGGCTGGTCCCTCGGAACAAAAAACAAAAGCTTTCTATTATGTGAAAGAAATGGAGTCAGTGACTCTCAATTGATTACAAACATTTTGATCGTCTTTTGCCAGCTGTCCCTGAAGCGTGGGCTGCTGTGAAACCGGACAGACAGCAAATGACACAGCTTAGAGTCCAGCTAACAGGGCACATGGGCTGTAGCACTGTTGCAATTAAGTTTAAACAAACCATTCTCAGTTTTTGATGGGATATATTTCTTTAAAGGTGGAGCATATGTTGTAATTTAGTCTGAGATGCTGATTTACAGAACAATCAACTTCTATCTTTAAACTTTAAGGCATTGATTACCCCAAATACCTGTTCTGGCAAGAAAGTTGGTCCAATAGGATATGTGGTGCTTTTTGGTAACCAATCAAATTTGTAGCCTTGCTGCCTCCACATTATGGATTATTGTGGGTCATTGGTGATTCTTCCACATCTTTCACATCAGCCAAATGGCTGCCTTAGGGTTGTTCTCCTTAGAGCAGAGAAAATTAAGGGGAGATTCTACAGAGATGCTCAAAATAATGAAGGGTTTTATCAGAGTATTTAAAACATTCTTTCACGAGGTGTGCTAAGTCAGCCTTTATCATCATTCCCTGCTTTCCCCTTGAGGAGGTGGTGTTAAGCTGCTTTCTTGAACCTCT